>NW_023276806.1:203949551-204272051 GCF_003668045.3 Cricetulus griseus
CTTTCTCAAGTTTCTATTCCCCCACCCCCACCCCCAGTTTGCCTAGAAGATCTCTTCTGTTTCCCCTTCCCAGGGAAATCCATGCATCCCTCTTAGGTCCACCTTGTTACCTATCCTCTCTAAGACTGTAGATTTTAGATTGTTTATCCTGTACCTTATACCTAATATCCATTTATGAGTGAGTACATACCATTTTTGTCTTTCTGGGTCTGGGTTACCTCGCTCAGAATGATTTTTCTAGTTACATCCATTTGCCTGCAAATTTCATGAGGTCATTGGTTTTTACAGCTGAGTAAATGTGTAACTGTACCACATTTTCTTCGTAAATTATTTAGTTGAGGGACATGAGGTTGTTTCTAGTTTCTAGCTACTATCAGTAAATCTTCTATGAACATAGTTAACCAAGTGTCCTTGTGATCATATGGAAAATTCTTTGGGTATATGCCTAAGAGTGGTATAGTTGGGTCTTAATGTTGGTTGATTCCCAATTTTCTGAGAAACTGCCATATTGATTTCCATAAGGCACTAAGTTTCCCTTTGGCCTAGTTCAGTGTGTCTGGTATTATCCTGAGGTCTTTGATTCACTTGGACTTGAGTTTTGTTCAGGGTGATAGATACGGATCTATTTGCATTCTTCTACATGCATACATCCAGATAGACCAGCACCATTTGTTAAAGATGCTTTCTTTTTTCCATTGTATACATCTGGCTTCTTTATCAAAAAACCATGTGTCTCTAGGTGTGTGGATTTATGTCTGGGTCTTTAATTCAATTCCATTGATCAACATGTCTTTTTTTATGTCAATACTGTGCAATTTCTGTTAACTATAGCTCTGTAGTAGAGCTTGAAATCAGGGATGGTGATACCTCCAGGAGTTCTTTTATTGTACAGAATTGTTTTAGCTATTCTGGGTTTTTGTTTGTTTGTTTTTCCATGTGAAATTGGACATTGTCCTTTCAAGATCTGTAAATAATTGTGTTGGAATTTTGATAAGGATTGTGTTGAAAATGTAACTTGCTTTTGGTGGGATGGCCATTTTTATTCAGTTAATTGTACTGATTCACAAGCATGGAAAATCTTTCCATCTTCTGATATATTCTTCAGTTTCCTTCTTTGAAGACAAAGTTTTTGTCATACAAGTCTTTCACTTGCTTGGTTACAGTTACCCCAAGACATTTTATATTATTTGTGACTATTGTGAAGGTTGTTGTTTCTCTGATTTTTCTCAGCCCATTTTTCATTTACATATAGGAGGGCTACTGGGTTTTGTTTTGTTGTTGTTGTTGTTGTTGTTGTTGTTGTTGTTTTAGTTAATCTTGTATATAGCCACATTACTGAAGGTGTTTATCAGCTGTAAGAGTTCCCTGATAGAATTTTTGGGGTCACTTATGTGTACTGTCATATCATCTACAAATGATACTTTGACTTCTTCCTTTCTAATTTGTATCCCCTTGATCTCCTTTAGTTGTCTTATTGTTTAAGCTAGAACTTCAAGTACTATATTCAATAGATATGGAGAGAATGGACAGCCTTGTCTTGTTCCTGATTTTAGTGGAATTACTTTGAATTTCTCTCCATTTAATTTGATGTTATCTATAGGCTTGCTGTAAGTTCTTTTATTATGTTTAGATATGTTCCTTATATCCCTGATCTCTCCAAGACCTTCATGAAGGGGTGTTGGATTTTGTCAAAGGCTTTTTCAGCATCTAATGAGATGGTCATGTGAGGTTTTTTTTTCTTTCTCTTTGATTTTCATATCTTGAGCCATTCCTGCATGTCTGGGATGAAGCCCACTGGGTCATAGTGGATGATCATTTTGATACATTATTGGATTCAGTTTGCAAATATTTTATTGAGTAGTTTTGCATCATTTTTTTAGGAAAGTTGGTCTATAATTATATAATCATCTTTCTTTGTTAGATCTTTGTGTGGTTTGGGTATCAGGGTGACTGTGGCATCATGAAATGAATTTGTGGAATAATTTGAACAGTACTGTCATTATCTTTTTTGAAAATCTGGTAGAATTTTGCACTAAAACTGCCTGGCCCTGGGCTTTTTGAAACAGTAACTAAAAGTCTCCCAATTGGTTCTACTGATTCTATTTTCTTAGGGGTTATATTTCTACTTAAATTGTTTGGCTGTTCTTGGTTTAAACTGGGTAAGTGATATGTATGAAGAAAATTTTCCATTTCTTTTTGATATTCTAGTTTTGTGGAGTATAGATTTTTTTTTAAGGTATGACCTAATTCTCTGGATTTCCTTGGTGTGTTTTGTTATATCCCCCCTTTTTTTTATGTCTGATTTTGTTAATTTGGATATTCTCTCTCCATCTTTTAGTTGGTTTGGATAAGGGTTTATCTATCTTGTTGATTTTTCCCAAAGAACCAAGTTAGTTTCTTTTTGTATTGTTCTCTTTGTTTCTAATTTATTCATTTTAGCCCTGAGTTTGATTATTTCCTGCTATTTATTCCTCTAGGGTTTGCTCGATGCTTTTGTTCTAGAGCTTTCAGGTATGCTGTTAAGTTGCTAGTATAAGAATTCTCAAATTTCTTTATGTAGACATTTAGTGCTTTGAACTTTACTCTTAGGACCAATTGCATTATGTTCCATAAGTTTGGGTATATTGTGTATTCATTTTCATTGAATTCTAGAAAGTTTTTCATTTCTTTCTTATTTCTGCCTTGACCTAGTCATTCAGTAGAGTTGTTTGGTTTCTCTGAGTTTGTAAGATTGATGTTGCTTCTGTTGTTGAAATCTAGTTTGTATTGGTGGTCTGATAGGATACAGAAGGTTATTTCGGTTTTCTTCATTCTGGTGAGACTTCCTTTGTGACTAAGTATGTGGTCAATTTTGGAGAAAATGCTGTGTGGTGCTGAGAAGAAGGTGTATTCTTTTGTGTTTGGGTGAAATGTTCTGTAGATATCTGTTAGGTCCTTTTGGTTCAAAATGTTTGTTAGCTCCAGAATTTCTCTGTGTAGTTTTTGACCTGTCTGTTGGTGAGAGTTGGGTATTGAACTCTTCCACTATCATTGTGTGAGGATCAATGTGTGATTTAAGCCTTAGTAATCTTTCTTCTACAAACATTGCCTCCAATACACACCTTTTGGAGAGACACTTCATCTTCAAACCATAATAAAGTAATCAGTATTTTAGTCAAGGTTGTGTTTGTAAAGATCTTTCCACACTGTCCTTGGGAATCTCAAAAATTGGGGAAAGTTGTTTAAAGGGCGAATGGTTTCAAAAGGCAATATAGTCTCATAGTACTGCCTTTGTGAAAGACAAAAAATCAAAGGAAAGTATCATATAGTATGGTGGCAAATATGTCAGTATTTCTATTCATAATAAAGGAAATATTAGAAACATTCACATTAGTTGTGCAGAATTTTTTAGATGGAATTTTCTGTCTTTTTGTTTTATATTATAAGTTTTCCTGTGGTTTAATTTATGCCTGGTTTCCAGAGGAAATCAATATCTATTTTAAGTTTCATTTATTTATTAATGGCAAATTTGTTCATGTATGTGTGATATCTATAAAATTTCTTATCTTAAAAAAGGCTAGATGGTGGTGGCACACACCTTTAATCCCAGCACTCGGGAAGCAGAGGCAGGTGGATCTCTGTGAGTTCAAGACCAGCCTGCTCTACAAGAGCTAGTTCCAGGACAGCCTCCAAAGCCTCAGAGAAACCCTGCCTCGAAAAAAAAAAGAAAAGAAAAAGAAAAATATGATATTTCATTTATTATATGTCTACTTTTGTGAAATTGAGGCATGTTGTCCATGTTTTCAGGGGCATAGTGTTTGTACATTTTTCTAATAAGTCATCAATTTCTCCTTTACTTCTCTATCATCTTGCAGGCATTTGCCTGGTGGCCAGACTTGTTGGCTGAACATGCAGAGAAGTTTTGGGCTTTATTCACAGTAGATATGGATACTGCGCTGGAGGCACAACCTCAAGACTCATGGGATAGCTTTCCTCTTTTCCAGCTGCTGAATAATTTCCTCAGAAATGACAGTGAGTACTTGGATTTCCCTTCCTATATGAAATGGCAAGGGATAGGTACATACCATCTGTGAATATGTATGTACACAGTCCAGGTTTGATTTTTTAAAGAGTCACCAGCTTGCTTGAGTCTCTCATGCCAGAGTCTACGGGAGATGACACCTCACACCATTCACTGAACTGCAGATCAGCTGCTATCTGGAATGCACAGCTTTCTCATTGTACCTTGAGGATCAGAAAACCTAGAAAGTCTGCTATTGACAGAGTACATGAGACTGCATCCATCTCTGAAAGACATTCTGAGTGTCAAGATTACCTTTTAAATGCACTAGGATTAAGATGTTTTCCTCAGATGATTGTAAACTATTGCTACGTGTATGACTTGTATTTAGAAACCAAAGACTAAGTAAGGGTCCTCTATTGCGGCTGTTTCCCAGCATAATAACTTGCATGGTTATTCTAGTAGGTGGTATAGCGCCAATGCAAACCTGGTTTTTATTAAAATAGCAGCATAAAGATTTATGAGCCTTTCTTGTGATAGGCTTTTCCATCTTCCCTAGACTCGGTTCAGTTACCAGTAATTGTTCTTACACTCTGTGTATGTATGCGGGGGGGGGGGGGGGATCACTAATTCCCTACTCCATACTGTTCTTGCTGTTATACACCATGGTGGACTCAATTTCTCTGTGTAGCTTTGAAATGTGGTCCTCAGAACTGTGGTCATCATGTCACCTGAGTTACCCAGACTATACTCCTACTGCCAAAGGCTGTTTACACTCTGTCCATACTTTCTATACTTTCTGTATCTTCAAACTCCAAGTCAATTTAGTTCTCTCTTTAAAGGGTTTTTTTTTTTTTTGCGTTCTTTCAGTTTTAAAATTAAATCTATGTCTTTACAGTTGCAGTTTTAATTTTTTAATTACTCTTTGGTTTTGTTCATTGTTAGAACTTGATATCTGTCTAGTCATTCATCCCTTTAAGTCTACTCCTCTCAAAAAATTTCTTTCTGAGAAAGAAATTCACTTAGATATGAAAGCATGATGCTGTATACCTCAAGTCCATCACAGATTTCAGACATCAGCCAGACTGAGAACCCCTGTTATAAGTAAGAAAGGTATCGAGGTATATAGTACTTAACAACACTGGCTTCCTTCCATAGAGTCACATCTCTGCCACTTGACCTTTGACAGTGGTTTAACCTCTCTAGGCTATAAGGTCTTTATTTATAGAAGGAGAAGGGTAATTACACTTACAGGGTCATTGGTAGTGAGGATACATTGAATGATGACTCACATGTAATAGATGCTAAGTGGGTATCATGGATACTGTAGGCATTCTATCTGGAATTTCAGTCCTGAGTATTTCCATCATTTTATCCATTCTGTTCAGCTTCATTTAATTTCCAAAAAGTGTTTATTGTAAAGCCAAAGAACTAAGAGACAATTCCTACTTCAGATTCAGCCACAATGCCTGTGTTCAGAAGAGCCTAATACATTTAATTGTCTACATTGAATCATTCATTCTGCATGTCGGCCCCAGCCAGCTCAGAAAGGCCGGTTCTGTTCCTTTCTTCCAGACAGAAGGCTCTGGAAGCCTTTCTTTTCTTAGTTGCCTGTCATCACTCCCATTCTGCTGACAAATGGAGGTCTACTTTTATTTTTAAACTTTATCTTTTATGTATAACAATAAGCACATGAATTATGTACTAAGTCAGGGGTAAATAAGTATAGATGTCTTCCTGAAACTGCTTCCTCCATTTGAACAAAAACACAAGGATGATAAGTACTTGGGGATATGAGGAACTGAGTTCAACCCCAACACCAGCATGAGAAACCAGGCATGATGATATGCCCTTGTAGTCCCAGGATTAGAGAGGTGGAAACAGATGCATCACTGATGATCACTGGCTGGCCAGCCTAGCATAATCTGTAAAATCCAAACCAGTAAGTAACACTGTCTCAAGCAGCAATATGGATAACTCCTGAGGAAGGCCACTGGAGGTTGAATTCTGTCCTCCACCCATATGTGTATATGAGAAAACATACATATACACACAAAGAAATAACCGTATTAATTATCTGTGTTGGCATTTCTTCAAAAAGAATAGTTAGTTAATGTTCAGATTCAAATAGTAAAGATAATAAACCATATAAGTTACATAAAATACTTGGACTTTTCATATAGGAAAATAAAATACTTTATAGGTTTCTTGAAATTTTTCTTGAATATTCACAAGTAAATCATTTTAATATTGTTTCACACTTATTTTTGAGAAATATTCATGCATTTTCAAGTGTAAATTTTTGAAATATCAGAGTAAGAACCACAACATTGTTTAATCTTTATTTGATATGTATATAAGTGTGCCTTGGTATATGTATGGACACCACATGTATGTATGCATCACAGAGGACATAGGTCTGCTAGAATTGGAGTTACAGGCAGCTGTCAGTAAGAATAACAAGGAATATTAACCATTGAGCCATCTCTCAAGACCCAAGAGAACCACGGGATTTTAATTTGAGGAGTAGATTCACAAATATTGAGTTCATGAGAGGTTTATGTTTCACTCCTGTTTTGTAATGTGTCCTTAACATTAACTACAGTTTAACACAAATGGTCCTATTTGGGGCTATTTTGCTGTGCAGTCAGAGACCAGCAGAGAAGCATTTATTAGAGACCTCTTTGGGGCCCTGTCAAAATTGAGGGTGCCTATATCTTGGCTTGGATTTTGCAATGATTAACAGATTTTAGAAAACATCAATTATTTCTGAGAAAAACAGCTCCTTCATGTAGTGAGGTAAATAAAAAGTTCCCCAGTGCCATAATTTCCTTTTGGTACTGGGAGATTGGTGCAGCCTGGGGAATTGAAAGAGGATGAATAATTTTCATCCCAAACTCACAAGTTTTCTTTCAAAAGCAAGGCCACTAAATAATTCTCAGCAGTTGCTAAAACATACTCTTTTTTTCTGGCTATTACTATCACTTTTGATTATAATTAAGACAATTGTAAATAATCATGTGTTTGTTTTATTACATTCCTTCTATAGTGTTTTTGTGAAATCTGTTTAAATATTTAGTGTCAACTTAAACTGCCCTCAAATTATCCATTTTGAAATCTATGGGAAAACATTGTCTTTCCTTTAGTTCCCCTTGCAAGGGAGATTTACATAACGGACATGCTGTTGCAGTTTTTACCATATTGACCCAATTAGAGTTATTGTCCAAATCCCAATTAATTATAACTTAAACTACCCAGAAACACTAGCACCAGAGAGCTTTGAGTGTTTAGTGTTGGGATGGGAGATAATTTGCTGAATAAATGGTGCTTCCTTATAAAAATGACTGTGTATGGGGGGAGGTGTTGCTACAGAGGGTGTACTGCTAATTACAGAGGATTTTAAATGATCATGATGCATTACTAATAAATAATTAATCATATGTTCATTTTTTTCCAAAATTTAAAATGACTAAGACCATTCAAAATTAGATAACAATTATAATTTATATTTTGTAGATGAACAGCTTTTACTGGCCCCATAAGTTATTTACCATCATTTTGTATTAAAATCTTCATGCTTGATATTTAAAATGAACTGTTTTATCTTTTGGCCTGTGTGTGTGTGTGGAGTGGGGGATCCTAAGAAAGGTCTCTTGGTTTTCCAGCTGAGGAGACTAAGGCTGGTGAGGGCAGTGAGCCTGAGCAGGGGCTTTACCCACAGGGAATTAGGAATAGAGGTGGGGCTGGGACAAGATCACATTGTCACCAGTTTCGTTCCACAGTAAGAAAACATATTCTGGGGGCAATTACGCAACAATATCAGACTTTTAAGAATTCCTTGAACTTTTGATTTTAACCTAGAAAGTATTTATAAGGCACCGAGTTGTGTGGACAGAAAGACAGTGTTGGTTCTCGAGTACAGAAAGGGTTAGATAGAGGAATGAGTTATCTTCGCATACAGGCTAGGAAGCATCTGTGACAAGATTTCCCTGGGTAATTAGTGGAGAAAGGGAGCAAAGACCTCAAATTCAGTTTCTCTTCTAAGGAGGAGAAAGATAACGATGTGTGAGTTGTGTGTCTTCCCTTGCAGTTAACAATGATGAGAGCTCACTGGAGCTCTGAGAACACTTGGAGATGAAATGTGGTTTTCCTCAGGGGGAAGAGTACCAGCTGCATCACGCTTTTAGCAACTGTCCGCAACCTTCCACCCTCATGGCCTCACCCACTGATTCCCAGAGCAAAGCTGGTGAGGTAAACAAACTTAGGCTCCATTCCTGGCCAAAAAAGACTGCGCCTCTGCTTGCCTTCCACGCTGCCTCTGTGTACCCCATCTGCTCCCCCAACTAGAGATAATTAGACAGGCAGTTGCTTTAAGAGCTATCCAAGGACGCACATTTGAAAGAGCAATGTATTAAAAGTTGCAGGGAAAACAAATGTTTTCATAATGAAGCAATTACCATGTTAGTTAAATGATAACTAAATGACTACAATGCCACTATGAATAGATTGTACCCTTGCATAGTATTTTCCACAATTGTCCCGTAGAGAATAGATGCAGCCAGTGACCGCTCCTGACAAATGAAAGCCATCTACAAATGGCACAGATCATTTCTTTCAGCACTCCTGAAAGGCAGGCTCTTGCAGACAGTCACCTTTTAATCTGTGGATATGCTAGCAAGTGGCAAATGACCATTCTATTGGGGACTGATTCCCAAGTGAAAAATACCACGGTGCTTCTTCCTTAATTAACAGCCTTTTCACATTGCTAGCACATTAAAGCCAGCCTGAAGAACACCCGTGCTTATGTAATCAATGTCACAGCGTCTCTGACTAAAGGAATAATAAATGTTCGGGCTCTGTGCTAAGTGAAAACCTGTTCCCCAAGACTTTCACCTTCATAAAGATGGGCTCATAAAAATCGAAAAAGGGAAAAAATTGGAATTTGGTCTCATGAGGATAAAAAGGCTAGTGTTAATAATTAACAAGGAGAGTGAAGAGGAGTCAAATTAGCCATAATAGAGCCCAGAGTGACTGGCAAAGTCACCTCTCATTATCAAAAAACTCATTAAGAAATGAAGAGGTGGAAATCCCGCTGGGTTATTCTCACACTTAGGCTGTATCAGAGATTATTTTTCAGATTTCTTTCAAATGAAGAACTGTTAGGTCACCATATTGTATATTAGGTTAATCTTCAAGCTTTGAAATATGAAGGACTGACACCTGCGTGTCATTCCACCCCCAGTGCTTAAATGAGCTGTGTGTCTGAAATCCACGAAGTGGTGTTTATAGAGTTATCTGTATATACATACACAGGGAACAATGCAGAAAAGGTATAAATTCTGCAATATACCCAAGCTGTGTGCCAGCAGCTCTGAGGATAGCTCTTCTACAAATGATGGGATGACCACCCAATAGGAAAATGTATTTAAACTCTAATCCCTAGCTATGATTGAATTTTAAATTATACAACAGAACTTGTTCTCCTTGAACAGAATAATGAAAGAGTTATAAAAAGCGGCAGAGAGTAGCATTTTCCGTCAGTGGAATTCCACAGGACAACGCCAGTTTCTACACATAATGCAACATAAAACAATTGCAATCTACATTCACTTTACTTAAGATTTACCCACTTAAAGGTAACAACCCATTCTAACACGTGTCTGTGTCCCTCACAGAAGATTTACAGAAACATCTATGAATTCTGTTGCTCAACCCCCAAATCCCCAGGCTTAACTAGCATTGATCATGCTACAGCCACTCTCACTTGCTCCTGTTAAGGGAGAAGGTACTGTAGGACATGACTGCAGACATCGGAAAGCTGAGGCAGATGGAATGAAATCAGACTTTCACCTCTGGCTCTGATGTTTCATAATCTCAAAGCCAGCCTGAGGACTGCCAGAGATGAAGGCATTATCGTCCTGAGCTTTGGTTAAAATTCATACTGAGTTGTACGTACATAAAACCCATAAGAAACAAAATATGTGGATAGGTAAGAAATGATTCCTGTCTTTAAGAAACATGAAAACTAGTGGCTTATAATAGGGACACTTATATCCTACTTACTATAAAATAATAGATGGTTATAAAAGATATACAATTCTGTCCTCTGAAAGTTAGGTAAGATTTGTTATATTGATTATATACAATCTGTACAATTTTTCCCCCATAGTAGGAAACACTGTAATATCTGAGATTTTGATTATCACCTCTTTGTAAGTATATTAGGTATATACAGGTATCTGTTTACATCTTCTAGCAAGTGCCTTGAGAGGAAAGGAAGAGTTGAGTGTGGTTTTAGGAACTTACTCTGGTCGTTAACATATAAGTTAAGTGTTGATAAATGATATGAAACTACTCTTCAAAATTTAACTGATTGAGGTTAGCAAAATGGTTCAATGAGAAAAGGCACTTTCAGCCAAGTCTAATTCCTCAGGACACACATTCTAGAAGGAGAGAATTGATTCCAACAAGCTATCTTCTTACACACACACACACACACACACACACACACACACACCATGGCTCACACCCTCTCTACACACAACAGTAAGCAAATAAGTGTATTTAAATGTAAATGAAAGATTAATGAAATCCGCTGTGTTTTCTACTTAAATTGAGTGGGAAGCTATCATAACTTCCATTAGAAGGTGTGCATAGGAAACACATTTATTGAGTGTGCATTTAATATGCCAGGCTCTCGGCTGGGTGCACAATGCTGCTGTCAGGCACAAGTCTCCTCTCTTCTCTCCTGAAATCCCGATTCAGGTTTTCTGTGCTGCTTGTCTTTGTTCTGTGCATATATAAACCTGAAGAGTGACGATTAATTTTATATCTTAGTCTACTGTCTAAGTCTAGCTGCATGTTGATAGAACTTGTGTTCCCTTGAATAATGATCTCGTAGCAAAGTCTGTTGGTTTGTCTTGTGGTTGGTGGTGTTTGCTTTGTTTTGCTATCTATGAATTACATTTTTGCTTATAAAATACCTAATTAGAATTGGAGTGAGGATAATCATTCTTACTAGTAATCCACTAATGCCAACTAATTAGAAGGCAGAACAGCATCATAAAAGTAGATTATGTAGTTCAAGAGAGAGCAGCGTATGTTTACCCGGAAAGCAATACATGAACACTTTCATTTGCCTATGCCTTTTACCCAGTAGTCATTGTCTCAGTAATTTTTATTAATTGGATCATAGTTTAAAGTATGTTAAAATATTACTATTAAAAGCCTATGTCAAGTACTTTTTATTTATTAATTATTGGAGATGTTCAAACTAATTAGGCCTTCGGCATTCTGAGTTTTGCTTTTATGTAAGCCTTTTGCTTTCTTTCCTGCCATTTTTTACTTGTACTACAAGACTTCATATCAGGGATGTTCCTTCACTCTCCAGCAAGGTGATATTTGGGCACATGGAATCTTTGGAGAGAAATGGCTATTTTGGTCAGCCAGTTAGGTGCAGAACCTCCATGTAAGTAGCTGGAGCCATTTTTAAGATTCCAGGGCAGTCCATTGCACTGCCACAGCATCTGGAGTGCAGTGTCAGAAATAATCTTGACACTGGGGCAGTGGGGGTGGGGGGAGTTGCCCAAGGCAGGCTGCCACGAGTTTGAGGTCAGTCTGGTCAACATAGAGGGTACTAGGCCAGGGCTACCATGAGTTTTGAGGCCAGTCTTGTCAGCATAAAGGGTACTAAGCCAATAAACCAGGACTACACAGCAAAAACAAACAAACACACTTTCCTGGATGAAGCCAGGTTGAAAACTTAACTCTTTCCAGTGCATCCTTGTAGTGGCCCCTTGTAATGCTGTGCATTAGACAGGTAACATCAACAAATTATAACACAGGGAGAAGACTCCTGATGCCTCAGGCTACATCTGAGAGAGGCTTTTGTCTGACAGAAGTAGAATGAAAGCTGGCATATGGGCAAGCAGGAAAGAGCACTCATTGACAGACAGGTGTGAATTTCTGTAGCCTCGCCTTCCCATGCTAGGATGCAATCCCTGCTTCTTAGCTGCCTCTCCTTTCCTCCTGCTTGCTCCTTCCCACACTACATGCCTTTGTATTTTCTCCTCTGTCCATCCTTCCCTTTCCGTCTCTCTCATGTGTCACTGTACCCTTCTTTCCCTTACCCTCAACTCCCCCCTCCCCGTCTCTCTTTGCTTTTATCTCTCTCTAATTATGAACTGATACTGTCAGCTTTTCAAGATTTTTTTTAAATGTGGCTTTAAAAAAATCAAAAAGGAAGGCAAGAGATCTATTCTGTTGCTAGAGCAATTACCTAGACCCTCAGTTCAATTCCAGCTCTACCAAAAAATTAAAGGCAAGTGTCAGATGAAATAGCAGACTTCTAGCCAAAATTCATTATTTGTTAAAAAAGATTCATAAGATGTATAAATAATCTCCATCTTCTTCAAATTATGCTTTAAGTAATTGCATTGCTAGTAGTAATAACTGATCAAAAATTCTCTATGTGCCATATCCATTAAAATAAGAGATATTCATATCCAGTAGAAATTTTAGCCACCTGAGCTTAGATTTATGGATAACAATAGAATTTATCATACCAGTATCATCTAATAACATAGGTTTCATATAAAATATGAAGGATATACAGGCCTCAATATATATAGCTATATAGCTGTCATCTGATACAGTCTCCCAAGGAAAGATACAGTAGATTAGTCTTGTATCCAAATATTCATTCACACATCCAACACCTAAACACTACTGTTAGCCAGGCCTCAGGTCAGGACCAAAAAAACAGCTATGATCCCTACCTCAAGGACCAGTGCTTTCATAGGGAGGAAGAAGAGGGGAGGAAGAAGTATAGAGGGAGGAAAAGACATCAACTGATGGGATTTTAAAAAGGAAACACAGAAAGCCAGTAATGGGTCACGAAAAAGGGGGCAGAATAAAGTATTTGTAAAATGATAGGAAGATTTGAGAGACTCAAGAAAGTCATCAAACCTATGACAAAGGAAATATGGGGCATAAGCCCCTGAAACAGGCTGGAGAAGCCATCAGTGAGGGCCTTCATATCTTGCTGAATCTTTCAGTTTGTTAGAATGGTACATGGAAGGACTGCACTGGTGTCTGGGGGAAGAGTTTTACATTTTTTTCCCTAAACCCTTCTACTTGATTCTGTGAGAAGGTGAGCTGTTCAAGGGAAAAGTAGGAACCCAAAGGTCAAACAGGAAATGACTGCATGAGTCATCACAGAAGAGAAGTACAGACTAAGCAGCAGCAGTGGAGATAAGCAGAGGACCAGCCTGGTGTAAAGACATGAGGGCCTGGAGATACACAGGTCTGGATTACTGATTGGATGTAGGGAGTGGAGAAAAGGCTTGAGGTACTCAACTCTGTGATGCTTCTGTAGAGATGAGATAGAAAATCTCCACTTTTACTCCAGGATGGGTATACAGGGATTGGGAAATTTAATGTAATAGTTTTATTTATTTTAATATATTTTTAATTTATTGATTCTTTTTCATACATTTTTATCATATTCTTGCCCCTACCCGACAACCTCCCAGATCTTCATCTCCCTACCCAATTTTCTCTCTTAAAAAAACTAAATAAAAATAAAACAGGAAAAATTACACAAAAATGAAAATCTAAACAGGTCAGACAATGAATACAGTACTTTCCAAATGTATTTAAAGACAAAACTTGCTAGAAGTACCTTTGAGTCAACTGTTACTTAATCTTAGAATTACTGTAACATTTAATACCAACATGGAATGGAATTATTTTAGACTTCTTCTTTTTATTAAGCTGTGACTTCACAGCCAAAACACCTAATCTTCTGTAAAGTACCTTTTGAAATAAAGTGTTGCAGGCTTGTTTGTAGTTGTAATAATTTGTTAAAATTGTTTAGGGACCTCGGAATAGTGAAATGGTAACGGTGGTTAACTGTGTGCTTAAAAATGAGAACCTAGTTTAATTTCTTTGTTTTGTTTGTCAATTCTGTACCATAAGAATAAAGTTTAGCCATACAGTCTTGCTGTACAGCAATGTAAAACTGTCTGGCTTTAATAAAGATGATATTATCAGCCTACAGATTTTCTTGTAAAAGCAAATCACTGTATTTATAGGTCTTAAAAGTTATTAATGCACTGATATTAGGTTGACAGAGGAATAGATTGGACAGATAGACAGCCAATATTTTATAGTAACCTAAATAAAAGAATTATGATTTTATAATATAAAGAGGTTAACATGTGGTTTTAGTGCCAAACCCAGGTTCCACTGCCTAGTAACTAAATGACCTTAGATAAATTTCCTAATCTCTCTACACTTTAGCTTTCTTTATTGATAGATTTTTTTTAATCTTCCTTTCTTCTTAGAGTTTTTGTAACGGTTAAGTGACAGAATGTACAATACAATTGAACAATACATTTGATACTTCAAAAATACTAATATAGAGGAGAAGAGATATCTTAAGGAGATACAGTCAATAGGATTTCATTAAATTTCTTAATTGGGCTGTCATAATGGTTTTGATATTTTAGGTGAGAACATATTACCCTTAAATCTTGACATCTTTATTTAGGTGACATTTGGCTAAAGGGTAACTGAATTACACCTTGGACAGTGCCTTCTAGTTCTGTGACTTGAATCTGTGGGAGTCGATGAAACACCTTCCATCCGTGTACTAATGAAAACATCATACGATAACATTAGTCTTCTCAATAACACATTTATCACTAAATATGATTTTCCACGCTTGAATAAGAGACCTTTGGCATACAGATAAGCAAGAAAAGGTTTCTTTAGTGTGTTTCTTTAGCCTGTACATCCACAGAGATCAGAGGTCCAAGTCATGTGTCTTCCTTTATTGTTGTGTACCTTACTTTTTTTGGAGACAGTATCTCCCACTGAACCTGGAGCTCCTGGATTCTACTAGACGGACCAGGCAGGCAAGCCTATGAGATACCCCTTTCTCTACTTCCCAGCACCAAGTTTACAGTTATGCACTGTGCCCAGCTTTTTACGTAGATGCTCAGGATCCAAACTCAGGTCCTCCTTTGTATGCAACAAACACTTTTTCCCAAAAAAAAGGTGGGCTTCTTTGGTTGGTTTGGTTTTGTTTGGTTTTTCTGCTTTGTTTTGTTTTGTTTTTGCTACAAGGACAAACTAAGCCATATGAGAGCTAGAATAAAATCAGTATTGCACATCCTGGATCTAGTGTTACTTTGTACTCCATTTTCACTAGTCCGTGTTTCTCTACCCTCTGACAAACTTAAGAGTCACAGAAATATTGAGAGCATTCCCTATCCATGTCATGTTAGTGAATACCATGTGCTTTGTCAGTCTTAACACCTGAAGACTTCTGTCCATTTTTGTATAGAGAAGCTAATGTGAGAAGCTTTCATATTGAGTGTAAGACCAGATTGTTGGAGTTGCTACAGGTTAGACCTGTTAAGGCTCAACATGTGCAGATACGAAAATCCATTAAAGTGATTGAAACTGAAGAGAGGTTATTTTTTTAACATCATCCACTTCTGACACCTTAACCAAAGCCACCATCACCCTTTACCCAGAGCTTGTCTCTAGCTACCTCTTCTTAATGACCTCCATTTGTCATGCAGAGACCAGAAAGACCAGATTAGTGCCATTGAGCCTAACAAACTCCCACACAATGTCCTAGAACTAGATTCCCCCGAAAACTACTCGACCCTTTCCCAACAGTGTTCCTAATCTTTGTAGGACACCATCAAAGTCCCCTTGAAGTTTTCTGCTAGCTGTTCCCTCCACCTGGCAAATCCCTTCCCACCACAGAACTCCCATGGGAAACTTCTGATATTTAGATTAAATTTAAATCCCATCTTATCTCTTCACATATGCCTTTCCTGACCAATGACTCTATCTCTGTATATCTATTGTCTCCCTCTCCCCCTCCCTCCATATATATATATATATATATATATATATATATATATATATATATATATATGTTTTTTAAGACAGAGTTTGTGTAGCCCTGGCTGTCCTGAAATTCACTCTTTAGACCAGACTGGCCTTGAACTCGCAGAGATCCACCTGCCTCTGTTTTCCAAGTGTTTGGATTAAAGGTGTGCACCACCACCACCTGGTGTGATAACTATGTATTTTCAATGAGCACATTTTCAGTTTGAAGATAAAAACATTCATAAATGTGTTTAGGATATACTCATTTGAGAAACATTTGCAAATGTATACTAACATTAATCAAAACATTAAAAATCCTTCAGTCTTAGTTAGCATTGCTTAGTATTTTCCTGCAGAGTCTGTCCTTCCAAGGTGTGATGTGTTTTAATGAAATTATGACCTTTGCATGGAAAATATCCATCTCTTGGAAGTGATGAGTATAACCTGTTCATCAGTCTTAACCAAGTAGAACAAAATGTAAGACTTCTATGAGCATGCTACAAAGAGTGTCCCAAACCTTAATTCTTCATACTATTGGGAAACTGAAAAATAAGATGGATGCAATGTGCTATTTTTAAATATAGAGGTATTGGGACTGAAAGTGTATGTCAGTGGTAAAGCATTTACCTAATATTCTAGAAGCCCTGGGTTCAACCCCCCCAGAACCCCCAAAACACATAAAATAATGAACTATATTGGATACTCTGAAACAAATCTCTAAGTAACTCAAACATTCATGAATCAGAATATTCTTGGGACCACAGCCACCCTCTCAAGTGAATCCAAACGTGTAGTCCTTAGATGTACTCAAGCTTACCTAATATAATTGAACAGGTTTAGAATTTGCTTCTGTGATGCACAGCCTAGCAAGGGTGTTCTGACTCTGCTTAATTGCTGTGTTTACATGTGTCAGGACCTTCTGTGGAGGCAGCACTTCCCTTGAATTTACAGTAAGTGGTCGTGTGCCTATGTGTTAAATCTCTTAGGAAGTACAAACATACCACCTGCTCAGAACATTTTACAGAAATATAATCTATTTTTGCTTTGACAGGCATATATGGAAGGCTAATTATAATTTTGAGGTAATTTCCATGATGTGATGTTCAATATAAAGAGCAAAATCCATTATCATCGATCTGTGTTCTATCGGTTTTCCCATGTGAGACTCTTTTAAGGAAAAAATTTTTTCCACCTATTTTTTTTCTAGAATAGCTGTTATTATTATCCCTCTGACAAACACTATTTCTGCTTGCCCATTTCAGCACTTTTGTGTAATGGAAAATTTCACAAACACTTGCAAGAGATCTTCGTGCCCTTGGTTGTCCGCTACGTTGACCTGATGGAGTCCGCCATCGCCCAGTCGATTCACAGAGGTTTTGAGCAGGAGACATGGCAGCCAGTCAAGTAGGTATCGTGGTATCCACAGAGCACCTGTCTCAGTCCTGACCTTAGGACTTTACCTACAGCCATCTGTGGTCACTGCTTATGGTACTCCCTTCCCACGTTGTTTGTTTCTTTGCAGGAATATCGCCAACAGTCTTCCCAATGTAGCTCTTCCAAAAGTTCCAAGTCTGCCTCTTAATCTTCCACAGATTCCTAGCTTTTCTACTCCTCCGTGGATGGCTTCTTTATATGAGTCCACGTGTGTATCCCTCACTTACTTCCTGGTGTTGTATTAGCTAGTGCATGGCCTGGGCTGTCTTCCGTGCAGAGTGCATGGCATTGATCATTGTTGGTTGAGGAGTAATGTCTTGGCTTTGTTCGTTTGAGTGTCTGAAGCTATTAAGCTGAGCTTAGCATACTGATGATAAATCATAGAGGCTAGAAGAAAGAAATCACATTGGTTTTATGTTGTTCATGTCTATTCTGTGTGGCAGATGTCATTTAAAAAAAATGCAGGTTATAGACTTTCTCCTAAGTTGTAGGATCCTAAATTTCCCATGTTGATAATTGTAGTAAATTCAAGGATGCTTAAGTTCATCTTTCTTACTGCTGCTATCATTGACATTGTACATGAAGAAAACCATCAGGAAAGGCTTTCAATGACAACATCTTGTTTGTTTTTAATCTTAGTGTTAACATTAAAGAAGCACAATTAGACCTTGCAGGGAAGCGCCAGAATGTTCTTCTGTTGTTCCATTCCTCATTCAATTGATGTACCTTGAAATTTTAAGGTGGTCTTGATACCATTAAACATCATTTTATTTACTTCACATTGTGGTGAGCCTGCCTGCTGCAGACTAACTAAGGGTCATTAGGGGAAAGGGCTCTAAAATTGAGTATGTCTCGCCTTAAACCTTAACTTACGAATCATAAATCTTTCTTAGCCTCACTTTCCTCAATTTGAAAATGGTTCATTCCTAATTTAAAGATAGTTTTGTAGGGAGGGTCAACAGCACTGCATAAAGGTGTCTGGCACATCCTGAGCTTTCTACAAATAATTACTACTACTGGAACATGCTAAATGTCCAATAAATGGTAATTACTACTCTGTATTATCATTGTTGCTGACAATCCCATCATTATTTCTAGTTTTGCTCTTATGAAAATTCGGAGCCTTATAGCAATCTAATGAAGTTACACACTTAGTTTGTAATTATAAAAAGACAGTAAAGTCTTTTGCCCAGGTGCTCATATGAATTCAGTTAGCACAAATATTAGATAAAAATTACAGAGAATTTATCCATGTATTCAGAATTTGCTGTGTTCTAGGTACAGTGCCAAGTTCTTTATCTCATTTTGTCCTTATAACAACCCTGAAGGTAAGTGTCACTATCTCCATTTAACAATTAAAGAAATGTCATTCACGAGTAAATTTTTAAAAAACGAAAAGAAAAATTGCAAATGATAGACAAATTGTAAGTGATAGGCAAAAACTTGAACCCTCACTCATTGGCCCTCAAAATCATTCCCACACTTCACTTTTTATTCTGCTTCAAGAGGACAGACTGCTCAAAACCTAAATAGCTTTCTTTGTACCTACCTTCCACCATCAAATCTATTAAGATATATATATATATATATTATATATATATATATATATATGTATAAAGAGACCAACAAAGAAAGCAATAACTTGTGAAAAAGTTTGGCAGCATTCTCCCAAGTTAAACATCATTACTGGACTGATAACATGACAGGGATATAGCCTTGCATGTCCAACTTTTTCTTAGAGTTAGATGCTTTGTGCCATTGGAATACATAGAGTAGTTTTTGTGTGTGCTCAGAAATTACCTTTACAGCATAAGGAACCTTTCTAAATTCTGGTCTCTATACTCTACGTATAATTTTACTTCTCTTCTTCCTCATTCTCCATCTACATTTTACTAGGACAGTGTTGTGGATGTTATCCTGTATAATTCATTTTCTTATTGCTATTCTGTTAGCTTAGAGATTTGTATAAAACCTGAGCCCTTTTCGTTGGTGGTGTTGCGTTAGGACCGTTTACAAAGTGATGTAAATCTCAAGACAGGAATCATGGCAAGTGGGTAATGATGCCTTCATTGTCATAGGCAAATAAAAATGTGTTCTATAAGTTGATCACCATGATTATTAGGTTCTTTGTTGTCATAGTGACCATAATTATTCATAATGTTATGATGCTATTGCAGTTGGCATTTTAAATTGATGTACATTTATTGTGCAAGATGATGGGTTTCATTATGAAAGTCTCACACATATGTATCATGCACTTTGCTCTGATTCATTTTACCCTACCCTTCATGTCCCCTCCTCTCCCAGTGGTCCCCTTCCTGTTCCCAAATAATCTCCCCCTTCTACTATCAGGTCTTTATGTCTCTTTATGTCTCCATCCAGAGCATTGGCAACACCATGTGGTACTTGTCTTTCTGAGCCTGGCTTACTTCACCTAGCATAATGGTCTCCATGAATATTCATTTTCCTACTGTGTAATTCAGTTTTTGATGTTTTGTTATAAAACATTGAGTAGCAAGAAACATTCCCAATTTGTGTTAAAATTAAAGAGATTTGACTACTGGAGGAGTGAAAAAGTGCGTTGAGGAACTAGATTAAGGTGATAGGTCAGTAAGAGCAAGCCTCTAATGCAGGCCCTAGGTTTGATGCCAACACCATAAATAAAAAAGGTGCTTTGACAAAGTTGCCCAGGGTGGCATTGCAGCTCCTTGCTGATGTGTAGCAGTCATCAATACTGGCCATCATCAGTAACTTCTTGGGCACAGGAACAGAGACGATGCCAGTGCCTCTTGGGACAGGGATGGACATGGATGAGCTGTACAACACAGAGCACTAGACAGGATGGGGTTTGCCAGTCTTCATCCCCAAGTAGCCTGTCTGCACAGGGATGACAGAAAGCTTGACCAAGATGATGGCCCCTCAGATGGCAGTGGCTACATCCTTGGAGCACTTAACACTAAGCCCAACATTATCACTGTAGTCTCTGATAGCAAAAAATCCTTGAACCAGATTCTCTGGAGCTAGAGTCTGCTTCTGCACCAGCATGATCCTTTAGGGATCCACCCAGAAAAAAGTCAGTCAGGCAGTCCACCTTGGTGATGGGAATCCTCTCCTTGTGTTCAGCTTTACCTCCACGAGCCTCACAGCCTCCACCATGGCCACAGGCTGGACCATGACCAGGTCCCCTTAAGACCACCGAGGAACAACCCTCCACAGAGGCTGTTGCATCCTCCTAACCCAGGTTGGCATCATCTGCCATTTGGTGTTTTTCCAGAGAAGAAAGCTCCTAATTTTTTTAAAGAAGAAAAATCCAGATGATTTGTCCCCACCTCCTGTATGTGGATAGAGTCATCATTTGGGAAGGGATGGCAGTACAAATGATTGTCATTAGCCGTGCAGATGAATGTCATTAAGATAACTCTCTACTGAATTAGGGAATTATATCAGCATCCATTATTTACATTTCAGTTGTTTAATCTGTAAGTAATATTTTTAGGACTAAGTCACTGATTAGAAATAATTTAAAATGAAAAGGCTCTGAATAAATTACAGGTTATCTGTATCAAACCCAGAGAAAACCTATTTATATTTTTTCATCTATTTAATTATAACAAACACATATTAGACCAATTAAATTCCCAATTAAGCACATTTATTGTCTCTAATTTTAACAGAGCATTAGGCAGATGAAAAAAACATATTTGTGTCTTTATAAAGTATAACTCACATTTTGTGTAAAAAACTTAATAGCATTGTCTTGGCTATGAAATTTTTGTTTTGATGATAATTTTTGTTGGTGGTATGTTGCTAAAGCGTGCCTGTTTCTAATGTTACATTCCTCCAAAATTTATAAAGCCAATTTGCCCTTGCCAAGTACATCCAACTAAAACACAGATCTTCTAACTGTACCCTATGGATATGTGGGTGGGGGGGACACATTGCCTGGCCTTTTATTCTTCTCATGTCTTTCTTGACATGTGATACATGTGAAGAGAGTATTATTGTCTTACACATTTTTCACAGCAGTGTCAGTACAGCCTTGTCAGGCCTTTATTGATGTTGCATTCAGCACACATTAAGGTGCAGAGACAATCAGGCAGCAAAATTCTGTGCCTGCTATTCAGTTTTGTCATGATTGGTCCCTTGAGAACTTAACTCCAAAGACAACTTGGCTGACCAGGAGATCCTGAGAAATTCCTGGCAGAATGGATAGGGATAGCAACTTAAATTGGAGATAGAGCTGAGACACTGAGGCCAGAGTGCAGGGCAGAAACCAAGCTTTTAATTAGCCAGGGCAAGGGTGATTTTTCTAAAGCTCGCTAATTAAGATATATTTAGCTAAACATTGTGGTTGTTTAAAATAATTTGCTTTATAGTTTCCAGTGTGCCCTTATAATAAATGGGCTTTATTTCTTTCATTTTGTTTTGCAGAGTAAGAATATAAATTTAGTGTAATATATGTGGAGCAATTGTTACAACGCTGAGAACAAATAAGTCGGATATTTGCTCTTTTTTTTTTTTTTACTTCTGCTTTGTTCTGATTTTGTGATTGAGTCACAATATGTTCTAATGTAGGAGTATTTTGCTTTCAAACATCTGCCGTCCTATTAACTGGATACTTGTCTCATGGAAAGCAGTAATGGTATCACTCGCTCAAATAACATATGAACTCTGCTGCAGATTACCTGCATACATGGTGTGGAAATACCATTTTCTAGAATAATTTCCTCCTCACCCTAGTGAATGCTAGCTAAGTCATGCATAAAGCTGGATATGCTCGATTGTGCTTCAACTTCAGAGCAGATCAAAAACCGTCTCTGTTTTTGCAACATTAGATTTGTTTGTTTGTTTGTTTGTTTTTAGAGACAGAGTTTACCTGTGTAGCTATCGCTCTGGAGACCAGGCTGGCCTCAAACTCACAGAGATCCGCCTGCCTCTGCCTCTGCCTCCCGAGTGCTGGGATTAAAAGGCGTGCACCACGAACGCCCAGCCTGCAACGTTAAATTTTAATGATGAGCTAGAAGCAGTGCAAAGCAGTTCAAACAGGAAGTAAAGGTTTGCTTTCCTACCTAGCCTATTGTTTCCTGTGTGCTCCACTCTTGTAGACAGAACCCACAGTGACAATGGAAGCATAGATGCATGGATGACAGTAAAGAACTGCTCGGTGTGAGCATATAAATTTTCTTGCACAAAACACTTGTTCAACAGGCAGTGGTGGCACATGCCTTTGATCCCAGCACTCAGGAGGCAGAGGCAGGTGGATCTCTGTGAGTTCGAGGCCAGCCTGGTCTACAAAGACACACAGAGAAACCCTGTCTCAAAAATCAAAGGAAGAAAAAAAAAAAAACTACTACTTTTCAAATCTGTAAGATAAATTTATGTATTCATCACTATCTTCGAAACTAATAAAGAATGCTTAAGATGTTTGTCCTATGCACAGCTTGATTTCTGTCTTTAGTCTCTGTACACACATTAGTCCTCTTTACAAAAACTCACTAGCGCATTTCTTTCTTTTATATTCTTTTCGCCTTACCTCATTAAGAAGCTGAAAGGAGGACTTAGAAAAAGCTAAGGAAAGAGAACGCTGGATAATGAGAGAGTGAATGTGGTATATTATTCATTGATGGCAATAGCACAGGAAAGAAAATCAACAGATGGGTGGCCCACATTCTTAACAGTGGACATTCATGATTCTCTCGTTTTTCCTCTTTGTTTTCTAGCAATGGCTCAACAACATCTGAAGATCTGTTTTGGAAACTTGATGCACTGCAAATGTTTGTCTATGACCTACATTGGCCAGAACAAGAATTTGCCCACCACTTAGAGCAAAGACTTAAACTTATGGCCAGTGATATGATAGAGGCCTGTGTCAAAAGGTAGATGTGTATTTCAAGTTGCTGCTTGGTAGGCCAGCATGTGTAATGCTGGCAAGAACTGAGTATGAACCACCATTTCAAAATGCACTGGGCATTACATTCTCTTACCTTAGTTCTGGGAGGCCATGTCATGGATGAACCTCATCTGATGATACTGTTTTCAGGTCTCCCACCCATTTCTGTAATCAGTAGCACCTATACCATATTAATCACATCTACCATGATTGTCTCTCTGGGAGTAATGTGCTTTATATTCCCAAAATAGCATCTCCTGAGACATACAGAAACGGTCTATGGAGTTCTTATGCCTTATGCATGGTGTCTGTGTGCAGTGAAGTGGCCTGATAAGCTCAAAATAACAGTTAACACTATCCTAGTTCCAAGGTTACTCATTGCTTTCTGGAATTTGCTGGTTACATCAGACGATGTAACAATTTGCACTCCTCGGCACTTCACCAGAAATAAGTTAAAGACTTCAGAGATGTGCAAATACACTTTCATTTCTAAACAGTTCTTACAAAGTCAGCATTATATGCTGATAAGTTAGATGTCCCCAGCACCTCTGCTAATGATGTGTTGTTTATATGTGTCTGTGATTTGTGGGGGAGTACACCTGAGTAACAGACAAGTCTTAGTTGGACCAGCTGAGTACCCCTAAACACACTGAGCCAAGGAAGTCCAGTTCTTAGAATAATGTGAATGCCTCTCCTATGGCAAGATTCTGATTTGGGTTATTTAAGTTTTAAAACTCAGCTGTGAGTTTCAAGTCTCAAATCTGTAGGTCAGATTCTGGTGGGGGTGGGTGTCTTTAACAAAGACTAATTTAACTTACCTGTCTTACATTTTTTACCTGCAACTTCAGGCATCTAAGAGACTATTTAAATGACATAAAAGAATCATAGTATTCTGTGGTGTATTACAATTTTTCAGCTTTCCAGGCTGGTAACTGTTTTTTGTTGTTGTTGTTTTGTTTTGTTCTGCTCTAACATACAAGATGCCTTCTGCTTAAATGCAAAAAGCGCAAGTGCACTTTCTGCTTGGATATCATCTTAGGCAATCAGTAAAATGAAGATTTTTTTTCCCATTAAATATGGTACATCAGACATAACAAAAAGCTTTGGGTGTCTGTATTGTCTTGAGTAGCTGGATAAAGCTTGCACTCAAAATACCACCTGTGAAGAACTCATAAATTGTGTTCTTCTATGGAAACATCACAGCCTAACCTTTATTTGAGACACCTGCCCAGAACATCCCACCCGGTCCCAACCCCCACTCCCTAGCTCCACCATGCCACTTACTCTGTATCTGCATGTTTTATATTATTATCTTGTGCTATTGATTTCACTTTTACAAATGGGTGGGATGTATGTCAGGATTTCTTACTCTAATTCATGTTTTAATAACTAGAACAAGAACTGCATTTGAACTCAAGCTGCAAAAGGCAAACAAAACAACTGACTTGCGCATCCCAGCTTCCGTGTGCACCATGTTTAATGTATTAGTTGATGCTAAAAAGCAAAGCACAAAGCTATGTGCCCTGGATGGAGGACAGGAGGTAAGTCCTAGGGAACAGTAGTGCAGCAGGGAGGTTCCTCTCCTTTTGTATATAAACCTGCCAAAACTTCCCAAGTGCTCTTTAATTTCCCATATACCATTTTGGTGCTGACGATTTACATAAACCTTGCTTGTTACAAGCAAATGAGAAAGCCCAAAACATGCCTACTTTGTTTAGACAAATTTAGAAGACTAAGAGTTTGCATCCAATAAAAGCAAGTCACAAAAATTATAGCATATGAAAACCTTTATTTATACAGACGTTTCCTTTTTATGGATCAAGTAGACTAGCTCATACTGGGGCCAAGTGAGAAAATAGTGGAATTGAAAATGCTACAAGTTGTCCTTTGACCTCTACACAGTGCCAAGAACCCACCCCACCTCTACCTCCACAAGCATGCAAAAAATCAATTAAAATGCAATTGAAATTTTAATAAAAAATACTAGTTCTCATTAATAAAAATTTCATCATTTCACTTTTAATTTTTTTGTTTGTTTTTTTTGGTTTGTTTTTGTTTTTGTTTTTTGAGACAGGGTTTCTCTGTGGCTTTGGAGGCTATCCTAGAACTAGCTCTTGTAGAGCAGGCTGGTCTCGAACTCACAAAGATCTGCCTGCCTCTGCCTCCCAAGTGCTGGGATTAAAGGTTGTTTGTTTATTTTAAACTAAAAAAAAAAGACATCATCATCTTATTTCATGATTTGTTTTTGTTGAATGTGATGATTGGGTGGAAATGGATCTGTATTTTGTAGATTTGTATGTTTACATTGACATTTTGTGTCCTTTTCTGTTGTCATTACTGTTTTCATCATTTCTTTGTTCTTCCCTATGTTCTTCTTCATCATTATTTCATTTTTCCTCCATCACGTGATCCAGTTTAGGAGTCAATGGGTAAGTCTCTCATTTTGGTTTGGATTTTTGTACGTTTGGGGGGGGGGTTGTTTGTTTTTAGAAAAGCCCATCTTCACTTTAGAATTATGTATTTTTTTGTTTTCATCTGTTACAAATTAAAATAATATTCTATTTTCTAGAGGATTTTTTTAGGCTTCTATGTATATATCTATAAAGTGATACTTTAAAGGATGTCAAACAATTTTTTTTCTTTTGGGCTACAGAATCTATAAACTACTCTTACATTTTTAAAAGATAAAATTATTTCAAGTCAAGTGAATTCACCCCCCCTTTAATCAAAAGTATAAGTAAATATAGACGGAAAGTGACAAGATTTTTAAGTATGTAAGTACCATTTATACATCCTGCAGAATATAGAGTTGGAGCTTTCGGTGGCAGTGAAGGCTATGTCAGGATAACTCCTAAATATTGGTATCATGAGGCTATGCCGTGCATAAGGTCACTTCATACTGAAAAATACAAATGTGGATTTTGGTGAGATACAGTTCCCCAATGGGATGTAAGTATCTGCCCTTCACTGGTAGTGAAGAAGCAGTCTGTGTCATGAGACCTACTGCCACACATAAATCAGGCCCTCTAATTTACATGCATATATGATGGACCAGGGTGCACTCTGTTGTTGTCATTATTCAATATTTTTTCCTTCAATGGCCATATTCATTCTTATAAATCACTCTGCTAAAACCTGAAAACCAAATAGCAGGGCCTTACTTAGCTAGCAATGTTACAAGGATTTGGCTAACTACAAAGGAAGCTAAAAAGACCTAATCTGTGCGCTTCATTCTTATTTAATGCAGGTATAGATATTAACTATCTGTACTTCATTTATGTTCTTGTATATAAGCTCATATTTTGCTATGTGCAATTTAGAGAGAAAATATATTTCTAATATCATCATAAAGTCATACAAATATATATGTAAGTAACTGATCTGCCAGTGTTACAGAATGTTCAGTAATTATCATTGTCTGATCATGTACAACATGATTTGTTATCTCTAATTATCCAAACGAGTAAGCAGCTGCCTTGAATGTCAATGGTCCCTAATCACCTCTTCATATAGTTCAATACCCAGATGTAAACTTTTGACTATCTGAGAATATTATCTTCAGTGGCCTCATAAGCACATTCTTGTCTCATTTAGATTATAGAGTCATCTTCCCACAAATTACTGGGTGAATATATTAGTTCTTATTTTAGTATGGACACAGTACTTGACGGCATACCAGGCACTTAGTAAATATGTGTTGAGTAAATGAACAGGCTGACTTATTGCCACCGCTTTAAAATTCTTCCCCTGTAAGAAACAATTCATTCTGGTATTTAAAAAGAGAAACAGCCACTGCACACACAAACAGTCACGTGGCCAAATGATTCTTTACATTAAGAAGTGAGTCGTCTTGAAGAGTGATCTGCTACTCTTCATTATGTCTGCACCTGTACCTTCTCACCAGAGACAATTAGTCCCCTGCAACTTTCACACAATTAATATAGTTCAAAATGTGCAGGTGTAAAACCTATTAGCAGCCCTGAAAAGTGGTAAACAAGTGCAAAAGAAAAGGGTCATATATGTTGCCTTTAATCTCCAATAAATACACTTACATAATTGTTCATAATGGTTCCTCTCTCCGTCAAGCTCTCTCTCTCTCTCTCTCTCTCTCTCTCTCTCTCTCTCTCTCTCTCTCTCTCCCCATGCCAGGTTTTGAAATTGTTGTTCCAGAAAGAATCAAATTTCCTGACAAAACTAGATTAGTGGACAATTCAGAACCATGTAAAACATATGCTAGATAGTTAAACCTAGCAGAAATACAGCTAACCGAGCTCTGTGACAATTTATTACTAATATCTTGTCACTGGTGAAATTTAAAAACTCCCTCCACTCCTGACCACACCAAACACCTGCCCGAGTTCCCAGATTGCAATTCTATTTTCTTATGTGCCTCGTGGTGATGCAAAGGTGCTCGCTCTCTGAGGCCCAGAATGGGGTTTAATGAAGTGATTAGTTAGTGAATGGTCTACTCATGTGACAGATGTTTATAATGAGTCAGCAGACTTAGGCCTGTCCCTCAGGATGGATGTTGAGATCATAAAACCACCACATTGCTTAGAATCCTTATTACCCATTACTATAGAAAAGGAGAGGACTACCTATGCTGTAGACATCCACCTGCCCTCAGAGGCACTTCAACCCTGGTCCCACTGACTGAGAATAAAGATGTGAAGTGTGAGCAAGGGGTCCTACTTCTACAGGGTTAGTTATCAATTAAAGGGGAAGGTTCCCATTCCCAGAAGAAGGAAACCAAACCTACTAAAATGCAACCCAAAAGAAGGGCCAGAGTCTAGGTTGCACTGGCTTTTCGTTAGTCTCCATTGCTCATATATTTGCATGTGACCAGTCCAGTGAGATGATGATACTCACCTGAGTGTAGCAATGCCAGGATTTTAAATGTGCTTGGGCTCTGAAGCAAGGATTTCTAAACAGTTGTCCAAGTGTAAATTGAGACTCGTTCTCAAAAGAAGAAAGATAAAACCTGTTTGCTTTTGAGGGCAGATGTGGCGGGGGGGGGGGGGGGGAGTCAGCTTGCAACTGAGATATACTCTGCCAACTCTGTGGTACTTAGGACTAGCAGTGTTTCTAAATAAATACTAACAATGATTTTAAGTAAATAAATGCACATGTTTAAAAAAGAATCTATAGATGTTTTAGAGCTGGGAAGATCACTTAATCATTGAAGTGCTTGCTATATGAGCATGTGGACCTGAACTCAATCCCCTGAAGACACCAGCAAATGCCTGGGCTACAGGATCACACTCTGGAAGCAGGGAGGCAGAAATACAGGGGGCCCTGAGACTGGTTGGTTAGCTTGTCTAGCCAAATGGGAGATTCCCAGACTGATGAGAGACCCTGTATCAACAAATGCCGGTAAACAGCTGATAAAGAATGGCCCAAGGTGGTCCTCCAACCCATATGTGCAAGTGTATACACACCTGTACACACATGTGCACACACATATTTCACACACACACACACACACACACACACACACACACACACACTTATAGACATTTTTGTAGTCTAGGACAAAAACTTTTTGAATTTTTATCAACAATGTTATTTGTTCATTGGAGTGGAAAACAATGTATCAGTTTTAGCTAAGGCAATAGAAATAGCTTTGCAGAAAAATTCTGTTTGTTGCTACTTTGTGATTTAGAGTATTCTTTCTATCTTTCCAAGCTACCAGGAATGTTGAGATACTTACTGGCTTTCTTTTAATTATATTTGTGTTCCCATATAATCACATACATGTGGTTTGCTGTCTTTGCAGGTTGGATGCATAAAATAGGGATGTTCACACTACATCCTGGCTGGTGTTCCCAGATGATGGGATCAATGTATAGCAGCATACTCCTATATTGTGTAAATCTAGTGAGCCCATACTTGTTGGCCTCTGGAATAATAATACATTAACGATAGATACATTTTGATTATTTTGTTTTTCACTTCAACTTCACTCATATATCTATTTCTATCTCTCCTTTCTTTTCCTCTCTTGTATGTCTAGATGATGGATGAAGGAAAGTATACCCACATGTACATTATCAGGATTTCTTGACTCCTGAGGTTCATGGACTTTCTGAGCCTTTCAATAAAAAGAATATAAATGGCTTCTGAAGTGGCTTATCACTGATTTTAAGGATGGCCACAAGTAATCCAATGCAAAAGTGTAATATATAGACCTCTACTATCTTACATGTAATAGCATTCCTGGGGTATTTTGTTTCTTAAGAGTTAAAATATGGGAGCTGGAGAGATGGCTCAGTGGTTAAAAGCAGTGACTGCACTTCTAGAGGATCTGAGTTCAATTATTTACTATTACTCCAATCTATTACTCCAGACCCAAGAAATTCAGACCCTCAACTGCTATTTAGACTCTCAAATTCAGTCCTGCTATGACTCCAAGCTTGCAAGTCATGCACAGACATACATGTAGGCAAAACACCCATACATATAAAAAGAATAAAAGGGATAAAGCATGTTGACAGTGTTTAAAGAGTTGAAATATGAAATAGATGGCACGTAGGGCACTGAGATCAAGACATAAAAGAACACCTTTGAGAGTCTGCCTGCCTCAGTAGCACCTCCCTGTTGTAGAGTGCTTTCCATTTTGGCGGGATGCATGGAGCTGCATGACTGTCTCCTGTATCTCTTTCCTGTTCCTGCCCAGAGTGAGACCATGACTGCTGATTTGTTCCTTTGTGCTGCACAGACACAGGTCTGGAGCAGGGACATGAAAGGAGAGAGGCAGAACTCATTTGCATAAGCTCTTTCACCACCCAGTTGCTTGTGCAGCCTCTGGCTGGAGCTGGGAGGCCCTTTAGCAAGGGTGTTGGGTCTCGCCCTACAAATCACTTGGCTGAGCACTGAAGCCTTTGCATCAGCCCTGCAGTGCTTTCGTGGCCCAGAGCATTAGCTGTCTAAGTAAATCTCGACTACCTACCAATCCAGCTTGTCTGGCTAAACTTCACTCTTTTGCTTCCACTCTGTTTTTCTTTATTGTCTCATTTCCTATGCCAACGTTGAGCATCCCAGCTCTCCTGCAGTGTCAATTCACCCTCTATGCCCAATGCCCGTTCTCTTTGTCCTCTGGAGGACAGAGCTTTGGGAGGCAGCAAGGCTTTAAGTGAACCAGACAAGTAGTACATACCCAGAAAGCTCATGTGCGTGTGGTTAACTTGAGACCAGTGTCAATACACACACACACACACACACACACACACACACACACACACACGGGGAGGTTGATATCTTAATATCTTGGAAGCCTCAACATTATGCTTCACTATTTACACAAACAGATGATGACCACTCTGTTAGAGCCCTTGAGGGTGTGAGGACCATTCCCTCGTATTCCAAAGCAAGCCAGAGTTGATGTTTTGTTCTGTGTGGAAACATGGAGACATGTTTTCGGAAGAAAGAAAAAATAGCTTTCAAATACATAGGACTTAGGGAAGCATTCAGCAGGCAGCTGTGAAGTTGGTCTAATGTTTACCCTGACATGAGTCCTTTTAGTCTGTGCATTATGCTCTGTGTTCCTAGAAGCCTTGAGTCATCAGGATAGGGTTAGTCTTTACAAGTCCCATTTTCTGTGAAGTGGCCATTGGGGACAATCTGCTGTCAGATAAATGCTTCCAAAGAAAGAATTGCTGTTTAAATTGATGTGCCTACATTTGCCACGGAAGTCCAAGCTTCTGCTAATTTAAAAAAGGAGCCCTCTAATAATCTCCCTAAAGAAAGCAAAAACAGGAGTCTTGCAGATTTTAAATCCATCTTTTTGTATTTATTTAAAGACATCTTGTTCATGAGGAAGCAGTAATAAAGCTATGGGGAGTAGTGTGGTTTCATTATACCTTTTATGGCCTATTAATTTGTTACCATCTATTCCCTTTTGTTGATGAAATTTTAATTTTGCCCTTGCTTGAGCATGTTGTAAGAATTGTATCCACTGCTGCTCCAGGCTGACAAAAAGTCCTTTTAGAGAGAACAATTGGGAGTGCGTTTTATCTCTAGAGCACATTTAAAATAACTTATGAATGAGAGTTGTCAGACATGAAATGCTGTATTAATTAAATCTTTTTTTGAGTCTCCTTGCTTCTCTGGCTAAACCAACCCTTTAGAAAAATACAGGGCCACCTTCATTACAGAGGAGAAGACAAAAAGTACCCTTCACATTCCTCTGCCTGAATAAGGATAAGAACTCAATTCAGTCCCCGTAATAACCCCATTAGCTGCTTAACTCAACAGTGCACATGGGAAAATTTTCCAACCGCAATGTAGAAGTGTTGACTGGATGGGATCGTTGTCACAGCTTTGTTCTTTTAATGTTCAAAATGACCATTTTAAGTAAATTTGATATGCCATAACTAGTAGCTTTAAAGCAGTCATGACTTACAGCAAAGAATTCAAGTCTGTATCCACTAATGCATTTTGTCTTTTCAAACCTAGCAACAGTACCATTCAAAAATAGATGATTTGATTGACAACACTGTGAAAGAAATTATTGCACTGCTAGTTTCAAAGGTAATGTATCATTTTTTTCACCTTTGTAAGTAAAATTAAGAAATAATCTTTGAAAGTATTTAGACATATCTCTTATGTTTCTAAATGTCTAACTGTGAAATTGTAGTTTAAAAAATAAATGTGGATTGGGTGTAACTTAGTGGCAGAATGTCTGCCTGGCATGTACAAGGCCCAGGATTCAATCACCAGCAATACAAAATAAGTAAATACATGCAAGTGTACACAGAGAGAGAGAGAGAGAGAGAGAGAGGGAGGACGAAGTTGTTACGAAAAACTTCAAGAAAATGAACACTATGTCACAAATGTGGAGATTGGTTTGTTTGATTGATTATGTGAAGAATTTGCAAGTGTTTTCCTTTGGGAAAACAATGCTTCTTTTCAGGAATCCCTTATTATATCACATTCGTGCTCTCTGTTTTATTTCCAGACCAGATCTGACTGCCCTTTGAATTTAGCTTGGTTATTGTAGTGACATCCCTCGGGCTTGAGATCTAGCCTTAAACACAGACAAAGTTGTCAGGGTCATCTCAGAACTTCACAAATTTCTGCTCTGTGCTTGATAAATGCAATGACATTTTATTGTATACATGAAAATCAAGAGTAAATGACTTTGACATTTAGCAATTATGTGACTTAAATGCCACTAACACATAGCAGATGACCACAGGTAGCATTTGTAAGGACCAGGCATGTTCAGAGATTTGTGGCCACAAGCATAGGTGTCATTTGAAATCAAAAGCTTACTAAGGAAGAGATGCTGTCAGCACCAAGAACTCAAAGAGTTTGAGAAGTTATTGGCTAAAGGGTTCAAGGTCCCAGCCACATGAGCTGGATAAGGACTCAGAGCAATTATACTTGTGGTTATTGAGACATCTAATTCAGAACACCTAGAAGAGACAAACTTATAATGGTCTCATTAGGAAGAGGACATGATGGGAAAATTAAGTATTCCATGTTGACAGCACACAGTGTATAAATGTACCAAAATTTTATATACCCTGTAAAGATGCACAGTTACAACATGACTTCTAAATGGTGGAGAAAGAAAATGGGTATTTTCTAAGTAGAATTTTGACATGAGCAGTTGCATCTAGCCTTTCAATGCTTTATGTCAAAGAGCAGCTTCATAAAACAACTGAAAGAATGCATCCACTGCAAAGAAAAAAGCAACACCAGCTTTCTAGGCAAGGGATATTTTGTTTAGATAACAATATAAAATACTAATTTTCGCTGGATGTGGTGGCGTATGCTTTTAATCCCAGCACTTGGGAGACAAAGGCAGAGGCAGGAGGATATCTTTGAGTTCGAGGGCAGCCTGATAGCTCCAGGACAGCCACAACTGTTATACAGAGAAACTGCCTCAAAAAAAAAAAATCAATCTTCATTAACAATTTAAGGAGTACAGATACCAGCTTTTCCAATCAATGAGCTTAGATGATTTTAAGTTAACACTGTTGAAAAACACGAAGTGAGCCACTCGAGTTTCATGTATTCAGGATCTAAATTGTCAGTCTGTCTGGAAGGCACTTCAGAAATACTGAGTGCATTAATATCCTTTTGCCATTCTGCATATTTCACAGTACTCAGAGATACACAAATTATATCTATTCTGACCTTTGTTGTGTCAGACATCCATGTTAATCTATGATTTGGGGAATCGCAATGATGAAGTATGTTTTAAAATACAGTAGCAAGTGGATAAAAGAGGAGACCTTAGAACTGTGAAATGTGATCTGGATTCTCATTACCTGGGAAATATGCTATCAAGAACAGCACCCCAATGTTAACGGAGCTTATGCTGAGTGGTGAGATTATAGTTGATGTCTTTTGCTTTTTCCTTTGTATGTATGTTTCAAATTCTCTGGTCAAAGGATTTGAGGTAGGAAACAACTCAATTTTTTGAGGTAGGTTCTAATATACTACCAACTTCTACCCATTGCCTTTCTTGTTGCTTTGGTCATATCCATGAGGAAAAGCACTCAAGGGAAAAAGAGTCTCTCTGAGCTGACAGTTGAGAGACTACAGTTTATCATGTTCAGGAACATGCCAGGTCACAGTATCTGCTCTTAGGAAGCAGAGCAAGAATCCCTTGAATTTCCTTCACTCTTCCATACTGTTCCTTTTCACTACTCTGATTGGATACTAGCTTCAGATGACTTGGGCTTCTTGTTTGTTTTATATTTATTTCTGTCCTTTATTAATGATTACAACTCTCTGTTGAATTTTTTTCAATTCAGCCTTTATAGATTTCTATCACAGAGATTCTTTTTATTATTTCTGTCTCCTTATTAAACCTATTATTTATGTGTTTTCCTGATTCACCTAGCTCCTATGTTCTCATTATAGTACTTTGTTAATATACTTTATTATTTTAGAATTTTACACATGTATACACTGTATTTTGATCATATTCACCTCAAACTCCTCCCCATAACTCCTCCCAGGCCCATCCTGGATCCACTCCTCATTCACACAACTTTGTGTCCTTTTTGTTTTTTAATTTAATAACCCACCAAGTCCAATTTGTGCTGCCCATATACTTGTGAGTATGAGGCCATCCAGTGGAGCACAGTAGACCTGCCAGGAGCCACACCTTTAAAGAAAACTGACTCTCACTCCCCTAGATGCCATCAGTTGTCAATAGGTCTTCACCAAGTGCTATGGGCTCATGTGCGGCTCCCACTCCAAGCTTGAATGCCGACTGAATTGATCTTGGGTAGCTCTTGTGCAGACAACCACAGCTTCTGTGAGTTCATGCATTTAATAATCTCATCATATCCAGGAGATTTTTTGTCTGCTGTAGTCCTCTCCAATCTCTGGCTCTAGCCATCTTTATCCTCCTCTTCTAAGATGGTCCCATCTGTGGCTGAGTACTCGATAGTTATTTATTCAATACACTTTGACTTGTAATGGATTTCTGCATTAATTACAGGTCACTGTGCAAAAATACAACACAACTTGTCTATTGTTGGCCTAGAAGCTCCACCAACCCATGGGCATAAGAGTATGTTTAGAGGGCAGGCTGAGACTGTGTCCATTTAACAAAACAATAGTAGTAGATTCACCCCCTGGAGCCTATGAACTCTAAAACCATGGATTCTTGGCTGGATTCACATGTATTCCTCTAGTGAAACAGGCCTTAAATCCACTTGGAAAGAAGTTGGTTACTCCCATAACATTTCTGCCACTATTGAACCCCTGGCCATCCCTTGCTACACTGGTTGTTGTTGGAGTTCACAGGGTTCACAGCTGTGTAAGACTGCTGATGGCCTTTTCCCCTCACGTTAGTCTGAATAGCACCTTCCAGTGAGAAAGCCAGTCACCATCAGGGAGGAAGCTTCCTGATCAGTACCACCTTGATTCCTTCATGTCCTCTAACCAAAGTAGATGGTGTCTGCAGCAATGAGGTCTCAGGGAGCTTCTCTAAGGTGACTGCTTTGGATTCTGTGTCAGACACTTAGTGTACTTCCATGTCTTTAGGGTTGATAGACGTTTATTTTATTTCTTTGGTTGTGTTGTCCTTCTCTGAATTCACAGTCCATATGTTGGTGCCCATCCATTTGAACAGTCAATTGCGTCTTCCATTATTTACAAATCATCTTTAGAAACACCTTTCATCAGTCACCATGGGAACAGATTTTGTTTGAGCCAACTGACATGGTCTCCAAGTGGGCCAGCTGCCAGGGGCTAAGGAGTAGATAAATGGTGGGTTTATTCATTAAGAAAAGAAAATATTTTTATTCAACAGTTCTTAGATGTCAACATGCCTCTGCCTCCCCTGCGCTGGGATCAACGGTGTACATCATCACTACCAGGCTAATGCATACAATCTTAGGACAGAATCCTGTATACTTTAAGTACTATTTAAATATTAATTCACGTTACTATTGTGGCTCTTGGTTTTGCCTACAAGCCCATATTTCCAGTGGCCTCCTGTCTACCTCCACAAGCCAGCTTCTGTGAGAATGTTCCCATCACCTACAACCTAAATGCTGTTCATCTGCATTTCCTGAGTCCATTGATATGAATTGCCTCCCCAGCCCCCCCCCCCCGTTGTAAAAGCATCTTCATCCTTGCCTTCTTAAAGCCCTTTGAAGCTCGTCATATGAGAGGATACCAAAGCCTACTGTGTCCATCTTCTGAACATGTCGTTTTCTGCCCTGCTCTATTCTCACGGCTACCCTCTTTTCAATGTTTGTTTAAATCCATGCCTTGAATATTGCCGCCATGTTTCCCTTCCACTAATTAACTAGGTCTCCACAATGCAGCTCGAGTGCCTTTCAGAACACAAGGCAGGCCATGTCTTCAAGGTGCTCCCTGTTGCTTGTGCCTTATTGCTTGCCAGAATTTTCTGAGTTGTACCTTGCACTTGATGTTTGTTCCTGTCCCATGAGAAGTGGTTGTTGATAGATTTGGAGAACACTGACACGATGTTTGAGAGTACATTGTTCTTACCTTAGCCTGTGCTGGCATCCTGGACCACAAATTCCTATTACCTCAGAGTTAGATCATACAGAAGATTAAGAATTCCAGTCCTTAGAAGAATTGGGAAGAGGTTCACACATACACCAGGTGTCACCTCCAGGTCTTTTTCAGCTAATCACTTTTGTCCCTCCCACACTCTTACTCCCACACTCTTCCCAGGATTTAGTGTTTCCAGCATTGCAGTGATTTCCCTGTTGTCTGTTTAGCCTCTGCACCTTTTCACAACCCAGATCCCAGCTCAGAAGGTCTTTCTCCCTTTCCTTTCATAATTCCACTGAAATAGTCTTGATTGCATTCCTAGAAGCCATCTAACCCTCCTGGCAAACTTAATGTATTACCCACACCTTCCTCTATCACGTACCGTGTCTTCACGCGTGCATCTCCCTGTCTCTTGCAATGAAGAATCTCATTCGCTTTCTCCATTATACTTTATGCCATGTAGATTGCTTCTCATGCAACCGTGTTTGTTGGGTGAGTAGTATTAAAACAAGGTAAAAGTAAATCTGGAAAATACTAAACAAACCTGCTTCAGTGTCAGTGCTCTGGGTCAGTTCTGTCTGTTACCTGGAACGTTAAATAAATCACCTTTCTTGAGATTGCATATTGTTTTAAAAGATTTCAGGGGAAAGAGACAAGAAAAAAAAAAAAAACATTGAAATTCATGATCCTGAGGCGTCACAGATTTTCAACTTACAGCTGTGTCCCAGGCAGTGTGCTCAATGCCAGGGTTACAATGCTAGCAAAACAGTCAAGGTCTTGCTCTTTGGGGAGTTTTCTGACCCCTTGGGAGAAACAAGCTAACAAACATTACATCCAACAAATGCATGGCGTGTCACAAATCATATGACACAGTGACTCCTATAGTTAGAGGACAACACAAGTTTTTCTCAAGCAGCCGCTGAATTCTAAACAATGAAAGAGTCAACCAGAAAAAGAGGGACAGAGCTGTTAGGTAGAAGACGCTGCAGGCACCAGGGCCTGGTGTAAAATGAAGCTGAAAGAGGTGAGGAGAAGCTGATAGAATGTGCTAAGGAGTTTTGAGCCTTGATCCCAGGAGCAGTAGGAAGTCCCTGAAAAGATGGGAGAGGTGCAAGGTGGGGTGAAGAATTAACCAGCTCTGTATTAGAAGAATCATCGGATGGCCTACAGCAAACAGACTTTGCAGGAGGCTTTTACTTTGGCCTCTAGGAAACTAATCCCAAGCATTTAAGATGCACCATGAACAAGGTTTAGTACCATGCAGAGGCTGCAAACATTAAGGGCTACTCACAGACAAGAATCAAGTGTCATTCGTTGATTCAGGTGCCCTGCAAAGAGAAACAGACTGGGAGAGAGAGATCATGATGACATTTTAGGTCACAGTATGATTAAGTTTGAGATATCCAAGGGAGATGCCAGTAGAGATCCTTGGATATGGAGGGGGGGCGAGGAAGTATGTGGGCTGAAATTACCAATGTGATAATTTGAAATGATGCACCCTCAGTAGCTGTTACTCCCAGGCCTCAAGTGCTGTTTTGGAGCCCCCAGAGGACAAATGGAAAGCAGAGGGACGACACAGAGGTGCTCCCAGCAGAACAGAACTAGGAGCATTTTTACCAAGGGGGTAAAATGATAGAATGCTAACTCTAAATCTAATATAAATCTAATACTAAATATTATTGCCACCTTGTGTTAAAAAAAAAAAACTACTTAAGTTGCCCAAAATTTGGGATAGTAAGAGAAACAAAATGTAACTACTCACTAAAGTTAAGTTGCTCTGACTGAGAGAAAGGTCAAGAGCCCCACCTGTGTGGCCCCATCTCCCAGGGTGAACCACCCGAATTACAGTTCCCCATTCACAAATGAGAAAATAGACAGTCGGGGTGTCAAGGTACATACTAATAGAACCCTCCTGGCCCCTCCCTCAGCCTGTAACCTTTCTCTAGCACCCTACAGAACTCAAGAAGATCACAGAGGAAAAGGGTGGCAGCTCCACCCTCTAGTCCTGTCTTCCTTGTGTACAGGTTGTACCAGCCAGCCCAAGGATAGGCTCATTTGATGTTAGTTCTGAAAGGTTCAGGCATTATGCTGGCCTGCCCCTGTTACCTGGTCAGCCCAAGGTTCCATGGGAACTAAGTCTGCACACAGATACAGAGGACCCCTTTAAAAGATAGGCCCCTGCCCATTTACGCTCTCTGTTCCCTCTCTCTGTTTCCCCGCTCTGTTTCCTCTCAGCTTCCTCTCTACTCTCTCTCTCTCACCTATGCGCTCTCTCTATGGTGACCGGCCATGGCGGTCAGCCATTTACCCCTGTTCCTCTTCTTAGTCTCCCTACTCTGCCGGACCTTATAATAAACTTATAGTCTTATGTCTCATGTCTCAGCATTTCTCTTTTCTTCTTTTTAAACAAAACAATAACAAGTTCCACATAGATATGGATGCCACAAGAATGGTTTGGACAGGTATCTGGAGGTAGCAAGGAGGCCATCTGTAAGTCAGGGAGATGAAGATGGAATTCATTATATGGAATATTGAGGATACCAAAGGAAAACTAGGGGGCTTTGGTCAGGACAAAGAATTAAGAGACCCAAGAATAAGAAAATGAACAACTGTGAGGATGGTTCTCCATCCCTGAGGCACTGTTTTATTAAAAGAGCATCACAAGAATACTCAACTTCCTTGATCTTCAGATAGTGTTGAAAAGGAAAACAGGAGAAGGAGAATATACGCTTTCAGTGAGTATATAGATACAGACATGTAGATTGATAAAGTAAGGTGTGGGCACACATATTCCTACTAAGAACATAGAATGTTTTATCCTGGGTTCCTCTGAAGAATAAGGTGGACGAGAGTAAATGTCCCCTGACTGCCTTGATGATATGATAATAGCTTGCCAACTCAGACTGGTAAAATGATTTTGATTAATTTTACTTCTTTGGATCAAGGCCATAAATGCAGAAGGTACCTGATTAAATCCAAGTATGTGCTTAGAAGGTATGGTAAAGGCTGTTAAGGGCTATTGGCAAGGAGGTGAGAAGTAGGCAGGGCCCTGCACTGGGGAGAACAAAGGAGGAAAGAAGGGATTTGGTAACATCTGGGCTAAGTGTGTTGTTTTGCAGACTATATTAGAGATTCTTTGTAGGACAAGAAACTTTACAAATAAATACATACTGTCAAGCACTACCCGTCCTCCTTCACACCAATGTCTACAAAGATGGGTTCAGGGTCACAACAAAGCATCAAGGAACTGGTTCACAGTTGGAGAAAGAGGAGAGAAAGAGTTGTCATATTAGTGACATTCTGTTGAGGGGAGAAAACTTCCTTTCAGGCTCTGATCATCTGGTTGTGTGTGAAATTTTAATACTGGTTAAGAACAAAACATCGTTTTGTTTCTCTTGCTCTTTTATCCACAATAGCATGCATCTTTTGTGTGTGTGTGATCAGTCTTCCTATGAATGGCTGTCCTTTCCATGGAAAAATTTTTAAAATTGCAATGGAAATGATGCAACTGCCCCTTGTTTACTTCATGGCTGAAAGGGCGGTAGCTGAGTGAAAAACCCAGCCACCTGTGGTCCCCAGCACGTCTCAGAATGTATGGTTTTTGCACCCTGCTATGAATATACAAATCACGCCGCCTGTTGCAATAATTCTTATATCCTCTTAAAATTCAGCAGGGTATTTAGAGCGTCATGCCTTGTGGCACTCCTCATGTTTTGTCCCACCAGTCATTTGAGAGTGCTTTCATCTCGCATTTCCTTGAGAGTATGTATGTAGCATGAGGCAAAGGCAGTAATTACCCAGACAGACTCCAAGTGTTAAATGTTACTCAAACAAACCCAGTGCATGACATCCATAATAAAGAACAGGGAAACAAAGAAATTGCAGTGTTTCATTCCAACCCAACACCCTCAGGAGAGCAGAAATCACAAGGCAAAGCCATAAGTATTTATAATCTCCCAGAGTTGTATGAAGAAAGTTCACAGGAAACAGTTAAAGATGCAGCAAGGAAGCGCAGCATTTAGCTGCATCTCTTTGGATTCTTGCTGTTTTGTGCAATTAAAAGCCAAATGGAAAATACGCCATCACTAATCTTGATTTTAATAGTCTGACTAGGAAGGTAGCTTTTCCATCATGAGGGCCTCAACAACACTCCTACAAAGAAAACCTTCCTGTAGGAACTGGGGCTCACTTGGTTGATCCCGGGGGTGCAATCTCTGTAAGCCCTTAGAGTCCCTCCAGTGTTTGTGTCTCCCTGGGGACCATTTGGGACAGGGAGGAACCCAAACAGAGGCTTCCTGCTATTGTTGAAATAGAAGCAAAGAATACAGAGTATGGCATGGCTGTGCCCCACACATAGGATTTACTCTATGCTATAGCCCAGCGGTGCTATATATCCAGAGAAGACAAGACAGGCTATCGGCTGCCTCAGTAGAAAAGTTTCTTCCCGCAATTCCTATCCAAGAGGCTTCCTAATTTCTAATAATCAGTTCCATTTCTTCCTTCCTGCAGTCCAAACCTCCATGGGGTTACCAACCTTAAAAAAAAAAAAAAAAAAAAAAAAAAAACTGTTAATCCTTCAAAATCATTCTTTCAAGTTTGGTGTACTGTGTGTCCAGCTGCATAAGCCACTTGGGCTCATGCTGTGCCCATTTGTATTCATAACTTTTTCTTCCATAACTTTGTACATTCCTGAGAAGAGAGGCCTAGATCGCTCTCATGCTTGTCTTTTCTATCTTAGTTGTTTAATGATAATTGTAACAAAAATAACATTCATTGAGCACTTCTTAGCTGCTCGGGCACATGTTTTACCGGATCATCTCAGTTTTCTCTGTTCTGTGACATGATGGTGAAGAACCTGGGCCTTAGGATTGACACCTAGCTTCAAAGCCTTTCTACCGGGGTTCAAGTGGTCTGACAGCCTCAACCCCACCCACCTCTAGACACCTCCGTAGATTGCACTGACTCAGACCTACTTGTCCGTGAGCCAAACTCATTATTACTCCTTATCATTGAACTGTCCTACTCGTGACTTGACACATTTGGATATTCAGAAAAGTCATGACTAATTTAACTAATCACACCAGACATGCCCTTCTTTCATTTATTTCTTTAGTATTTGCTATTTTCAATCCTTTCGTATTAATGATCTGCACAGTTCTTGGTGCCATCCTAGTCAAGTGAACTGTGTAACTTCATCGTCCCCATGAGACAAGAGAAGCCAAGGGACCCAATATCCAGACAGCAGCAGAACTACAGCTTGGCTCCTCATCTTCTACATCTGCCTGTAGGATTTTTGTCTCTAACTTGCCCTTGCACTGTTCATCTGTGTGAGCAGAGTGACTAAACACACACTGTGCCTTTGATGCCTCAGGTTGGCAGGTAACCATGGTAGTTGTCTCATGTCACAGTAAATAAGATCACCTGGAACACACTTGTTCTCAAGATTTGAGCTATAAGAGATGAGGCATTTTCCACAGAGGGCCATTAAGTCTGGAATTCCCTTCCCCTGGTCTGACAAAGCCCTGGAGAATTGATCTTCTGGGTCTTGGCAAACCACATTAAGTAGACCTAGGCAGTCAGTCGTGCTTGGTAAGAAAGCTTAATGGGCAGGAAGAAAGCATTAAGGAGGCTCTGAATCCTGAGCAATTTGTAATTTTGTGGTTTTCACTGTTTAGAACGCTGAAGATAGCTACCCAACTGAATGGAATTCTCCTCAAGACATACAGCTTTGGTCTGCCGTGTGTTTGACTGTGTTTCTGTGTTCTTACATCATGTCACAAATGATGTGGTGAAGAAGCCTGTAGGGAAGTTTTTGTTTCTTTTGCATAAACTATTTTGCAGTAATTGATCAGCCATAGAGAGGAGATTATCTCCTGTGCACTCACAGTGAGTTCTGTGGCCACCAGAGACTAATAAGCCATGTCCCTGGAACTATTATCACTTTGTTGAAGAAGCTGCTATGTGAACAAAAACCAGCCTTCGTTAATTTCCCTTTTCGTATTTAAAAAACCTTGTCAGTATTTCCCCTTTGGGATTATGTAATTTGTTGATAGTACATATTATTTTAGATATGCTGGAGAAAGAAGCAGGGTAATATGTCCTTATTACTTTATTTTTCCACTGATCTTCATGTCAGATACATGTTTCCACTCAATAAGATTTTCTAATTTTATGTCACTTAATATTTTTTTATATTATACAAATATAAAATTGGCCAGTGAGATGGCTCATCAAGTTAGGTTGCTTGCAGCTAAGCCTGATGACCTGAATTGGGTTTCTGAATGGGACCCATGTGGTAAATGGAGAGAATTAGTTGTCCTCTGACCTCCATGTACATACTGTGACCACCCACACACACACACCAATAAATAATGTATTTTTTTACACATGAATAAAAATATTATATACGTATTATATATAGTTTTAGATCTGGGTGTGGTGACATACGCCCTTAATCCCAGCAGTTGAGAGGTAGAGACAGCTGGATCTCTATGAGCTTCAGGCCAGCCAGATCTACATAATGAGTTCCAGGCCAGTGAGGGCTACATATTGAGACCCAACGAGGGCAGCAGGCAGGCTAGATGGGGATGTAGCTTGGACTGATGGAATGCTTGCTTACCTAGCATGCACACAATCTGGATTTTGACCCTCGGCATCAAATAAAATGGGCATGATGGTGCATGCCTGTAATCCCTCACTCAAAAGGTGGACCACAAGTTCAGAGTCATTCTTGCCGACATGCAGAGTCCAAGGCCAGAAGGGGACACATAACACCCAGTCGCAAAAACAGAGAAGGAGGGAAGGAGGGATTTGGAGGAGGAGGAAGGGGAGGAAGAAGAGGAGAGGGAAAAGAAAAAGTTCTCTACATGTGAAACATTTCTGAAGTCATTTGAATTTCACTCCTTCACCTTCCCTCCTCCGACATTGCCATGAGTAGAACGGATGATGTCCACATGGCACTGATCTGTGGGAAGCAGGGATGATCCCTGAGTGTCACAATTAGAACTGTCTGGTAAATGCTTGTGAAAGAGGGTCAGATTCCTCCCACTGTTGAAAAAGCCGGGAACGTCATGTCACACCCTTCTTCTATTGCCTGGTCTTTATATGTAGAAAAAGTTGACCTCTAGGCAAGTCATACATGATAGATATTTAAGTTTAGTTGTCATTGTTTATAAGTGTCCGTATTAAAGTTGAAAATGATTCTTAGTTATTGATGGCTTAAATCAGGGGTGTTTAGCCTTTTGGCTTCTCTGGGCCACACTGAATGAAGGACTCTCTTGAGCCGCTTACAGGGGTGTCTGACTCACAGTCCATAGGTAGCAAAAGTGTGTGTGTGTGTGTGTGTGTGTGTGTGTGTGTGTGTGTGTGTGTGTGTGTGAGTGTGTGTGTGTGTGTGTGTGTGTGTGTGTGTGTGGTGTGTGTGTGTGTGTGTGTGTGTGTTTTCTTTGGCTGTCCTGATTAGAACTGTCTGGTAAATGCCTGTTATAGATATGAGGGCAGGGAGTGTCGAGAGAGAGAAAATGATACTGTGACATGACATTGTCATCTACAAAACTGATGATCAGGAATGGCTCAGTTGAAAAAAAAAGCAACATTTTAAGTAAGTTTATAATTTGAGGCTACATTCACAGCTATGTACTATTCTATTTTAGAAAGTAGTGTATTGTTTTCAGCAATGGGAAAGCATCTTTGGAGCTTGTGTTCAGAATAATAGAACAAGCATTACAAGTTTACCTGAACTCCGGTGTCAGTGTATTTGTTGTGGGAATGTGAGAGTGTGTGTGTGTGTGTGTGTGTGTGTGTGTGTGTGTGTGTGTGTGTGTGTGTGTGTGTGTTGTGTAGAAAAAGTTGGTTTATAGATTGTGTGCCCCATTCTTCTACTGTGTGCACAGGAGCATTCTCACCCCTCACCATGAACTCTATTGCAGTTTGTCTCCGTGCTGGAAGGGGTGCTGTCTAAGCTGTCTAGGTATGACGAAGGCACTTTCTTTTCATCCATTCTGTCATTCACTGTAAGTATCTCAATGAGGTCTCTTGTGTTGTCCTTTAACAGTTGCCACAGTACTTATGTATCAGTTAAGAATTCTCATGGTTATCCTTTTCTTTCCCATTTAAGGTGAAAGCAGCTGCAAAATACGTTGATGTCCCTGTAAGTATTTTTTAATGTGTATTTCGTCCCTTCCTCTCTCCTTCCATCCATCCATCCATCCTTCCCTTCCCTTCCATCTTTCCCCAGCCCCTCATAATTATGATTCACTGCTAGTTGACTTTAGTTCTTTAAACCAGTACCATTTCTTGGGGAGTAGTTTTCTTGCCTTAAGCAAACCCTAACCCTCATAATAAAAGCTTGGCAAACATCATTTCAGTGCATTTTACTTTTTCTCTGATAACTTCAGAGCTATCAGAAAGTTAGACCATCATGAAACCATGACATTAGAGCTCCAAAGGGAACTTACAACCTCCAGAAGTAGACAGAGAATGCCTTGCACTATACAAAGCAGTTCTCTTCTTACTCTTGTATGAAGGTTAAAGCAAGTTTCTAGTAAGAATTAAAATAGTAATAAAGGCTCACCAGTTGAGTCAATGGATCCAACTTGTAAATACAAAGGTGGAAAATCAATAGCCACTTGTTTAAACATTTCATTTTTCAAAGACTTCTTTGGAAATAATACATGACTTATAAATTTGTTCAAAAATTAAGAGACCAAGAGTAGAAATCATGGAATAAGATAAATGCATAAACCAGTTTAGTACAATATTTGGAAGCCATAGTGAATTAATTTGGTTTTTAAATTCTATTAGTATCACATTTAAATGTATGCTTTATAGATGGCCAAAGCCTAAACTGATCTAATTATGTACTTGAGCATATGTTATCAATTTCCACACAATTAGAGCATGATGAATACCCTTAAACACAGCAAGTTTCTGGAATACGACCCACCTCTGTGTGCTTGAATGTCAACTCTGGGGCATTGTTGGGAATGTGAGCAGTGACTGCTGAGTATCCCTGAGCAACAGTTGCAGGTGATTCTTACTGTTGAATGCTTACCTGCATTTTGTCACCTTTGTGATGGATGCAGTGGTCTTAAGTTCACATTGTAAATTAGAAGGCTCTGGTGTTCCTGCCATTCCTTGGGGTTTCTTTGGAACATTTTACTTAAAGAGTGACCCCAAAGAAGCCTCTGCACTCTGTCTGTCTTGTACTTAGGTTCAGTGCTGGGAAATACATGGGGAAATACATGCATGAAGGACAGAATGGGAGAACTAAGGGGAAGGTTTTTGTGGTTTTTGTTTTCAACATGTACATGTAGTAACAGAAGTAGTCCAAGGACTACTTCTGTATCTTATATTAAGTTTTATCTTGGATTTACATAGAATAGGATATTTTAATTTACTTATGTCTCTAGCACTTTTGAAGCCCTCAACTGACTATGAACTAGGTCCTCTATGTGCCATAAAATGTTAGTGGAGACAAGCAGAAAGTACTCCATCCACTCTTCCTCAGTGCAGAAAGAGTGTCCTTCGTCATCCTTCTCAAAGATGCTCTGAGCTCTGTTTAGTGATTTCAGTGATTGCAAACTGGCAATTAGGCAGCTTACTCTTTTGAGTGTGATAAACTGACCTTCTGCATATCTGTGAGTTCTACTCATTAATCCCAGTTCTGTTCTTTCTTCAGCGGGGTAATCCTTCAGATATATGATGATCTCTTTATCATGGTTCCTCTCCCCGGGAGCTGTGGTGGCTATTCAAATGCATCTATTATTTGAACAACTTTTATCCTTTAGATTGGACACCCTTAGGTCTTCACTGAACCCCTGTGATAAATGTGTTCCAGACCATGGTTTTTGTTTTTGTTTTTTTTTATTTATTATACAGTGTTCTGTCTGCATGTATGCCTGCAGGCTAGAAGAGGGCACCAGATCTCATTACAGATGGTTGTGAGCTACCATGTGGTTGCTGGGAATTGAACTCAGGTCCTCTGGAAGAGCAGCCGGTGCTCTTAACCTCTGAGCCATCTCTCCAGCCCCCGTAGGCATTTTTAATGGAAGTGTGAATCCCATACCTCCAACCTCAGAAAGTCTGGGAGTAAAGCAGTATATAGATATGGCAACATGAGCAATGCTGTGGTGGCTATTCCCAGGCTCTGCATCTTACCTGCAGAGGCTTAGACGAATTGCAAGTGCCATGGCCACTACTCAGTCAGGTTAGCCCCTGGAGCAGGGCAGATTACCAGTGGATGAATTTTTCCCTCAGATCTGGACCTCACGGTTCTATTGCCAATGCCTATTAATTTTAAAATTGTGAGTAGGTCTTGCTAGTTGTTGTTATTGTCTTTGTTTCTGCTCCAGCAAGTATATCTGTCTAAACTAGGATTTTAAGGAAAATGCATGGAGAAAGGAGGGTACTGGATCTGTTCTTACAAAAAAATTAAGACATCATAAAAAGAACCCAATTTTCTAAAGAAAATGTAGAAGGCCTTGGGTTTAGTGATAAGCATTTAGATACAACACCACAAAGAGTACTCTGTGAAAAGAATTGGTAAGTTGAACTTTAAGAAATTGATAAGTGAGGCTGGAGAGATGGCTCCATGGGTAAAAACACTTGCCACTAACTCTAAAATCCTGAATCCAATCACCAAAACCTACACGGTAAAAGGAAAGAACTAACCCCTTCATGTTGTCCTCTAACCTACACACACACACACACACACACACACACACACACACACACACCCTAATGGTACACACATGCTTAATTAATATTAAATATTTCCACACAGAGGTTCACTGGCCTAGGATTTAGAAATGGCTGAGTTTTTTATTCGTTTTATGTGGTCTTGGACAATTGGATTAACTATATGGCCTGGGACTTTTACTTAGGTGACCTCAGTTTAGTCTTCTATAAAATGGGCAAAGGAGTTATGTGATTTGCATTAGTCCTATGACAAGCTTCTACTCTTTGAATTCTGAATATCTGTTTGAGTCCTTCCATGAGAAAACAAATCCTAAAATGTCCCCCCATTGAATGATGAGAAGACAGTGCTTAGGAAAAAAAAAATCTGTGAAAGAGATAATACCTCCTTACAATACTATCACTTGCTGGAAAATTGTTTTGAAAACAAATCAGTATAAACAAATGATCCACTATAAAATTTAAAATTACCTATGAAATTAAGTATTTATATTCTGAAAGGGGGAGGGAGATTCATGTTCCCAAGATCTGCTGACTTGAAATTACCATACAACTGAGGGTGAGTAATAACTAGTAAGAAATTGTTTGGCCAGGCATCGTGGTACATACCTTTAATCCCAGCACTCAGAGGTAGAGAGGCAGAGGCAGGTGGATCAGATCTGTGTGAATTCAAAGCAGGCCTGGTCCAGGCAAATTCCAGGCCAGCCAAGGCTACATAGTGAAACCCTGGACATGAGAAGAGGAGGAGAGAGGGGGGATTGTTGAAATCAAGCAACTTAAGGATAGCATAGTGTATGAGCATAGTTTCAGCAGATTCAGCTCATCATCCCATCAGGGAGCTTCAAGTATTCATGCTGGTGAAGATTTCACCAGCATGAAATTTGAAAGGCCTATTAGACTGGGTCTTACGAGGACCAGGCTGGTCTACAATTCACTATATTTGAAGGTCACTTTAAAATCTTGATCCTCATAGCTCCACCTTACAAGTTCCACGATTACAGGCATGTAGCACCATGCCCAGTTGGTTTAATTAAAAAAGGAAAAAAGGCCTGGATGTGGTGACTCTGTCACAGCAATACCTGGAAGAAAGGAGCACGGATGTGAGAGTCATGGTAGCCAATGCGTTAAACGCAGAACTAAGAGGATCCAGTTCCCATCGACTTTATAAACAGGAGCACTAGGCCAAAGCCAAAAGCTTGGTAACACCGAATGAGGAATATATGTACTAAAATTAACAACAGTTTTTAAAATCGCCAGTCTGGAGTAGAAGAGATGCGCGGCAACTGAGGGCATGTATTACTCCTGTAGAGGATCCAAGATCACTTCCCATACTTGTCAGGTAACTCCTAACCACCTATAACCCCAGCTCCCGGGATCTGACACCTCAGGCCTCCAACGGCTTCCCCACTCACACACACACACACACACACACACACACACACACAAAGATAAAAGATAAAAAGTATGCCAATCTATGGCATAGGTAAGATGGGCAGCGAGGTGACCCAGTGGCTAAGGCTAAAGGTAACTGGTACCAAGCCTGACCACCTGAGTTCAATCCTCAGAATCCAGATGGTAGGAGAGAACCAACTCCCAAAAGCTGTTCTCTGACCTCTGCACATGCATGCACACCCCCCACACATATACACATACAAAATAAATGAACTAAGATGTAATAAAATGGGACGGGAGGCCAGAGAGGTGACTGTGTAGGTAAAAGCACTTACTTCTCAAGTGTGGGGACGTGGGTTCCGTTCAGATCCCCAGAACCCACATAAAGACAGGTATGATCCACCATTTTTGAAATCTCAGTGTTCCCGCAGTGAGAAGGGAGACAGAGAGATGAGAATCCCTGGGAGAAGGTGGGCTAGCCTGGCCTACAAAGCAATGAGCACCTAAATAGAGAGAGCCTGCCTCACATAAGGTAGAAGATGAAAACCAAGTGCCCACCATTGTTCTCTCACACAGGCGCCAGTCATACTTAGGAACATGAACACATGTCATATACACAAAGTTAAAGAAACAAAACCTTTGTAAAGTATCCTTTGAGACAATAATGTGGTGTGGTTGTGTTTTTTGTTTTGGGGGGGGGGCTCTTTAGGGGAGCCAGGATGCCGGCACTTGAATTCTTCCTCCATCACTTTGCTTATAGTATCAGTGTGACCTTGGACACCAATTTCTGTGTCTATTAAATGAAGATATAATTATACTCTTACAGGTTTATTGTGAGTAAGCACTACCCAGGCTTCCTAGAGTGCAATTAGTACTTAGTAAATGTCAGTTACTATCATACATGACCACTAATTATGAAATAAAATCTAATAACTACATTCTACAAAACCAGCATTTATTGATTACATCTGTATTACTGTAGATCAATCACATAACACATTTTAAAACAGCACCACTTTTAACTTCTCCTGTAGAAAGCTGCCGGAAGAGTTAAGGGTCCCATCCAAGAAACTTGGAAATAGTAGCTTATGAGAAAAGAGTTGGGGAGGGAGTGTGGTGTTTATCCTGAAAGGAACCTAACACAGGCGACAAGATGGCCAGTTTGGTATCCGAGCTCTCTTCAGTAGCAATCCTTTCAAACATTCTCTCTTTATGCTCATTGTCAAACATACAGAATCTCCATTAAGTTCCCCAAACATGGCTTTAACTTAGCTCTGTATTGCACAGATGACATAAAGTCTGGTATCCAGGTTCAGGTCCCTCCTTATTCCACTGTCAACTGCCTCACCTATGGCTTCCATCGTCCTTCCTGAGCATTAAGGATCCTGGCATCATGGAGTCATCATGAAGATCCAAGTATATATTAGTGTACTTTGTAATGTAAGGCACATTTGAAATATCTAAGATCAGGGGCAGGAGCAAGGCCTTCGTAAACTCCTTGCCATGCAAGTATGAAATCCTGAGTTTTCTTCCCCAGAGACTACATGAAAGGCCCATGTATCGTGGAAGTGACTCATGCTGACTCAAAGAAAGACAGGTAGATGATAGTTCCCGAGAAGGAACACAGCAGAGGCTATGCTATAATATCTGAATATATATGCATACACACATACACAAATACATATCTAGAACTGATGTTGCTGCCAGCCCTCATGATTTCCCCTGCAGGTTCCGATTCCACCTTTGGAAAGAAAATACAGGTGTATTTGACAAAGTGAAGAATAGCTTTATTTTCATTATCTTTTATTTTGGCAGAATAAGCAACTTACAGGTATCAGTAATGATGTCTAACGTCTTAACAGCAGTTCAGTCAGTGTCATTAACGTTTTGCTCCTTCTTTCACATATGTGCTTCTGATACTGTTTGTTAGTTACATATTGTCACCTCACATTCATGGCTATGCATCCGAGGGAAAGCCAGGCAGGACTTGGGAGCATGTTTCCCTGAACGATCTGTGTGCTCATGAGGACATGAAACAGACAGAGGTGGTGTGCCCCTCACCGAAGGCTTAGCTTCCCTCCTCTTCACTACCTTCCTGTTGTTTGGCTTCGCCTTGTTTTTGTTTTTGTTTAGAGCATTTAGCTCTTCTGTCTTTTACACGCTCAACCAATCAGTGGCCTGTCTCTGGCCAATAGAAGTAAAGCATTTTCAGGCCTTCTTCCATCAGTTACCTAAAGTAATCCCAGTCCCTCTAAGACTTAACAACTAGACATGACTAGTATACACAGACTTTTAGCTTGACCTCCTCAAATCCTCAGATAATTTTAGTACAGGATACCATAACATCTGCGGACAGAAGAGGCAAAGTTAACAGACAACATGATGAACAGAGATGTGCTACCCCCTATCCGTAGCATTCAGCATGGCTGTACCTGTGGAGCTTGCATCTGATACACATATTAGCACATTCCTGGTTAGAGGCTGCTCTGTCCGCAGCTGATCCTCCAAAGGAGGTGGTCGTGATGCTTATCACAGATCCGAAGTAGCAGGAGATACTCTAGATTCTCAGCCTTAGTAGAAAAGGCATAGCAATCATAAAATCTCAGTGGAAAAACTTATTCTGTCTCCTTTCCTTCAGTATCACTCATATTCCTTTTTGTTTCATTTTCAATTATTTGGTTTTTAATACAGTCTTTGAATTAAAATATAATTACATCATTTTCCTCCTTCCAACCCCTCCTGTGTACCTACTACTTCTGCTTTCTCTCTCAAATTCATGGCCTCTTTTTTTTCAGTGTGTGTGTGTGTGTGTGTGTGTGTGTGTGTGTGTGTGTGTGTGTGTGTGTCCTAAGTGTGTGTGTATGTTCCTAAGTATATAAATACAACCTGCGCAGACCATATGTTACTTTTATGGATATGATTTCAGGGCTGACCACTTGGTGTTGGACAGTCAATTGCTGGGATCTGCCCAGAGGAAGACTTTCTCCTGCCATCAGGATTCATTCCTTGGTTGTGTAGTTCTTTGACTCATCAACATGGCTGCCTAAATAAGACCTGAACAAGGACGAGACCAATAGATAGGCTAACATTGAAGGGGAAACGCTCAAGGGGCCTCTACCCCAGTATTCTTTTTAATATATAAATAACCTTGTCCTTGGAAAGATTGTCTCCACTAATAAACCAAAAATGTTGGAACACACACATGCTTACAGCAACCGTTTCTAGACATGTTGGAATATAAACTATGTCACTCCTTAAAAGACATAGTACAGAGCTTTTATTTGAGTGAAAGCAGCGTGACTACTTACATTACAGGGCTTTAAACATAGCACATTCCGATGTCAGGTAGTCTTGGACTTTGTGGAAGGATTCTGACTTTTATTGACTACTAGAAAAGCACACAAAAGGCACCCACTCCGAATAAAAACTCTACAGCAGATGGACACTCTTCCTCTTCCTCGGAAGCCCAAGACTGACAGATTGTATGTACTTAAAACATTTTGTTACATGCTTCAAGTCTGGAAGATAGTTTTTTAAAGGTTGTGCCGTCTTTAATTCAAATGTTTCCCTTCACGTGTTTGTGTTCTGTGTGTAGTTTTGAATATGTGCAAGCCTGTGTGGAAGCCAGAGATTGGTGTCCATCTGTCTTTCTCAATTACGTCACCTGATTGTCTGAGACAAGTTCTGTCACTGACCCTTGCCATTTTGTCGAGAGTGGCTGACCAGAAAAACTGGATATCTAGGAAGCCTCTGGGATCCACCTGCCTTCATCCCCTCCCCCCAGTATGGAAAATCTAGGCATGTGCAGCTGGGAATCTGGGGTAAAGGGTATCTGAACTCTGTTCTTCATGCTTTTACAGCGCTTAATCAGTTGAGCTATCTCCACAAGCCTGCTTCTCATTTTGGGTCAGGAAAACTTTAAGTTTTAATAAAATCAATCTCTCTCTCTCTCTCTCTCTCTCTCTCTCTCTCTCTCTCTCTCTGTGTGTGTGTGTGTGTGTGTGTGTGTGTGTGTGTGTGTGTGTGTGTGTTACTAGAGACCTAACCTAGGGCTTCATATATGTTAATTAATGACATTTGTCTTACTATTTAAAAATTGAAAATTTATTATAAAATCTTTAAAAAAAGCATCCTTGTAAATTTTGTTATTTAAATCTTCCCTCTGCTCCTTTCCATGAACTAGTTCTCTCTCCACAGAGAGGGAAACATATTGTACTTACATTGGCACAAATCTAGTTGGAAGGTTTTGACTGTTTCCTTTTGGCTTTCTACATAGGTGCAGCATAATTGTGGTACTTCATTTTTAAAAAGTAATAAAGTAAATCAAGTGTATTTTTTTACAGTATCATCATGGGAATCCTTAATCATTATTGTCTAATGTGTAAATGCCAAAAGCATGAAATATATACATTAGACAGTGAAAAGGCATGCTGTTTTTTTAACAATCACCAAGACAGTTATATGTTCCCTAATAATCCATTTTTAAGTTGTTATTGAGCCTTGAATGCCAGAGCTAGGCTACAAAAAGGTTCCTGGGTTCCTGCCACACTCTCAGATTCCCAAGCCATGTTCTTATCTCACGCCTTTTGCTTCATCCGTGGTAATATACGACCAAATGTGGGCATTTCACTTGCAAAACATACCAGCCATCATATCCGAGGATAGAGAATAGCGTAGTTTCACACTTGGTTGTTTCTCCAACACAAGTTTTCTTTCTTTTCTTTTTTTTCCCCTTGGGATCTAAGAAGTGCACTTTTAAATTAAGTCAATTACACTGTATCTTCTAGTTAATCTTTGAGACAGGAATGGTATATCTAAAAATGTGTCTCCTTGTTAAACAGACACCATGACAGTGTTTGTGTAGTGTATTGTTAACCTCCAGTGGAAGGTTAAGCAGCTTCTTCTGTATCTAAATCTGTCACTGTGAAAAATGACTGCCATGTCATACCCACCTACCCATGAATGGGGAAGTGAAAACTCACACCTGTGTGATTAGGTAGAGCAGCAGGAAGTAAGAGCGTTTGCAGCATATAATTAGCAAGGAATTTTTTTCTCTCTTTTTAAGTGGTATGTTCATCTTGCTGGGTTAACTAGTAATTAATGCTTGGAAGGAAAAAAAAAAAAAAAAACATGCCAGAGTCTGCAGTCTTACTCACTCACTCCCTCGTGTATTCAGTTACTTATACAACCATTGTCAGAAGAACTCATCTTAAAATATTTCATTTTCCTTGAGTGGCTACTGGTTTCTTTATGCTCATTGGGAAGGAATTTTTTTTTTATGTACCTTATGTCTCTTTACTATAGCTTTGTTGGCCAAAGTTTTTCCTTTGCTGGTCAGAAGATTAAAAGTAATTTAGGAATTCTTTATATTTGGAGACAACTAGCCCAGTAAGCAAGCTGGAAAAGTTTATGTAATGAACTGAGGGTTTCAGAGGCTTAAATTGAAAATTTGAAAAAAAAAAATTCTGTTCCTTGATTGTATTTAATAGAGTGCTCGCTATGTGGTTTGTAATAGTTATTTTCTCATATTCATTAAGAAGGCTATAATTTAATTACCAATACAGAAAAGACTTCTAAACATGGCTCTGTTGGATACAGTATTCTTCATAAAAAGGCATGGAAGCCCATCATTACTGAAGTTTCACAAGGTGTTCTTCTGGTGTGATTGCAAGGCATACCTGCTTTTACCGGAGTTCGGACTGCACAGTGCAGTCCCAAACATTCAAAGCACACACAGAAAGCTAACATCACAGTGCTTAGCTTGCAGGATCACTAAAGCACCAGCTCATCAGGTAACAGTTAATACTGCAACTAGAAGCAGTGGCTTTTTAAATGTGTAAATTCCACCGCCACATAACAAGAGCCTTGGCACAAAAGAGCACTGAGCCAGTGATAATGTCTTCTATCCAAACACATTTGGACTGAAGGTAGAAGCTGTTTAAAAGGAAAATTGCATCTTTTTCAGCAATTTATCAGAGATAATTACCCTCTCGCACACCAAATGAAGGATAAAGTGTCTTAAAGAACTATAACTCTAATTGGAACATGTCACCAGGTATTGCGGTTACTCTTACTTGTGTATATTCTTGCATGAAAATACATTCAGAAGGTGTGAAATTCCCATATGTCACAGTTTCAAGAATCGGTAAACAGCGCCAAGATAAAGGAAGGAAATAATGCTAATGAGGAATGTTAAGAAGTCTAGGCTTTATTTTCCAAGCAAGAACATCAGAATTTGCCAAAAGAGAAGAAAATGTGATTGGGAAACTGCAGACTCCCTACTTACAAGCCTTACCCAACACACTTACAAAGTTGCAGAACTCACTTCAGCACTCAGCTTTGAGTATTACATTGCTGGAGTCTGCCAGGGGGAACGGAAATTTAGGTTTCTTTTATGTTGAAGCTGCAGAGTGTTTGTTGGTTTCAGATGGTGAAAGGAAAACGATTCCTGGACAATGTTCTATGAAGTCAGTTGTTAGGTTGGAAGTGATGAAGAATGCAGGAGTGTCTATAAAAGGAAATAGACGAGCCACTGCTCTCCACTGGTCCCAACAGTGACTTGCTTTCCATTGACTCTGTTGGGGGAAGTGATTGATTGGATTAAACTTCTAAGCAGAGTTTTCTTTTGAGAGATGGAAATAGACAAGGTTTGGGTAGGGAGAAATGATGGGAAGACAAGCCTCCCTTTCAACTCTGGTGTAGCCGGACTGTGCCCAATACCTTGCTATTATGGGTGTCATAGCTTCTTATTTGCAGGCACCTGTGTGAAACTCAGATGCTGTGCCGCTAGCTACCTCTGTAGCGAGTAAAGAAAGTTGGCCTCGTGTCGTTTTCATTCCAGGGCATCATGCTTTCTGACTGTTTCATTTTCAGTGTTTTGACAAAGTTGGAGAGGCACAGAGAATAATACTTTCCGTATGGGTTATTGGCCTGGGTAGAATCAGGACTGGTGATCTTTGTACAAATAACCCTACCTTTTCACATGTGTAAACTTCACTTCCCCAAAATAAAAGCAACTTTTCTTTCATTCATTACCTTTTTGGTTACTTAAACTTCCAAACACGGATTATGAGGATTATGCAGAAAAACAAGGAATAGATTTGTTAGATTACCTCTACTAGGTTGGCAAAATGTATTGCCTATTAATATTACATATGAATGCTTTTAAATGAGACACTTGTGAGAACATTTGTATAAATAGCTATTTTATATGTTAACAAAATTTAATTATATCAGGGTTATTTTGTAAAAATTCATGAGTTTAGCCTGGAGGTGGTGGCACACGCCTTTAATCCTAGCACCTGGGAGGCAGAGGCAGGCAGATCTCTGTGAGTTCAAGGCCTGCCTGGGCTACAAAGCAAGTTCCAGGACAGTCAAGGCTACATAGAGAAGCCCTGTTTCAACAACAACAACAAAAAAATTCCTGAGTTTTTGTCATCTATACTTAAAGGTAAATTTAGGTTATCGAGGCTGGAGGTATAGTTCAGTTAAAAGATATTTGTCTGGCATGCACAAAACCATATATTCTATTGCCAGCACCTTATAAACTGGCATGGTGTTGCACAATGGTAATTCAAGAACTTGGAAAATGGAGGCAAAGAGGATCAGAGTCAAAAGTCATCCTCCTCTACATTGTAAGTTCAAGGCCACCCAGGCCACAGGATACCCTATCTCCAAAACAAAAGCATTATTTTTTTTTTTTTACTGCATAGAAAAATAAGTACCTAACCAAAAACCTTATGTTTATCACTGAAATAAAATACCTTGGTACCTATAAATGCAATAGTTTGGAAATAGGCACGCATTATGGCAAATAAAATACTAATCCACCCTCCTGAAAAAAAGCATAAAGTGTCAAGGACTTTCTGTCCCTCACAAGATGCTCCACCATGTTGGCATCAGTCAGGTCTATAACTTGTGCTACTTTTGCAGACGTAGTAAATAGTTAAATAGTTATGTTCTCTTTGATCTGATTTTCTTTCGGTACTCACTTTTGCAAATCAGTCTGTTACTAAAGACTATAAGCACATCCTATGTCCATGTGATAGGGTAAGCCTAACTATCTTACTTGGCTATCAATTCTACTGTTAAGTTCTTATTAATGTTATACTCTAATCAAATAACTCAATACAGGTTATGAGTCAACCCCAGATGTAAGTAATGTAAATAATTTTTTCCATCAGTCAGCCTAGCATATGAAACTTGAGAAAGAGCTGACAATAAGTTGAGAAGGAAATCTCTTTGGCAGCCATGAAGACTTGTAAGCCTCATACTGATTTTTCTTCTTTTTTAAAGTCCACAGCAGCGGTTCTCAACCTATATGTCATAACTTATCACTTATCAGATATTTACATTAAGATTCACAACAGTAGCAAAATTACAGCTATGAAGTAGCAATGTGATAATCTATTATTGGGGTCACCACAACATGAGGAACTGTATTAAAGGGTCGAGGCATTAGGGAGGTTGAGAACCACTGCTCTAAGTCAAAGTGCCGGAGGATGTTGTGTTTACTGAATGACTCTTGATGATTCTTGCTTCCTACACTATTGACTTAGCACTGTGTTCCCAGGCAGCAAAAGAATGAGACTAACTACCCTGCCTCCTCTAATGGGAGAAAATACCAAATGCTAGATGATAATTTAGCAAGTTAGCTAGTTCACCACTTTGGCCATACATAAGAAATGAGTCTATTGTTGTTCTCACTGCACTTCTGTAATATAATAAATACATAAGAGAGTAGTGGTAAATAATGAGTAGAAGCAATAGACAATAAAAAAAAAGTTTTACTTCGTATTAAATGTCTTCCCAAGTTTCCTAGTATTTTACTAACCTTAATAAGAACACTGGTTTTGTATCCCATGAATACTCACAGTACTCTAAAGAGGCAAATCAAGGACAGTTAATGGTTTTCATACCATTGATGAGCAAATAGGAGGTGATGAAAAGTCAGTTGTGTAACGCTTACAGTTAGGTCATAATATATCCATTGAGAAATTTTCTTTTAATCTCCTCTTTTATACTTCTTGGCACATTGACTTTTCAAGATATTCATTTTTTTAAAAAAGACATGGAGAAATGGCTCAGCTGTTAAGAGTCGCATGTACCCTTCAGAGGACCCATATTGGGCAGCTCACAGTTGCTTGTAATCTCCAGGAACAGAATCATTCAATACTTCTGGCGCTGTGTATGTGTATGAGTACATACCCCTGCCCACATTCAGATATACACTTACAAATAATTAAGAATAAAATAAATCTTTTTTAGCCGTGTATCCTGTATCCCTAATTATCCTAACAATAATGGATGTGACTTTAAGTAGTAAAGATCCATGATAGACGTTGACATGCTACTCATTGTTGATTTGGTATAAACATACGTCACGGGGTGGACAATTTCAATGGCTATTAAAGTTTTTTTCCAAAATATTACTAAATTAAAGCTCCAGAGATGAGAACTGACATTCTTCTTTATTCCCCATGCTTTCCTCATACAACAGAAACCAGGAATGGACCTGGCAGACACCTACATCATGTTCGTTCGGCAAAACCAGGATATTCTTCGAGACAAGGTCAATGAAGAAATGTATATAGAAAAGTTGTTTGATGTAAGTAGCTTCCATGGCCACAGGACATTGAATACTTTTATGTTGATTTAAAAGTGCATGAAAAAACAGGTGGGTTGATTTTTGTCAATACTAAAGTCTTCATTTAAGCATAACAACTAGGCATGGATGTTAGTTTTAGATACCTGATCAAGTTTCTATAAAGGTAACCAAGAAAGCGCTCAACTTCAATAAGAGTGTTGTCATTCACTCGGACCTATGACCACTCTGTTCAAAGAAAATGGTATCGCACTGGGGACATAACTGCACAACTTGCTCCAGTGATGATTCTGAATCTAAGAATCTTCTTTGAAATGCATTTCCATGCATCTTCTCTGCATTTTAGAACTGCTTTTCTGGCAGTTTCATTTAATTATGCAAGTTACTGCAAATGTTTTCATAACAGCAATTCACGGGCTTCATGGTGACACTTCAGCTGTGGCAGTTACAGAAGGTCCCAATACGTCATCATCTCCACCATGGTCTGTCATGTCAGTGTGTGCTGTCTGTGCAACTGGGTGGTCAAAGTGAACCTTATCTTTCTGACTTTATGTTTCTAGGCCATTTTACAATAAAAGTATCATCTGTATTAATAAGCTACGTGTTAATATGCGTGAAAAAAATGATTTCCTAAAAGCTTTGATGCCCTGCAGGGGTAGAAAAATTATCATCTATCCAGCTGGCTCTTTTACAAAATACTGAAACCATATTAGCAACTTCTGCTTCCATTTGGAATTGCTCTGAATTGATGGGCATATGTTTCATTTCCAACTTGTCTTTTACTTTTTTGCTTATGTGGTGATTTTCAAAAAATGTTGAACAGAAAAAGAACGGTGAGTTGATGTTATTTCTGTTATATTTCTTCCTAAGTAGAGCACATACATATGGAATGGAGAAATAAGTTATAGCCTTCCTGTAAATAGTCCCCTTTAGATAGTCATTGTTGGAAGGGAAGGCTGTTTTCTGAGGATCTTCAGTGTTTTTGTCTTGGTGACCTACTTGTTGCAAAGCTTAACCATTGTTATGCCAGTTAGTAAGCAAAGGTAGATTTTTTTTTCCACCTCCAAGACATTCTCTACTGTAACTCACCTTCATTTGCTGAACTTCAGAAGACAGTGCAGTAATTACTAGAGAGAACTAAAGCAGATCCAAGGAGGCCACTATTCACACAGCATGCTCGTTTAATTGTCCTGTTAGGCATTCTTTCTTTCCAACACCTAAGCATTTGACTTGGTTATAGGTTTACTTCCAAAGCATCGTGTTTTCGTCAGGAAGTTTTTCACGTTTTTGTACATCCCCAGTAGAGCTTTGGTCTTGTTACTTGTAAAAGAATTGTAATGTCCTCAAACATTCTGTTTTTTAAGTTGCACATATTTATTACTTTAATTAAAAATGAAAATGAACCCTGACTCTATTGGTATGTCATCAAGAACAGCATATATGAGGGGGTACCAGGAGCCCCTAATTAGCCAAGGCTGAATTTGCCTCAATTACAGTTAGTAAATGAGAGGTTCTCAAGTATGTGTTGAAAGGTAAAATAGAATGTGTAGCTTAAGCAACAGATCATTACTGAGAGACATTATATAATTATTGGAAATCTACTTGGCTGGAGCTTAAAATAATATTGTTAGGTGTCAAGAAACAGTTGAAAATAATGACCCTAAGTGCACTGTTAGCAACCATAGCCTATTACAGATGAAAGATTGAAGAGAACAATAGTACTCAGGCACAGTGGCAAACTTTCACTCTTCCAATTAGACGACTTCCTATACAAGGAAGTAAATGGAGCCTCCTAAGTTCAGATGCAGATCAACACACAAACATTATGATGTGTTAACTTGGAGTTGATTTTATCCAATTTGGTAAAATGCCAGGGGCTCCATTTCTGATCATACAGTATAAGGGATTAACTCTTAAAGAATAATGCGCCTTTCACTCAGATGAAATTCACCTAGTTTAGAAATATGCCAACACTATCTTATATAAAAAAACATTAGTCTGTAAGGCACACATTCATTTTAAAGTGTCTACAAAGGAACCCATGTGTTATACCTTTACCATGAGGAGAGCTATCAAAATATCTGTGAAACTTGCCATACTTCCTAAGATATCCTTGGCCTCTAATACTTTTTCATCAGTTAAGCATCTTAATTGCTCCTAATTTTATGGTGAAATACCCCTGAGCTCAATTTAAATAATGGTACCACTGACTAAGGCACAAGGATGGCCATTGCTCTAGATTAGTGCCTATTGTTTTGGGACATCTAGGAATGAGAACGGTAGCATTCCCTGCTAAACCTACATGGCCACATGCCATGTTAAATGAAATGTATGGCCTGTCTATCCTGCATTGCTATTCTTGTTCCAACATCCATAGAGAAGTGATTTTGTTTCTTGACCTCAACACATGAAAAATGGAAATGGTTTAAATCTGTATTGGCCCTAAAGACATAAAAGTTGTCCATTAAGATTTTTATATTAAATCTTGAAGTATCAAAATCCTAAGTAACCTCTAAAGGTCAAAGACCATTAGTACAAACATGATGCTGTTCTTTTTATCCTCTAAGTGTTTAAACTTATAGAGCACTTTGTGTTTAGGACAGAAATAGCTTCTATAAAGTATAAATAAATGACTGGACTGTGCTGCTAGCAAACAAAACTGAGTTCAAGACATGCCTCTGATCAAGAGCTGGGGCAGCAATTAAGTTGGTAAAGTACTTAGCAAAAATAAGTACCTAAGTTCAAATCCCAGCACAATGGTGATCACCTTTGATCCCAGAGCTGTAGAGGTAGGTACAGGACAGTCACTTGGGCTTGCTGACCAGCCAGCTATCCAGCTGCTCAGTGAAAAAACTGTCTCAAAAAATAAGGTGGAGGATTGGCAAGATGGCTTCATTGGTCAGTCTTTGGAACCTACACAATGGAAAGGCAGAACTGACCCCAGTAAGCTGTCCTCTTTCCACATGCTCACCAGACAGACAGGCACACACAGAGAGAGAGACAGACAGACACACAGACACACAGACACACACACAAACACACACACACACACACACACACACACACACACACACACACACATCCCTCATCTCTTCATGTATTCCAAATAGTGTTATCATTTCTATTCCTCTCACTGGGTGCTTCCAACATTGTGGGTGATAAGCCATCATCCTATTACATCTTAATTTTGGAATTGAGGGATCTTTTATTCAGAGAAAATAAGTGATTTGTTTGGTGTCCTCAAACTCTGAACCTGTATCTCTTTTCAAAAATCCTTCCGTGAAATGCCGTGTTTCAACCATACCTCAGACTTACAGCATTTGAAATAATAAAGTCATGTTCTGTGAGGAGAACTCTACTGGGATCTCAGATATCTGAATTCCTGTTAATCCTGCCATTAATTGTGTAGGTGACTGTCAAACATCTGTATAATACTCAGTTTAGTTAGTAGAGACAGACTGAAAATCTTCATCTAGAATTTCAAATCGTTTTCTGAAACCCAGACTTTAAAAAAAAAATTTCACTTATTTATTATGTATATAACATTTTGCTTCCATGTATATCTGCACACTAGAAGAGGGCACCAGATCTCATAATGGATAGTTGTGAGCCACCATGTGCTTGTTGGGAATTGAACTCAGAACCTCTGGAAGAACAGCCAGTGCTCTTAACATCTGAGCCATCTTTCCAGCCCCCGAGACCCAGACTTTTTAATCTCATAAATCATTTATGTTTTTAATTTAGCAATGGTGCTGGAAATCACTGGGTTGGTTGCTTCAGGAGTTGTGCACGGCATGGTAACTATTTTCATTTTTTTTTTTTTGTTTAAATCATATGAAAGCAGAATGTCCTATCTAAAAAAGCAAAAGCAAGTGCAATGGATCAGTAGAAAAGAAAGTCTATGTTAAAGAATAGTTGTGGGTCAATATGGTAGGCCAATGGGTGAAGGTGCTTGCCTCCAAGCACAACAACCAGAACTCAGTTCCTGGGAGCTACAGATGGAGAGAACTGACTTCCACAAGCTGTGCTTGACCTCTATATGTTTTCTAAGGCATGTGCCTGTGCTCTCTCTCTCTCTCTCTCTCTCTCTCTCTCTCTCTCTCTCTCTGTCACGCGTGCGTGCGTGCGTGCGCACGCGTGCACACACACACACACACACACACACACACATCTCTGCAGACACACAATTCCCTTTCAATGTTACCTATGGCTCCTCTTATGTAGACTGTCTACTTACTTTCCCGAGCTTCAGGGCATGGAACACAGCCACAGGTGTCTTGGTGTCATGAGAGAGCCTGGGGACATTTCTGGAGTGGTATCAGCTCTCTCAGCTGAAAAGTGATAAGTCGGAAGTCAAAACTGACATCCGCCAGCAAAAGCCACTAGGGTACTGTCTGCAATCGTTTCCTAAAATTTGAGAACCCAGAGCTGAGACAGGAGACTCACCAAAGCACATCTTATTTTCCAGTACCCTAACACTATCCAGTTCTCTAAACTTTGAACATTTAGTGGGCTTGCCCAACTGGAATCCCCTTAAAACAATCTCCTTTAGTTTTCATGTTGCTGAAGGCACACCAGGGTGCAGTGTTTAATTGGCAAATCATGCAGATTAAGCATTCTCTTGTGTTATAAACTGATTAAATACTTAATTGTTGAGGAGTGTCATCTTTATGAGATTTTTTTAAAACATTGTTGTGATGTCTTATAAAATCAAATGTAATTCTTTAAATGATAGCTAATCAGTTATACTCATCCAAACAGTTTTATAAATGGTTCATTTCTAAAGACTGCATGGAAGGAATTCTTCCTAGTTAAGAAAGAAAGAAAGAAAGAGAGAGAGAGAGAGAGAGAGAGAGAGAGAGAGAAAGAAAGGAAAGAAAGAAAGAAAGAAAACTAAATTAAACATTTTTGGCCAAACTAGTTTTTACTGTCGAAATAAGTTCAACCACCTATTTGTGCTATCATGAAAAATCAAAACATGAAAGTAATACAATGGAATATGATTTCAAAATAAAATTAGTTTTGTTCTTACTGTCACTTGTCTCTGGACTCCGGCATAAGAAAAGGGAAGAGATAAGTGTTCAGGATGTTTTTAATCCAGACTGTAAGCGTTCAGTAGCACTACTCCTGACTCAGTTAAAGATTCAATTTGTTACTATGTAAAAGTCCCAAGAATAATAAAGAGTAGATTAGAGTGATTGCTGAACTGGGTGTGATGCTACACCCCTGTGATTCCCGCACTCATGAGGCTGACGGGGAGGGGGGGGTCAAGTTCAAGACTATTCTGGGTTATATAGCAAGACCCTCTCTCTCAAAAAGAGAGAGACAGACAGAGAGAGAGAGAGAGAGAGAGAGAGAGAGAGAGAGAGAGAGAGAGAGAGAGACTGTCCACTAGATAAAAGCTTCCATTCCATGACCTTTGATCAGATATGTTTAGAACTGACAGTGTGTGTTTTAAACCATTCCCATTGGATGAGACAGCTTTTCCGTCTCCATGTAGTCGGCCTTTCTTCGGGATGAGACTCCATACAGTGAAAGACTGCCTCTGGCCTCCCACGTTTCTATTCTCTTATCAAAGATCTCTGCTGTGTAAAAAAACAGCAGCTTTCCTCTTTCCGTGATCTTTCACTTTCAAATTGCTAGGCAGCTGTTCTGAAGTCTACTTAAATTAACATAGATTTCTATTGGCAAAGATTTTCTTCGCTGTTTTGTTTTCTACGGAAAAAGTAGACCCTGGTAAAACGTGGTGTCTTAGCCACTTATGCCCAACACCAGGACTTTTCTAGTGGCAAACTGAAATTAGGCACTCCAATGACACCTTGTCGGAACCCTTTCTATTTCCCTTCTCCGTGAGCAGAAAGGATGGATATTGCACGTTCAGCAGGGCATTTGAGGACCTCTGATAAAATTTATGTCTCGCCTTATGCTGTGCACCTTTTCGGCCTCGCTGTATGCTAAAGGTAGATTTGAAAAGTTTGTTCTCTGGCTCCTGGAAGCAGTCTCTGCTCCTCTGATGTCACCTGCTTTAGTACTCTTGCAGCCAGGTCAGCACTATGCCTTCCAGGTGTGATTCTGGTTTTACTCGAGTGTATTCCCACATGGTTTCACGACCGTACTTGAGCACTGAAGCCGTTTGACCTCTGTGAAGGTACTCACAGTCAAACCTTCTGGGTAGAGATGGTCTCCTCGGCCTCTGCGGATGTGGCTCCAAGCTTGCTTGCTGTTGACTGCTTTCCTCCCCTTCAGACTTCATTTCGATTTAAAAGGTACTCTCACATTTCGGCATCATGGCTGCCTTGTTCATTTGCATTGCTCACCCTCCTTTTAGTGTTATTCTTTGTAAGTGTAAGAATTTATTGAAAAAAGGCATCTACTTTTGATGTACAGGGTGTGCCAAAACAGCTTTGGCAAGTCCAGGCGCTGTTCCGAGAGGCCAAAGGCCCTCATTTGAATCTAAGCAGCGGCAGCTGAATTAAAACCCGAGAAACTTGAGATAAGCGTGCCTAATTGCCTAAGAGAAACTCAACAAGGGGAAAAAATGTAGCTTGTTGATCTTATTTCTTTGATAATTCAAAAGAATCTTCAAGACATACGTGGACTTCTTAAACTTCAGTTCTTGAAATGTGATCATGGTCCACAACTGTCACTTGGCACATGCCCAGAAACACACATCTTTGCATGAGGCACCTGGACATCTGTGGCGGCACTGGTAGAATCAGCTAATTAACAACACAGGCTTAAACAGGCACCTCATCTGGCAGTGCAGTCAGTTGCCTGATGGCGCTCAGCAGGGTTTGGTAGTGCTTTTTATTTTTCTATCCTAATGGTCTGCCGCCCGCCTAATTTTGCCTTATTGTCAGTCACTACTTACCGCGGCTTGGGGCCCTCCCAGGAGGCTAAATTATTATCAAAGGATTAGGGCGATGTAGCCTTGCAGTTCTGACATTTCTGATTACTCGTCTATGCCAGAACACTAATTAGCTGTGACTAATTAAGAAAAATGCCCCTGCCATAGAAAACCATTTAAAAGAACCGAGAAGGAGAAAAGCAATTCAAAAGCTGAGCAGTGCTCAGATTTGCTGATGCTCTTTAGATTTCCACCAGAGCCTTAACTCACCTTTAATTGTGCTCAGAATTGGGGGGGGGGCACTTGCAAACTGACGGGAGATTTTTGCTAGCCGTAGAAACGTTGCTGATACCCTCAGACGTCTCAGCAGTGCTGAAATTGTCTTGGACACACGGAAGGTGACAAGATTTTCTTGTTAAAGAAATGTCTCTGAGCACCATTTGCAGAAATGGACATCTCTATCCCACACTGAAGCTACTGACAAAGCCTTGATGGGTTGCCACTAACGACATTAAAACAGCGTTGAGTTTGTGCACCAGTGTTGGATGGGTATGGAGCAATAGGTGGATCCAAAGTGACTCAGTGTTGGCTTCCTGCTTCCTTCACCTTAGGCTTGCCTGGAGGCTCTACCTCTTGCATGTAGAGTCTGGTACATGAAGGCTGCTGTCGGCTGACACGACATGCCTGCACAGCATCCGGCCACTGGGGGCTTATTACTGAAAATGCCCAGGCTCCCCTGAGACCAACATCTCTACCACTTGACCAGTGCAGGGTTTGTGCAGAGCTGATAGCTACTCTCCTTCCTTTCAGCCCCAACTCCATTAGCAGCAAACAAGGCCGATTTCCGTGGTAGCTTCTTGGAGTCCTCTTCTGTGAGTCACCTCCGTAGCAGCTTCTTCATGCAACCCCCCCTCCCAGGTTTGACACCATTTGCTGGTGGGCACAGTGGTGTCAGCTAGACTAAATCCAAATTTGGAAAAAAAAAATCTGTGTGGCAAATTAGCCTTTTGGCAAAATCATCATTCAGGGTATTTAATGAATCATTTGACAGAAGGCTGAATTAAAGAATGACTCGTAAAGATGGTTATAAAACAGCTAACCTAACAAGAGCCTCCATTTCCAAATCTCAGCCCGTGAATAGCAAAGGTAAAAATCTGAATTTTGCTATCTTAATGTGGGCAGATTACTTGGTTTGTAAAAAGGAACTCCCTAACCCCCACCTTGTCTAAATTCTTCATGCTGGATTTTGAACTTACCTCCCCCTTTCCTCTCACTGGAGAACAAAACACAGGTACCAGCATCCTCCAAGGCAGTAATCCTTCCTATGCATGAAGACTGTTATTACGGCACCTGTCATATCTATTTGTCTACACCCGGATAAATAATCCTTATTTGTTTAACTTCTCGTCATAGGCCCCTTTCCCAGCCCTTTAATCATTGCCATGGCTATGCTTTGAAATTTCTCAAGGTGTTCACCATGCTCAGTGCAAGGATAAGATGCTGCATATGAATGTGGCCGGACAAGATTCCTTCAAACCGTATTCCTAAAACACACTGTGCTTCATAGCTCTCCCATATGTATTCACTAGCATGGCCTTGAACTTACTTCTACTACTACAGTTCATTATGTTGGCTTTCCTCTTAGCCACTCCTGTCTGCATTTGTTTCTTGGTATAGAATACCCTTTAAGGTGAATACTGTGCATATAGAGAATGTAGAAGACAAAGCTACTGCACTGTTGGACTGCCATGTGTAAAGAATAGGGGAGAACCCTGGGGTACAAATGTTAGGTGTTAGCTTTCTCACATGTAGTTGGATTCTAAATAGAAGCTGCCCCAGCCTCTCTTATTACTCTCATTGTTTTTTTATACAGTCTGCTTTTATTGATGACCTCTAAAAAATCATATTGTGCAAACAACTGGAAGCATGATGCTACTAACCAGGTGCCTGCCCAAGAGGAGTTTATATTCTAAGAGCACACAGACCTTCATAAGAAATAGTTCATTTCCACATAGAATATGCCAGTGTTTCATCTGCAGAGTAGACTGTTATAGGTATGTTTACAGATGGAAACACAATGCAGGGCTAAATTGGTTACCTTTCCAAATCACTAGGTAGTAGTAATCACCCGTGTTATTTCTTTATCTCTCTGTGTTTCAAGTACATGATTAGAAAGCTGCCAGAGATTTAGCACCAAACACAATTTATACCCAGTCCCAGGGTTTCACCCCCAAATGCAGAGACTGAAAGTTCATAGCATAGAAGGTAACCCTTCTCTACCCTCCTTGGGTTCTTTGCTCAAACCCCAACGCAAATGTCATGTGTCTTCAAAGAGACATCCACATTTCCATGGCAGTAGAAACAGCTCACAAAGTCAACAGGTGCAGAAATTTCTCAGATGCATGGCTCAGTGGTGGCCATTCTCCTGGAGTACAGCCAGCACCATCTCCAGAGATACCCCAGAGCCTCAGATAACCAGAAGAACAGGTGACAGGATATCTGGACACATTCTGGAGAGGCAGTCTGATACTTGGGTGACAGTCCCCAGTCCAGAGCTGAAGACAGAATCTTACCTTACATCACTAGTGTAAGTTCATGTGTAAGTACACGTATATGGACATGGACATTTTTAAATTCCTGATACTTCCTCCTTCACATTGCTCATCACCTAAAATGAAATGACTGTCATATTTTAAGCTCCATTTTAGTCCTATGTTCCATTTCATTAGCTAAGTACAATGGTCTCCTTGATAATTTCAACAACTTTAATATCTATTGGATTTTTACAGTATTAGAGTTCAAACTCAGGCCCTCGTGCATGCAGGACAATCTCTCTACCAATGGAGCAACTTAATAAGTTCCTAGTAAATTCTTTTTATATTAATAAAATGTGATTCAAAACAAGTGACTCTGGCTCTGACATAATTCTGTACTTTTCCTATAGAAAACAGAAAACTGTTACAGATACTTTTAGGACCAGATAACTTACTACTATTTCACATATACAAATGACATATTTCCAAATAGATTTTTTTTAATGTCTGTCAACAAATTTGTAATGTATGCTATGTTCCAAACACTCTACCAGGGGCTAAAGATATCGATCAAAGCAAGGTTTTATGAAAACACTGTAGCTGCTCACATCTTGTAGTGGACTTACAAGAACATTGTACAATAAATATTATTACCAACGACCAGCTAGAATATAAGAAGCATGAAACATGAGAGTGCCCAATTCTCCCTTGTTGGAAGTAGTATTGCTTTCATAACAGACAATGGTGAGTCGATAATACTAATATAAATGATAATACTAATAAGAATGATTAGCTAGAAAGATGCGGTTGGTAATAAAATTCCAAACCAGTGGGGCTAGCAAACTAAGAAACCAAAGACACAGAGAAGCCTACCATAAGACAGAGCCATTGGTTCTGTGGCTGCTACACACCCACTGTGGAAATGCACCAAGAAGAGACAGAAAGGTAGCCACTTACTTCGTTCCCTGTATACTTTCAAGACCTGATTTTGGAATGCTTCCCATTCTCTATAAAAGAAACTCAAGTAGAAAGGTACTCAAACAGCAAATTCTCAAGCCTAGATCATATCTTGAAATTAAATTGTACCATTTAGTAGCATTTCCTGAAGTTTACTGTATCTTTCTTTGGGTCTTATGTTATTAATTTAAAATATAATATTGACCAAAGTTGAATACAGAGTGTATAAATTGTCATCCAACCAGAAAAAAAAATGGTCATGGTGCCCCCCCAAAAGAAACATTCTTAAATGATTTCTGTGTCCCAGACTGTTACAGATACTTTTAGGACCAGATAACTTACTGCTTTCTGTTACACCATTCAATTGTTTTGTGCAAATAGTAACCAAACCAGTATTCACCCATTATTAGTCTCTAGCAGAAAAGAGTTGAATAACTAATATTTACTATATAATCACTAGCTTTTTAGCATGCAGAGCAGTTGCCTGCTTAATGATTGTAAATAATATAAAACAATATTGCTTTTGATACTCTATATGTAATGTAGAAAAGGCTTTGGGGGTGTTTTAAAATGAAGAGGATTTAGGATTAATTAAAGGGCAGTGAGCTAAACAGCCTCTGCACCTTGCAGCGTGTGGAGCTGGTGCCATTATGCCACCTCTTCTGCTCTGGGGCTGAAGAGGACCTAATTCAGAACTTCCTCACCTACAGTATTCGTGGCTATTTAAAGAGAGGAAATCTGGAACTCCAATGACAGGGAAGTTCCTTTCTGCATTCAGCAAGTGTCTACTTGATGCCAGCACTGCCTCGTTGGCACATCTTATCTTTTCTTCTTCCTTTAATGAAATAAGCCTGGCACTTGCAAAGAAGCAAGAAGGTCAGTTCAAGGTCACCTCCACCCGTGTATGGAGTTCAAGGTCATCTTAAGCTTCATTAAGCTTAACCTTGCTCAAAATAAATAAATAAATGAACAGAGGGAAAACTCATCATTTTCAAAACATCAAAGTGTTCTGTCATACTTAAAGGAAAACAAATGTCCCTGATAATAAAACATCACAAAGCATGTATCATCAGTTCTGTGTTTAAGAAACAAACAGAACATGTAGACAGCCCCATGTTTAGAGTTCTTCTATGCATGAGCCAGTGATTTTTTTTTTCTCCATAGTCCACTATTCTGGGTCACAGTTTTTAAAAACGACTTGTTGATTATTTTTAAACATTAGGCAATAGGACAAATAAACCATGAGGGTAGATTATATAAGAGATTTAGAAGACAGTCATCTGATTATTCTAACAAGGAATATGGTTCCGCAAAGAATTTCCTGGTATCCCACATTAGAGATGTATAGGTGTTTGGAGTCTGACAGTGTGGATTTCTTCAAGTTCTGAGAAACTTTAGTGAGCATCTTTGAAATGGTGGGAGGAATCCCTTGCATTTGCCACAGTGCTGTGTCTTGATCAGTCAGCAGGCACCAGGAATTAAAAGGGCTGTTTTCTTGTTTTTATGCTAGCAGCTTCAAATTGCCTCGGTGACAGAACAGAAATCTAGCTTGTTTCCAGAAAGGAAATACAATCACATAATTATAAACTTGGGTTTTGAAGCCAGAATCTAAATTAAAAATCTCATATGATGTATAGATCTGAATTAGTAAATTATTTAATTTAAATCTCCTTTTTCAATTAATGAATATTATGCAAATTATGCAAAATGTTAGTAATGTCTATTTCATTGATGTTAATAATTGAATTTGTTTATCTTACTTGAGCTCCATATATAAAAGTGTCCAGTGTCTTTATAACCAGAATTACAATATTAATATAAGGCAGAGGAGTAGCTCGGATTCTGAAGTGGCACAGAGCTCTGTGTTTGACCCCTCAGCATGACAGAAACTGAGCACAGTTGAGCAGCCTATAATTGTGGCACTCAGGGGGAATAGAAGGAGGAATCAGAAGTTCAAGTTCACCTGTAGCTACATGGCCAAGTTTGAGGCCAACCTGAAATACAGAAGACCCTGTCTCAGAGTAATTAGTACTAATATAAAACAACAATAATAAAAATGATAACCCAGAGTTCTGAAACTCCCCTTCATTCCTCAGTACAATTCATTGCTCCATTCTTATATCTGTATTCCATTAAGAGAGAAAAATGAATTGAATTAAAAACAAAACAACAGACAATAGAAAGCTCTAGAACTCAGAATTTTTGTGTTTCTTTATTCTGAAAGAATGAAGCTATATCCAGGCAGAATGTAAAAACTGAAAGAATGAGAAGTTGACTTTTCCTCTCAGTTTAGTTTTATGTGAATCACGAGTTCATTGTGCCTTTTCCTGAAACAATCAAATTTAATTCCACAGTGTTTTTGTCCCGTTGCTGAGGATACAATACAGGGCCTCACCATGCTAAAGCATGTCTACAGAGCTGTTGTGTTAGAACTGGCGTATATAATCTGCACCTCCTCATACAGGTGGGGAAACTGAGGCACAGACAAGCCATTTGACCAGCTCTTTTAGGCAAATAGTAGATTTAGAGGCTTCCTTCTACCGTTCTTCTCCAGATTCTGCTCCTCTGGTGTGTGGATGCCCACCCTCCTGCCATGACCAGGAGATGCTGTGTACCCACCCCATCCTCCATGGCCACCTCTGTTCCCAGCTGACAGTGTCAGACTAAATATGTCATCTGTGTTCAGTTCCAATGAGTTGGTTTCATCCTTCTCTAAGCTAGCTCGCAGCTGTAAGGGGCTCTGCTTGCTACTTAAAATCATGCTTTGGGTCTGTTCTGTGAAATTGGATGGTTTCTGTGCAATGCCTTGAATTTGGGGGTGGGGTGGCATTGTTGTATCAGTGTTACACTAATATCAAATGTGCATTTGAGTGTTTAGAAATGGGGAGTGAAATAGATCCACAAATATATTTATTAAGTAGATGTGCTGCCGGCAGAAGTAAGGGTGGACACCCGGTAGAGCGTGCATGTCTTCAGTGTGCTGCTAAAACTGTAGGCACCAGTGTTTCTAAATTTTTGTTTCTCTCAAGAGATATTAAGTGGTCCTAAAGGGTGGCTTATAGTAGTCACTCATACCAAAGCTTTCAGTGTTTTAAGATTTTTGTTTGTTTGTTTGTTCTTTAATTCAATTGAGCTATTGGATTTTTAAGTTCACATTTCCTAAAATGAGATTTTCTGGGTTTTATTCCACTTCAACAGTGATTTGGCTCTGTAAAACAGCCATTCCACCATGTTCTGGTGCCCTGGAAAGCATTGGTCTTCCCTCTTTTCTTACCTCCTCATTCCCTCCTTCCTTTCTCCATCCTTCCTTTCTTCATTCCTTCCTTCTTTCCATCCTTCCTTCCCCTCTCTTTCTGTCCTCTCTTTCTGCCTCCTCCTTTCCTTCCTTTCTGTTTTTAACTTATTGAGACAAGAATAACTGGAGAAGCATAACTGGTATGAAAACATACCAAGTAGCTGTGCCAGTTCATAATCAATAAGAATCTAAACACTTAAGCAGAAAACACATCACAGACCTGTGCCGTGGCGAAGCAGCTATTTTTCCTTTGCTATCATCATCAGAAGCTGCATTCTGCCAGAAATCATTTGCTTGAAGCAGCCTCCATATATAAGCCCTATGGGGTCTTGTGATTCAGATTTAGGAATATCAGCCACAGAGGGTCTAAAGGCATTGTGCATTAGTATGTATTGAGACCTCGTTCCAGGTGGCAAGCAGCTGGACTTTCGAAAAATAAAACTTCCAAAATAAATGTGAAGTGCTTGTTCCCAGGCGATAAGTGTTATACTTAATGGAATCATCCTCCAAATGTTATAAATGAGGCAAAAAGGGGAGTTGTGCATATTTAATATATTTGTTTTGTATCTCCTCTAGTCAACAGAATAATGACATTCCTTAACTACTTCTCTTTAACTTGCATGAAGAAAGCACGGTATGTTGCTAAATCTCTTTTCAGCAGCTCTGCGGAGAAACAACTTTAATCCTTGTTAGAAAATTGCCGAGTCTGAGGCTGACAAAGAGCTCATGCCTGTTCCATTGTTAGTGCTCCCGGGCCCCAAGAGCAGAGCCCTTTACAGCTGCGTGGATCCCGCCCGGCTCAGCTGCATTATTTAGGAGCAGAGGTTTGTCAATTTCTATTGACAATGGAGAGAGATTTTCAGGGCCTGTAGCAGTGCTGACACAGTTGGGGATCAATGCCAGCCATTCAGACTGCACCCTCTTTCATTGCTTTGGTTTGTTAATTCAAGACTAAAGGTCCACGGAGGGGGTTCAGGGTGTTTAAGAAAGCTGATGAACTGCGAGCGTTTATGGCCCTGGTGTGGCAATTTCCATAGTCAGTGGCAACTCCTGGCACTGAGGGAGCTGTGCCCTTGTTGACCCTCTTGTTATTAAAAATGCACAAGTGCTGCGCTTCTCAATATTTCCACACTCTTTCATTGTCAATACCACCTTCTGAGCCCTTCAGCTTGTTGCTTGCTCTAAAGATCTTCTTAGATTGGGTTTGAAAACTTCACCTTAAACACTAGATTAGACTGATGTTCTGTTTTCCGTGCTCCTGTTGATTTGTTGAACCTTCCCAGGGCTGGAAAGCAAGTAGCAGCTTGATGGGGAGACGGGCTGCTAATATGATTTACCAGTCTACAGTCATGCACAATAAGTGTGAATAAATACAAGGGTCTCACAGAGTCAACCCTACCCTTTCCTTTCCTTTTCTTTTTGCTTTAAAAGAGATATCTCAAGAAAATGAAGTGAGTGATGCATGCCCTTACAGGAGTTGAATGAACCACAAAAGGAAAAAAGGAGTGCTGGGCTGCTATCATGCACTGCTGTAGAGAAAAAAAAGAATACATACATACATATATATATATATATATATATATATATATATATATTATATTTGCTGCTTTATTCCTAGTAGACCAAAGCAAGGAATAAAACTGCAAACGCCATTTCCTGGGCTTCAACCCGGGCTATGCCCTTCTTGTGAGCCCCTGAAGGGAAAGCCAACCATCGAATAAGTTACTTGATAAAATTAACTTTCCTAAAATGGAAAAGACATTTCCTGACAAGCTGACTCCACTGTATATTCTCCCTTACAAGCCCCCCCACACACACACACACTTTTGTTTCATGCAAAGCCTTGCTTTGCTTTGACTTGGTGGGGCAAATGAAGCTTACCCCATTTTGGCTCTTTTCAAGATGAAAACAGGGGGACCTACTGTCTTCTCAACCCTTAGAAAAGATGTGTTACCTCCAATATCAGAAATATCAAACTGCAAGAAGTTTCTGTTTGGTGGCTTTGTTGGGGTGTGATGAGGGGTTCAGTTTCATCACAGGCAGGAAAGTGGAGTGGAGTGGTATTGTCATTAGCCCCCTCTTCATGGAGGCTAGGCTGAGCCCTGGGTGCTCAGCCGCTGTTTTCCCTAATCATTCCTTCAACTTAGCCACAATTATTCTCCAGTCTGCCTTGACTTCAATCAAAAGCACACGCACATTCTGAACTGATAGGATAATGTGTCTTGGATGCTTTTCCTCTTAGATCAAGATATTTGCCTTCCAAGGGAGATGATGTGAAAGTAGCTGAAACACTTTCCTTAACTTTTATCTGTCCCTCTTTATTTCTGTAGTTACATTTAGATTATTTTATTCTCAATTTCGTTTTCTCTTATAAGTTGGGTACTATGTAAGAAATGTTAGATTAATAATGTCTGTGTTCTATTAAATATCCTTTTCATTCTAGCATTAGAATAAGCATCATTTACACAAGATGGGAAATCAGGTTAATTTGAAATGAGGATTTTTAAAAACATAAAGGTATATGTTGAGTGGTTTTTAAGGTACTAACCTCATTTCTCTCAGATTTGTGCAACTTACCATGGACTGTAACTGCTGCCTTGCATAACAAGCCTTTATACAACGTATAATATTTTCTCTCCTCCAATAGGAAAGAGAAATTTTCTATCCCATACAAAGAAACTAGAATATTTAAAAGTCTAATCCATTTTGATACCATATTAGGTTCCAAATTATCTGTTAGCATGTGTAGGAGTAAAAGCCTTAGCACTGTATGATAATTCAATATTGCCAATCATACCCAAGTGTTCAGCTACATTAAAATAGAAGCACCTAAGGCTAAGTAATTTGAAATAAGTGACTGTAAAATTAATGTCAGAAATAAAAGGTAGTGTGAATCCATAAAAGATTTTTGAGGTTTCACTTAACAGTTGAAGTTCTCCATCTACTAGCAGTGGGCCTTACAAGAATTTATGAGTATAGGTATCTAAATTTTATAAAATTTTTTAATATATTTTGAGATATGATAAATGGTAAACAAAGTATTCATTAGGAAAGAACAGTAACTATTTAAATCTCAGTCTACTCTGAAATGTAAAATTTGGAATTCAGTAATCTGTGTGGTCATGTTTAATAAATCTGTTCATTTTAATTTGCATGTCACATTTTATGCTTGTGTCTTCAGTAGAGTAACAAGTTATTAGAAATAAATGAAGTGTGCAACTGACTCATTTTTTTACTTGTACTTAAAATATGATGCCATGCTCTGTTAAATTGTCTCACCATTAAATTGTCAATAAATCCAAGTCTGGATGAATTATAGACTTGCAGAATTTAAAATGTCTTAGAAGTTAAATTTTACTGTGTTATATGGAGAAAAACATTTAATATTTTTTAAACCTGTGTTTGGATACTGAAAACACAGGTATATATGTGGTGTGTCTCTGTTTTATATACAAGCAGCACACAGAAATCTCTTTCAAAACATGTCTTTCATTTTGTAAATGCCATATTCATGTTACCTCAATGAGTGGCAGCATTCTTACACCATTACCAACACCTGGCTCTATCATATAATCATCAAACCCCTTAAAATGTCACAACTAATGTCAGATGCCTTTTTAGAAAATAGGAGATCAAAAAATTATTTTTATGATTTTTTCATGATCACTGTACATATATCATACAGAAGCAGGAAATTGCCTCCAAAGAATTTTGTTTTTTTCCCTCAATAAGGTTGTAATAAATGGAAAAATTATGAGACCTCCAAAAATACTTGCAAAGCAACACAGATCTTTTCCTTTCATAATCTGGGTACCAGTGTGTGCTTTGTGATTCTTACAGCATACAAGAATTCCATGTTGACAAGGGCTCCTTCCTGTGATCTGAGTAAATCTTGATTTAGGACTGTTAAAAAACATCTTGGCAATTGCTTCATAACTGATTTGCACAAGGGCATGATCAGGGATCACTGATTAGTAAGTTGTGAATACTTTTCCCCATCCTTCAAAATGTTATTTCTAGGCATTGGCATCTTTACTGACGTTCTAACCCCTGTGCTGAGTTTTCATAGCATGAAGACCAATAGGAAATTTCCCTTTGAACATTATTTACCTGGTGTGTTTGTGTATTTTTTCGCCTGCAGCTTGGCCATCCATTCAGTCCCTTAATATGTATTTATTGCCCATTGTTACTTACAAATTGCAAAGCAGTCTACTAGGCTGAAAGTGCAGAAACACGGTTTCCCATGAATCTGTTACAGCTAAACACTGTAATGCTAATTCATGTAAAGAACAGCCTGGGTCAGCTCAGCAGATTTGCCACCATAACATACAATTCTGTTAACAGGAAATTATAGCATGATTGACTTCAAGTGCTGATCTGTGGTCATTTTGGAGTGCTTCATTACCCTCTCATTAACTGACTCTGTTAAATGAATACTACAGAGATTGTTTTCTTTTTTGTCCCTCTCCCCTCCACCCCCGTCCTTCCTTCCAGCAATGGTACAGCAATTCCATGAAAGTCATTTGTGTGTGGCTGGCTGACAGACTAGACCTACAGCTTCATATTTACCAACTGAAGACGCTCATCAAGATCGTGAAGGTAAATGAAAAGTATTGAAATGTGAATTGCCCTCCCCCCAAGCTGTAAAGACTAGTGGTAAGATACCATCCCATCAGAGAGGAGAAAAAGAAAAAAGAAAAGCTTGCTGTAACTGAGTGGTGAATGTAAGTACTTACAGTGTAAGACAGTGTACATAAATCCCCGCAGCCCATGAACTTGAATGGGGTAGGTCCACAATGATTTTACATTCATTGGGGTAAATATACAGTACATTCCTCAGGCTTATTAGGGTCATGTATTAATCATGAGGACTTTTGAGTTGCACTCTTCAATGAAATGAGGGGCGTGTGTAATTTCATCATGCCCTCCTAGGACATTACACACTGTGACTGCCTTTGGAAGGCTGCCTTTCCTTATATGTAAAAGATGGCCTTTTTTGAATGTTAAGGGTCATCCAAAACTGTTAACACACATTTTACATGCGTTCAACATGACACTTGGACTTTTGCCTATAGGTACTAGCCTATATTTGTCTTTAATGAGTGGGAGCTTTAAAAATAATATATCCAGGGGCTGGAGAAATGGCTCAGAGGTTAAGAGCACTGAGTGCTCTTCCAGAGGTCCTGAGTTAAATTCCCAGCAACCACATGGTGGCTCACAACCGTCTGTTATGAGATCTGGTGCCCTCTTCTGGTGTGCAGATATACATGGAAGCAGAATGTTGTATACATAATAAATAAATAAAACCTTTAAATAATAATAATAATAATAATAATAATAATAATAAATCTATACGGCCGGGCATTGGTGGTGCACACCTTTAATCCCAGCACTCGAGAGGCAGAGGCAGGTGGATCTCTGTGAGTTCAAGGCCAGTTCTGGTCTCCAGAGCGAGTGCCAGGATAGGCTCCAAAGCTACACAGAGAAACCCTGTCTCAAAATAATAATAATAATAATAATAATAATAATAATAATAATAATATCTATTCAACATAATTTTTCACTTTTTTAAAAAAGTTTAACTTTTCTTAAAATGGAAGCAGCATTTTGATATTATAGCTACAAACAAACTGAGAGTCAAGGGTTTCATACAGAAGATCTATACTTCCATTTTGGTGCCATTTATTAGTGGTGTATGTAATATGTCACATATGTATGATTTCACACACACAGTGATTCTCAGTGTGTCATTTTGACCTAAAACTATTAGTCCCTGGGGATTTGTCAGAACTACAGGTCTTTTGGTAACAGCCTAGGGCTGTGGAATCAGGGACTGATGATAAGACCCAGTGATCCAGAGATTAGCAAGCCTCCAGAAGACTCTAATTACACACTGAAGTTTGCAAAGTCACACTAAGTTGCATCTTTAAAAGAAATTTCCATTCGCATTTAAAAATTTTTACCATCATTTTCTTGGTTACTACAGTCTAATTCAAATATAAATTATTTTGTGCTACAGACACACCATTACCACAAGTCAGAACCACAACTGAATTCTGTCCCAGAATGAGATCTGGTCAGTTTGTCTCAAAGGTAGAAAGTGAACTAGGCTGTAACAATAGGAATGATGATCAGTAACAAGTAAAATTATTGCTACCCATGACATTTTGATACTCTAGCCTCTTATTTCATTTAACCAACAAAATACCAAAGCCAGCGGTGGCGGCACACACCTTTAATCCCAGCAGAGATAGGTGGGTGTCTGTGAGTTCGAGGCCAGCCTGGTCTCAGAGCAAGTTCCAGGACTGTTACACAGAGAAACCCTGTCTGGAAAAAAACAAAACCAAACTCCCCTCAATTCCTCTTAGCAGGTGCTACTTACTGTAAGAGCAGAGTATGTATTGTAACATTTGCAGAGTTGGTGGCTTACGTTACTATTATTTCTTCTTTGATTTTATGACGGTAACTTGGACAACCTCAACTGGTTTGTTTTGCATAAAAGACAATCAGAATGTTGTGTTTACCTTACCTATGCATATATCTGTTGATGTCACAATCTATACTGTGATTTAAATGGGGCCAGCTGGCTGTCTTCACCGGCAGCCGTACTTGAAGCTTCTGTCATGCATGTTTGGGATATCAGAAGTCATATATCGTGCCAACCATCCATTGATGGATAGCTAATCTCTCTGATGGGGGAATTAAAATGTTCATTTTTTTTACTTGTCCATCATTTGTTTCCTCAAAGTTATTTCTTTTCTTATATTAATGCATCTTAATAGATAAAGAGAATACACCATTTTTTCAGTTTATTGAAATATAGTTGACAAAAATAGTCTGTAATCCAAGTGTACAACATAAGGATGGTTAATGACATATGCATAAAATATACTGAGAGAATACATCTTCCAATCTTATCAGTGAATACTTTAACATGGAAGAATACTTAATAACTTTGTAAGTATTACAGCAGCATTTTCATTGTACTCTGATCCAATGTTATTTTAAGATAACCTCCATTTATGGCTAAAAATAATGAAAACTAGTAAGTGAAATTAAGTTTTGTAAATGCTCGACTTTATTTTACTTTTACTTTTTTCTGTGCTGCGGATTCAATCTAGGACCTCATTCATATTAGGCAAGCACTCTGTATAACTGAGCTATAGCCCCACTTCATTTCTTATTTTGAGACACTGTCTCACCAAGTTTCCGAAGGTCTGTCTCACAAGCCTGTCTTGAGCACCTAGGGATCATCCTGTCTCAGCTTCCCACAAACAGAGATGGCAGATCTGTGTCACCAGCCCCAGTTCCTAGTTAGCTCTCCACAAACTCAGACAAAGCTTTCCTGACTCATACACTTGAACAGGTCATAAGACTCTATTTAATAACTAAAGTTGTTATTTTCACAGTGAAGAGCAAGGTGAAGTAATTATTTAGCATCCTAAACATTTCCCTTACTTTGAATGTAAATGAACTTAAAACAGTTTCATACTTGGATCCATCAGTTCCTTGGAAATGGTTTTGTCCGTAATAGTGATTTTGCTTATAATAATTATTTTTCAACAGCTTCTAAGAAGGACTAAACAACACACATGTAGAATTTCGAAGGCTGCTAAGTGGCCCTTCTCTCTAGATCATTTGGATTTGGCCTTTGTGTTACAGCAGATCCCTGTGTCCCTACCAGCATCCAGTCAACTTGACTCAGTTCTCCTCCCTTTCCTCACTACTCGCAGGCTTTGCCATTGTGGTAGGCCCAGGAAGATCTGAAAATGATGTGTATGAGAGTCAACTGTGTCCTCTTACACAATTCGATCATTTGTTTAAAAAAAAAAAATCCCAGTAAGACCGACATAAAAACACTAAATTTTGAAATCATGTGTGAAGGTTTAACATCAGAATGATTTCTTTGAGAAGGGGAAAAGCAAAATCTCTAAATAATCGAAATGGCTGTTGATGTATATTCTCCCTAGTAGCCGTAAAACATTGTAAAGCAATTAATATAAATCACCTGATGGTTTTGCTAGGAGAAAGGAAGCAGGCAACACCCTGTGCCAGGCCCTTGTCTTAAGGAAGAGCCAACCATGACCGTGTGGAAGCCTAAGAATGTTCAGGTGTTGGCCACATTTTATGAATTAAGAGTTTGCAAGAATCTGCACAGGCACCTCACCTCCTGGTTGTTACTTTTTAAAATAAAGAAATGTCTGGTCTTTACCATATTGAAATTAGAAAGCCTTTACGACTTCAAATCCATAATATAAGTTTGTCAGGGCAAACTTAACTAATAATTAAACTAAGTCTAAGGGAATCCATTCCAATAAAACCAGATAATAGAGTGTGTCATTACTCATCTTTTAGTGGATAGTTTATTATATGCTTAATACAATTTTAATCTAATTAAAACAACAATAGACTTGAACATAAATATTTGTGGTAATGACACCATATGTGTTAGTTACCACATTTTCTAGGCAAAATTCATACTTCAGAGTTACTTCTCTGGTTTTAAGTATGAATTACGAGTTTGGGTATCATTAAGCTGTGCCACCATAGTGGTACTTATGGATCAGAAGTCTGTTAATGTCTGCATCATAGTAAATTTATTCCGCTTAGAGACTATGAGAATGGTAGACTGCACATGCCTTAAAAGAAGCTATTGAAATAAGTTTCAATAATTTCAACTTAAAGGTGGAAATAGATTTGATCATCTAAAAAAAAAATACCCTCAGAATCTAAATCATACTTGCTGTGGAGACACTGACCCCTGATACCATGCAGCAGTTCTCAGACTTCAACTTAATTTTAGAATTTTAGACATTGGTGTGTTTTTTTTTTAACATGAGTTTATGTCTATCAAATGATCAGATCAGAAAGATTACATTACCCTTCACCCTTACCACTTACATATCACTTCTGAAACTAGTTGAGTCGGAGAACACTGACAGGAGGGTAAATTGAGGCAGCTCCTGACCTTCCACTACCTTGCAGTATTCCTGCTTTTCCCAGAAAGCTGTGGGAAGGGACCAAATGTGCTGAATGAGGAGATAAATATGTGCTTCCTTACCCTTGTGATAAGTGTCCTTCATGCAAATGCTTGGATGCTCTGGGATTTTCTGCTTGTATATGAGTGTTTTGAGCATGTTATGCTGTATTCAACAAAATCACACTACTCTTCAATGTGTTTTCCATCTACTAGGGTTATGATATTGGGCAATGAGATACAATATCCCTCCTGATTTGAGTTCCTTTTGGTTATTAAGTATTTAAAGAAAACTAGCTGCCAATAATCACTTAAAACAATGGCATACTGACATCACCTGACACTTGGGCAATACATTGAGGTCTGTCTGCTTCTGACATCAACTGACACTTGGGTAATCCACTAAAGTCTGTCTGCTTCGGGTTCTAACAAGTAGTAGAGTCATAAAAGATGCTTCTCATTAAAAATATGTTTCAAAATTCCTCCATAGAATGGGGTATCTTCATAAGGTCTTGGTTTCTCCATTTAAATAACTAGACTTCTTTCTCCTCCTTTCAAAATCGATACTACTGCTGCTGTTATTAATATAACAGTCTTCTTTAGTCATATAAAATGTGAAAATAATCACACTTGAAAATAAGGGAAGTTATGGGTTACACATTGTAAATCTCACAGGAAAACATTTTGAAGAATCATTATAGATTGGCCAATGAGATGGATCAGTGTGTAAAAGGTGCTTGCTCTCAAGCCTGACAATTTGAGTTGGTCCCCAAGATCCACAGAGTAGAAGGAAAACCAACTCCAACTAGTTTTCCTCTGACATACACACAGATATGCACACATACACATGATAAATGTGTGCATTTATTTGTAAAACAAAGAAATGTAATTTTAATTCTTTAAAAATAAAAACACCATAGGAAGAAATGATAGCATTGAACTCTATTTTGTATTCAGTCTATAAATCACTGTTCTAACATGTAATATAATGTCTTATTACTTTGCCAAAAATGTATAAATGCTCATTTTATTTTCTTAACCATGAAAACTTTTTCCCAGAGTTACAGTACTTCTGTTCTAAGAACATTTCAAATGAAAAAAGGTAAAAATCTTATAGGCATTTATGTATATAATTTTCTAGTAGCACAACACAAGTAAATACATTTTGTAATTCATAAGTACATAAAATATGAACTTCTTGTACTCATAATATGATTAATTTTATCCTCCAACACCTGCCCCCAAAACTAATATATTTTATAAAATTAAGTATATTTTTCAGTATTAAAGGAAAGACTCCCTGTTGGAAAACCTGAGAAGTCCTTCCTATTAAAAATGCACATAAACATATCATGTTACCTTTGTTACAGACTATTCAGTACTAAACTCAGTGCAATTAGTAATGTTTGGAGAAGGGGCATTAATTTGTCATCTGGTAGTCACAACATTTTGATCTATCCATAAGGACTGTAGCTTGAGTAGCACTATCCAAAGTCACTCATTCTGTTTTCTCCCCAGAAATACACTAGCAAGATGATTGACATGGGCAGCCACAGTTGGAACCCATTAGTGGATTTTCCCCATATTTCTAAAAGGCCATTTGAGTACACAAACATATGTCTGCACATACAGGCATATATGTATGCGCACACATCTAACTAACCAAAGCAAATACTCTGTTCATCTTCTAGAAAACCTATAGGGACTTCCGGTTGCAAGGTGTGTTGGAAGGGACGCTGAACAGTAAGACATATGACACTCTGCACAGACGTTTAACTGTGGAGGAGGCCACAGCCTCAGTTTCAGAAGGAGGAGGACTTCAGGGCATTACCATGAAGGACAGTGATGAAGAAGAAGAAGGCTGATAACGCACAGTTCCACAAAAAGACTGAAGGCCTCAGCATTGCTTTGTGCACCCTGTCCTTGTAATTGTACTCACTGACCAAATAAAAATGCTCACATTTCTTTAGAAAGTGAACTTGGAGATAAAGAGAGAAATGCCAAGTATTTTTTGAAAGAAAACCATATTCATATGTATAGCTTAACCTAAAATTGGTCCTGCTCGTGACTGGGACATGAACTACTTTTGTCTTTTAATTTTGCTTTCTTTCTTTGTTGTTGTTAGTACATTTGGATTTTCTTTTTAATAGTCATATCAAAATTATGTCCTGGGTGTTATTTAAGATATGTGTCTCCTGTGAAACAGCATTGTGAAAAGCCATCCCTGGCCACAGCATCAACTCTATTGTACCTTTGTCAAAATGGTGTGCCTCCCAGTTATAATTTATGTACAATGTTAGTTCTGTAGTTAATTTGCCAGTGTTGTGGTGTGTATAAAGCTTAAGCCTTGTTTTTCATAACTCTGAATTTGTCTGCAGGTGTAATCTTGGACTTCAAAGAGTGCCATGCCCAAATATAGATTAGACTGTCCCCAGGCTTACATCCTGCTCCTTTCTGAACACTCTTTTCATGTGTATGACATGGCTAGGTGTGCTCCCATCCACTTACTGTACTCTACTTCCAAGTGTAACAGCTTGCAGGCAATAAAAATCCATCCAGACATAGCAACTTCTGTGTTCATTAAACTTAAATAGATTAAACGCATTAAAAAATATTTGCAGGATCTCAAACATCCAGCCATCCAGCTCCGTGTTTCTGTTTTATTCCTTGAGGCTTTGTTTTCAATCAAGTAGGCAAAAGTTAAAGACATTGCGCTCTGTACCTGGTAGGCCTACAATCTGATAAAAGAATTATTCCCAGAACACACTTTCACAGCAAAGAAAATGTTAAGTATCTACCCAAATACTGTATATTAATAGTAATAACAATCAATAGCCAGTAGTATTAGTAATCATACTAACAGTAACTAACAACTGGCATGACTGGTAGTAATTCACCTAATGTTTTCTTAATATGATTTTAAAGGACATAGTGTTAATGATTTGAAATTTCCCTGAATCTTTATTTTGTTTTTGTTTTGTTTTTTTGTTGTTGTTGTTCGTTATATACATATATTGACTACTGCACTCATTCTCAGGTAAAGTTTTGTTTGACATGAATTTTGATGTGTTGTCCAGACTGGTCTGGAAGTCCAAGGCTTCCACAAACCCCCTGCCTCAGCCACCTAAGTAGCTATAGGCATACACCAACCACACCTATCTATACTGACAAATAATTTCTTCACCGTCGAAATGAAAGTACTACTGAGTTTACAAAGAGTTATGTGATAAAATACCAGAAATGCCTTGAACTTTCGAACTTGTTTCTCCTGTCATGTCTCATAAATGATGACTAGGGTGATCAGACTGGTCCACAAAACGTGGCTTTATCCACAATTATTATGTAGAAAAATTTGGGCCTGATGTCTGAGTCCTAAAATTAAGATGACATGATAAACATGAAAGAAGACAGTTTCCTCGATAAAAGAGTATCCTTAACTCATGTGACCCTTAACTCCCCAATGGCACCTTCTCAACACAAAATTGCTCTTTCCCTGGAAACCAGTGTGTGTGCATGCGTGCTTGCTTGACATGGGGAATTGTACCCTCAGCCCTATGCATCCTAATGACATAACTACACTGCTGATCTACTCCAGAAGCTCCCTCTTCCAATGAAATCTCCACTTTCTTGATAGTGGTGGTGTCAGTGTAATTGACTCAAGTTGTTCTAAAATGCCCTGATGACCCCTGTCCTCTTAATTCCACCAAAAGTCTTTAAAACGGTAACTGTTGCTTCAAAGGGAAGGTCTGGTTGGCAAGACTCCCAAGCAAGGGGAAAGCAAGTGATGCAGGGCAGACATTACCGGTTGCACCCTTGCCTATGGCACCTCAGCAGAGGGTTGTCTGCAGAGGGTGACACTTAATGCTTCACCCCCTTCTCCCTACCCATTTCGCCCACAGCTAGGACAACAGCAAACCGAGTTGTGGACCTGCTCATGTTTTCACGAGGTCCACTCGCACTGACCTTTGAGCCACAAAACGGTGCGCAAAACGTTTAGAGAAGTAATCAAAAAGGAGAGAAGAGTGCTTCGGTGACTTTTGCCCGGAAATTCTCTTTAACCTAATTAAAAATTTTTCTTGAAATGCCTTAATTGTTCACTGATGCGGGAAGTCCTTGTGCTGGACACCCAAGCAGCTATTAAAGCAAGATCCGTTTCAGACAGTATTATAGTTTTGGAAGTACTTTTAGGAGGAAAAACGAAGAGTTTGAAAACCTTTTGAAGTGGGATCACTCCTCATGAATGTATTTGGGGAAGAGCAGGATGCTGCACTGGGCAGCTGTGTGTGTTGTAAGTGAGGTCAACCGAAGAGAGGTTATGAACCCTTCTGTAAAGCACGGTCATTCAAACATTTATTGGAGAAAGATCGTAACGACGTCCTTTTCCGACAAGAAACAGTGCCACACAGCCCAGAGTAAACCTCTGTGCGTCACCGGCTGTGGGTAGTCCCTGCGTTCACGTATTTTTCCACTTGAATTCCCTTTAGCCGGTGCTCATTGTCCCTGGATCAGGAGAAGAGATTTCCTGCTCCTTTTCTAACGCCCATGCAAAAGGGGTTTTGCCCCGCCCCCTTACGCCCCTCCCGGGTCACGGTCTGGCCTGGAGCAGTCCTCCTTCGCCCCCGATGACCCACAGTGACAAGGGTCCACCGCTTCTTCCAGGTCCCTGGAGTACCAGAGAATCGTTTCCCTCTTTTACCTTGCCTCCTGAAAGGGGCGCTGGGGGCGGTGAATGCTTGCTTGCAGGGACCCCAGGCTACGATATTGACTGCGGCAAGATGCAGAAGGCAGTGGGAAGTCACAGCCCCAGCCTTCCTTACCCTGTGGCCCAGAAAATAGGAAAAGTGCCTCACTGAAGAAGGGATCAGAAGAGGATCTTAGTCACCTTTATTTCTTACTCTCAACACAGAAACGGAAATTTGCCAGTCCAGGTCTCTGAAGGGAGGTCACAGACCTGTGATCCTGTGAGACCCTCACTGTAGCCCAGCAGGTCTCCTCACCTCCGCTCCAAGCCCAAACCCACGACCCAAGAGCAGTCACACCCCACCCCACCCCAAAACCGTAGACAAAGGCAGGTTCCCTCCCCAACTCAGAATGAGGTTATTCCCGGGCTCCCCCACTGTTAGCTGAAGAAGGAATGCGGTTCTGTTTTAAATAATCCTCCAAATGCTGGAGGCTGCAGAGGCTAGTTGCAGACTTCGAACACGGGGTTCGCAAGCCAAAGTGCCTTTCAAACAGGGACTTTACAGTACTTGGTGGCTTTCGGAGAGAGTGTGCACGTGTAGGTACACCTAGAATCCCTGAAGGAAGGTGCATGCCTGTGGTTCCAGCTACTTAGGGAGCTGACTCTGGAGAGGCAGGAGTTGGGGACCAGTCCTGGCTACATAGCAAAATCCTGTCTCTGAATAGAAACTGAAAAAGTACTGAGATATAAATGTATATCCCCGAGTTGGAGCATTATCTTACTGTGTGTGAAGCCTGAGTTCAATCCCTTGTAAGGTAGAGGAAGGTTCCATCTGTCTGTCTGTGTTCTCCCATCCCCCAGGGTCGTTGCCTTCCCCTCCCGCCAGACAGGGTCTCGGTATATAGCTTTGACTGTCCTGGAACTCACTCTGTAGACCAGACTTGCCTTGAGCTCACAGAAATCAACCTGCCTCTGCCTCCCAAGTGCTTGGATTAAAAATTGACTAATTTAAAGGGCTATGGAAAAGTGCACCTGGCAGCAACTTATCCCCCTGGGAAAAGCCCAGCTTTACCGTCAGAAAAATCCGTCTGAATCTGAATATGGTGGACAATACCTTTTCCTCGTGTCTAAGTCCTACAGTCTTGAACAAAATTTTGGGCACTGAATAAGGAAGATTATTCTAAGGATTAGAGTCATGTTAGTACCATTAAGAGGAAAAAAAAAAAAAAAAGTAGGGATCCAACATGGACCAGCAAGTACCACCAGTTTCACAAGTCATTCTGCCTGAGGCTGGCTCAGGTTCCTTTTGGTTCACACTCAACTCTGAACCTCCAGCCCCACACCTGGGATGTTTCTGAACTGGCTAGGATTGTCCAGTTCCAGCTTTGTAAAGGGGACAGGGAGGGAAAGGAGGACTCCCATCATCTAGATGGCCAGGGAGTGTCACAGCAGCTGTGACTGCTGAGGGTGAAGCTAGGGCTGCTGAGCGAGGCAGCTGGAGACACTCACATGGGGAAGGTGGTGTTCTGGGAATCTGAAGTTGGGAGAAGGATGATCCCATCAGTGCCAGGCTGCAAGCTGGAAATCCCAGGCCTGTGACCAATGCAGAAAAGTTCAAGGGAATGTCACGGAGCAAATGGGGGTTCATTGATATTTTTCTAAGTGTAAGAGGATGTTCTGCGTTCTAGAACAAGGTTACAACACAAGCAACCACTTACAAACAGATAAGCAACAGGAGAAAGAGGGAAGGATGAGAGAGAGAGAGAAAGAGAGAGAGAGAGAGAGAGAGAGAGAGAGAGAGAGAGAGAGAGAGAGATCCTCTTCAGTGTTCACCCACAACACACACACTGTGGACTCAGGCATAAGGTGAACATAGAAAGAAGCATTAACAGAGCAACAGGTAGTGTCTGGCTGAGCTAGCACCTAGCCCCAGTGGGTTGCTAAACAAAACATTTCTAGGAAAACTCAAACATCATTGAGGCCCAGCACCGGGCAGAAGGTACACCCTCTGAGAATCCTTTGCCCTGTTGATGCTGGGACATGGACACGGAGTGGCCCTGCATATGCTACATATTCGCTAAAGAGAAAAACCAGTTTAGGACCAGGGCTATTTTACCTGCAGACCATTCCCTACCCCAGCCATTCCTTTTTAAGAAGCCAACCTATAACTTTCTGAATTCCAGAAGTGGGGACTGAATATCATGATATTTTCAGACGCCCTATACTCTCCAACTTTACAATGAAGGGTCTTGTATTTGTGCGTTTATTTGTAACAGAGAGATAATATCAACAACAACAACAACAAAAAAAAAAAACTTTTAGACTTGTCTCTAATTTCTACCCACCTAGATCACTGACTCTCACTTCCAAGAGGAAGTGGAGAGTTATCTCAACTGAACAGTTGATCTCAAACACCCTCAGATGCAGCAGTTACTCCTCCCAAAGTACAGTCTGTCCTATGTTTGTTTACAAAGCCCATTAACATAGATTCCACCAATGTGTTCCTTCACCAATGTACAACTTCAAAGTGGTACATCAAGCTATTTTAGCATCAATTCACATGGAATCTGATGTGTCTTTTAGCACTCTGCCCTCCACCCCTTGTCCCACAAGTAACACTCTTGGGTGTAACTGAAAGAAAAGAAATTTGTTGCAATCCTGAAGTTTGTTCTTCTGTGCATTTCTTTTGGGCAGCACTAGACAATGCTAACTGTGTCTTTGCAGGAGAGGATGGTGGGGAAAAAGGTGAAGTTTTACGAAGGAGTATCACATAGAAAAAAGATAAAACCCCGGTGGGAATGTAACTCAAAAAGTAGAAAGTGAACGAGGGAGGGGCCAGGTGAGGGATGGTGTGAGAGCAGAGCTTCTGTGAGGTCCCCCTGGCTGAACCTGCTAGAAATTCTTCTAGCTGCTTCAGAGTTACACGGTATGGAAGAAGTTCTTTCACTGTCATTCATTCAGACACTATAGGTTGTTGTCTTTACCTTGTAGGATTCCAAGGTGTGTTCTTTCATAAATGGGATTAGTCTCTGGAAAGTTGATCGACTTCACAAGTGTGCAATTGCTTCATAAGAAGTGAAAACTGCTCTAAGCTACCTGGTATCTTTTTGGAAAGGCTTTGGAGAGAGTTAACTCCTGAGTCTAAAGAAGTGTGTCCCCAGGGATACATACCTGGAGGTGGGAGAAGAGGCCCCCAAGGACAAGAGATGTCCTAGTAGTGAAAAAGAATTTATAAATGTAATCCCTTCCTCTGTTTTTAACATTTCCATATATGTGGCCTAAAAAGCTACCATTGAGATGAAGGGCTATTTTTAAATTGGTTTGTCTGAATAATTTAGAAATGTTTCTGACTTTTAAAACAGTGGTAATAGCTTTTCATACATAAAGCCATCTTCATTTAAAGTCTCTTTTCAATCTTGGTGACTTTCAGGGATGAAAAGGACTTTCTAACGCAGTCACATTTTACAAAGTAAAGGAAAGCACTAACCTCCATTCTGAACCAGGAACTCACACTGTTTGTGGGGCCTGAATCAAGAGGTGTGTGTGTGTGTGTGTGTGTGTGTGTGTGTGTGTGTGTGTGTGTGTGTGATCCCAAATGTTCAGGACAAATTGATGTTGTGGATATTTATGAAGAACATCCTTAAAGGGGAAATGTTACTTCTCTCTTCTGTGGTTAACGGAAGAGTCCAGGCTTCTAAGAGGAGACAGACAGAGTCTAATTCTGCTAAATAGATGCCCAGGATTTGGGGAGGGAGGAATGGGAATGGGTAGTTTTTCAAATAAAATTCGAAGTCCTACAATTTTAATCAAAAATTTGGAAATTAAAATGACTGACACCTCTACTTGGACTAGATGCTAGAGAATGCTGCCAACTCTGCGGATGGATCTATTAGAGAAAAACATAACAGTGAGATGAAGGAGACAGGGAAGGGAGAAGGAAACCATGCCTACTTCAGGCTCCCACGATCAGATCTCCCACATCTAAACAGAGAGAGAGACTCAATACTTCACCCAAGGCTGCAGCCTTGTGCTTTCCAACTGCCTATGGACCCCTGACACAGCTGGAAGGCATAGGGCAGTACCTTCCTAATACAGGGGTACCTCGATCCTGCCATCCATGGTCCAGCTTTTCCTTTTCGGCATTCTATTCAGAACCATTAAGAAGGTGCTGCATTAGGGCTCTGCAGTTTAAGTTCCCAGTGGCATCTAAGTCAAATGGAGAGCTCCCGTGTACACACACACACACACACACACACACACACACACACACACACACGGAGGGGGGCTTCTGCTGCTCCAATGTGTTTTGTAGCTGCCCTGCTAACTGGTTCTCTCCTGTATTCAATTCTTAAGTCTGAGCCCTTTTGGCAGTTGTTTCTCTTGATCGTCACTTACTTGAGGGAATGAGAAATTGGAAGTTTCCATTCATATTAAAGGCTAACTACGTTGCTTAAAATAAAGCATCAGCCAAATAAAATGACACTGGAAAGAAAAGACTCCAATTATTACCGCGCTTGCTGCCTTTTGTACAAAACAAATGCTCTTAATTGAAGGAAAAAAGAAAGAAAGAAAGAAAGAAAGAAAGAAAGAAAGAAAAGTCTTTTGCAATTGAGAAATCTAGACCAGCACTATAAAAGCCAATTTCTCTTCCCCTTCTCTCTCTCTTTTTCCTCTCATTCAGCCGTGGTGTGAAAGTTCAGATACTCTGCCTTGTGAGTAAAGAGCTCCAAGAAGCAATAACGTGCCAACACCGGGAACACATCCAGGTCCGCGGTGCGAAAATGAAATATGTGCCATTGAATTATTATTTTTGTCCTTTAGGTTTACATCTACTCCCTTGTATTATGTAAATTTCTGAGAAGCTGTGAATCACAGGGTTAGATAGACCCCCCCTCCCCACACACATACACACATTCGCCTGCTTCACAAGCAGCAGGAGCCGACCTGATTCAGTCACTGAGTGATTCACACAGCCTTGCCCGGTTCTTCCAGCTTTTTACTCTACAGAACTTCCCTTCCCACTCTTGATCCAGACAGCCTTCTGACGCTGCAGGCTGCGGCCCGCACTGGGGAGGAGGGGAGGGGGCGACAGCACAGGCTTTGGTGACGTCAATCTGCCAGCCCTCCGAGGTCACCTGGGGCCAACAAGGAGCTGCTGGAGGTTCTAGGTGTTTCCGGGACCCTGGTCCCTCGGTGAAACTAGTGGCCAGAATTAACCTGAGGGAGTTAAGGGAGATTTCTAGAAAACCAATGAAAAACGCCTCAATTGATTCAGGCTGAGAAGGTATATTTGTTTGTTTTGAAGTTTTCACACTGAATCTCTGTAGACCAGGCTGACTTCGAACTTGCAGTGAGCCTCCTGCCTCCGGCTCTCCAAAGTCAACAAACATGCCCATCCAGCAAGAAGGCAGCAGTCCAAATTGATATTTGAAAAAGTAGTAAACAGCAGCCCTTATTAAAGGACCAAGCTTCTTTCTTCTAGGGATTTCCCTAGAGTGGGTATTGTTAAACTCCAGTAACAAACCCACTCCTGAGGAGGGCGGGGTGAGCGACAACGGATATAGCAGAGTGTCCACTGTCGGTCCACTGCTTTGCAGTGAAAGGTGCTAGAGCTAAGCCCCCTCTGCTCCTGAAGGCTGGAGGTGGTCGCGGGATGATGTCTGGTACCGCTGTCATCTCACATTCAGTGTTAGTGGAGGACTGGGGTTTGGCCAAGGGAAATCAGGACTCAGAATGGCAAATTGAAGCTTATGACTAAAATAGTAAGATGTAAAAGACATTTCATGTTAGGAAAAGTTCTCCTTTTCATTGGAACCGTAGTCAGGCCAATTCCACCAACAAGCCGGTTTCAAAGTAAGGAATAACCCAGACAATAGTGGAGAACACACACACACACACACACACACACACACACACACACACACACACACACACACACACACGGCTGAAAGATTTTTTTCGAGGATATAATGAAAATGTGCTACAGGTACTTTGGAAGACTTTAAGAAAGTGACAGACAAAACTAACAGTAACAATAAAAACAACAACAAAGCTTCCCTTCCTCCTGAGGCCTGCCCTTCAGCCAGGTCTGTTTCCGCCCACCTGACTTGTAGGTTGACTGACCCTTCACTTGCACCCGGAATCGTCAAAGCCAGGCTATTAGTGAGCGTTCAGTTCAAAAACTTTTCAAACTACTTCTCCGCCAACTGTTTCTTGGTCTCGTAAACACAAACCCGCGCCCCCTCCCGAAACTTACAAGCCTCCCCCTCCTTCTTCCAGCCTCCCGGGCTAGCAGAGCGGGGAGGGAGGAGCACGATTGAGCCGGGGAGGGGCTGTAGGGCCAGTGACGGTCCTGAGGCCAGAGTTCGGGACCAGATCGGCCGCTGTCACGCTGGTCTAGCCGACGGTGGGGGCTGTGCCCTGGGGAGGCGCTGCGCGGGTTCAGAGCTGGGCGGGACGCGCACAGTGCTGCGGGCGAGCGGGAAGGTCCGGCAGCCGGCCGCTGGAGACTCGCCCTGGCTCTCCAGTCCCCGCCAAGTCCCACAAGCGGCAGTCCCCAGCTACTCTTAGGCGGTCACATCAGCTCCAACTCTCTCAAACCATGGAGACGTCATTGTAGCTGGGGATGTGTGAGGGAGAACCAAGCAGAGCAGAACACGACAGGGACGAATTTTCAGCTTTCGAATTTTACTTCGGGCTTCTGTTCAAAGGCTGGACTCTGGCAATCGAAGTGTGACCGAGGAGGATCTCTTCTACCCCCACCTCAAGCGACCGGAACACAGGTTCCCTGGGCAGCTGGGGACGGGACCGACCAGACCAGGCGATGGCGGACGCAGGCTAAAACAGCCTGGGGCTGCGGGTCAGCGCAGGGCGTTCCCGGGCCCAAGCGGCTGTGGACAGGAATCCGGGAGGTAACTGAAACCATAAAAGGCTCTGGGGATTTCTGGCTCACGGACGCTGGTTTACCTGTATTGCTTCTCTATTGCTTTAATCTCATTCTTCACTCTGTGTTATTTCAATTTCTATGATCGCCCTTCATTTCACGGGATCACTTATGAAGAAAGTCTGAAACTGCTTTAAAACCCTGGCCAAAATCAAGGAAGAGTAGCGCTTTATGTTGAATATTTTTTTTTATTGGCCACAAAATGACTTTTTAGAAATTATCTGGTAACTTTTGCGCAATCATCAGTTGCATTAACCAGCTTTTCTGTCTTGTAAGCATGTTGTCAGTGTGTAAGCAAAACTACTTTAGGCATGTCCTCCTTGATGTGTTTGCCTCTCAACTTTCAACAACACCGTTGCAAATTACAAGCAAAACTTTGCTGGGTTTGATTGCTTGACTTTTAAGCTGCTCCACGAAAAAGTTGAGTTCCTCGTTAGTTAACTTCTTTTTTTCCCCACCAAGCCCAGGCCTGAGTCGTATGTAGCCGAGAGGGACACGCCTCACAGGCCTGTAGGAACGGGTGAGAGAAATCCCAGCATTAGGGTAGAGGTAGACATCAAGCAGCCCTAGAGGCAGCTGACAGAGCTCCTAAGTTAGAATGTTTCACTGCCCTTTACAAAGTGATTTATCATGCAAATGCTGTCTTGAGAGGAATGGTTTTGTTGAATTTAAAGAAAATCCCAATATAAAATAAATAGTAACAACAAAGGTCTAGAGACAAATAATAGACAGCTTGCTCTTAAACTCCCCCACCCCAATGGGGCAGGGGGGGCTCTTTAGTTCACAGGGTCCTAACTGGTGACACTGCCTTTCACATGCTATACAAAATTATCAAGGATTATTTTTAGCACAATACTTTTGCTCATTATATAATAATTTATTACAATGTAGTTTGGTTATATTTGCCTCCAAGTGCCCTCCTTAACTCTTCCAGTACCCACCTCTCCACCAAGATCTTTACTAGCCACCAAATCAACTAGGAGAAGCCTTCGGCCCAAAGCTGGTGCCATGTTTGTTAATGTGCCGCAAAGTTAGTTCCACTATGTATCCATTAATTAGTTTGAAGTATTCGAAAAGTTTCTTTCCTTAAACCATCCAGACCTTAGTTGTGTCCTATCAGAATACCCAGTCTCTATTGTACACCAGAAGAGACCAGGAAACACCAATCCCTGACAAAGACTGTAGAGGAATTTAGGGGTGTCATTCCTCTTCTGGAAGAAGTGCTGCCTTTTGTGTTTTTTGTTAGAGGGCAAACAGTGTTGGTGCACCCAAACATCCAGGCTGCCATAATAATTATAACAACAATAAAGAACACTGACTGTTGGTGGTAGATAGTGGGTTGCAAGCCAGGGATGCTTGTTGGATCTGAAAACCCTAAAAACATGAGTAGTGACAAATCAATGTCCTTGGCTGAGGATCTGCTATGTTACCATGTTTTCTAATTCATTTATTAAAAAAACTCACCAGTATTTTGTGAGTTATTAAGGAAATAGGCAAAGATTACAGAATACTTGGTAATTTGTGATTTATTTAAAAAATATTTCTGATGGCAACAATCTTTTCCATAACTATTAGCTTATGACAGGGCCCAAGTAAAAAGTCTGAGGGACAATATGAAGGAAACATTTAAGTACAAGTTTAGATTCTACAGAAAATGTAACTTCCAATTGTTACATAGTAGAAAGATTTTTCTTGTTTTTCCGGTATTTATTCTACTTTGTTATTAGGTCTCTTTATATCAAGGACTGTTCTGATTTCTTGGGGTATCTCATGCTTGCTAACCACAACACTTAAATTCAACTTGCATCTGGGTTTAAAGTCGATTGGTAGAGCAAGTAAAATCAGATCTAAACAAACAAACAAAAACCAGGGAGATTACAGGAGTCTCCAAGAAATTCTAAAGATCCATAGGTTTCCATTTTTCTATTAATTGAACAAACAAAGCTCTTTTATATTCTTTTAAGTAAGCCACACAATTTTAACTGGTGGAATCTCTGAGAAGCTTCTAAATCTTCCAAATTTCTGCTCTATGCCTGTTACTTTTTCTGTAATTTCAAATGTTTGTAAATAAAACAAAGTATTCATCTCTGACATTAAGAAACTGTTCCTAAATACATTTAGTATTTTAAGAGAATCTTTACCTTATGGAATGCATAGTAAACGTTAATGCATGCTGTGACTATATACTAAGTGGAAAATATTAACAAATATTGGCATATTAAGAGTTGGATTTGTAAAACACATGTTCGGTCTTTGGGATTAGCAAGATCAGGGCTATCTCAAAAGAAAGGAAATAATTGGTGCTTTGCTGTATTCACTCAAACGACATTTTCAAACACTTGGAAGAAAAGGCAAATCCCGAAAGACCAATGAAAAGCTAACTATTGAAATGTTAACTATATAAAGCCCTTAGCTAATATTTTCCTTTTTAAAAGTTAGTGCCCACTGAAGAGGAAATTTATCGAAGGCAAATAAAGGCTTTTTCCCCCTGTTGAGGAGAGGGGAGGGGGAGGAGAAAGAGAGAAGAGGGAGGGACGGGTGACAAACGTAAAAGAAACTGGTGGCATTCAGTGGAGAAGGCAGGTAACGCTCTAGAGGCCGGTGAGTTGCTCAAATCAGCTGGGCTTTCCGCTCCGGAGCAGTTTTCTCTCCTCTTTGCTTTCTTCCTTAAACTTGTACTGGCCCGGGGTGGAGCGCAGCAGGAGGGAGCTTTTTCGCTGTTGGGAAGGCAGGTAGGAAAGGGAATCTGATCCGCCCCCAAAGGCAACAATTAAAGTCTTAACCTCTACCCATCTGTCGTGGGCTAGGGGCGTCCCGCCCCTGGCCTTTCCTTAAACTATTCGGGTCCCTCACCCTTTGTCTGATCAGGGTGAAGGGCCGAGGTTCTGAGGCCCCAAAAGGAAATCGAACGAACATTTCCAGTTGAGGGTAACTGAGCCCAAAAAAGGGCTCCACGACGCCTCCCGGGTTTTATGTAGCCTCCTCCTTTCTGTCCGAGGTGTCCTGCCCTGGACTCCGGCGCTTCTCGGCACCACCGGTCTTCCAGAAGCTGCCTGGGTACCTGAAATGAGACACTCCCGGGCCTAGCCACTAAGGCGGGCCTCCAACAGTCAGATTTTCCCACCATCTGGCTTTTTAGCCGCCGCACTTTTCTGCCGGCCCTTAATTTTTCAGCGATTTATTTCTCCAGTATCCACTCAACGGTCCCGCCTCACTGTCAGCCCTCAACAACCCGCTCTCTTCGTTTCCACCCCACTGGTTTTTCCTGGCAGTGGCTGAACCGGCTCACGCAAAGTCAGAGTGGGGCGAAAGAGCCTGGGTCCCTGGATTCGCATGGGCTAGAAAAGGGGTATGGAGGAAGAAATACTTGAAAGCCAATTGCCTCCATTTGAATCCCAGCTTGGCACCTTTGAGTAATTTGGCCTTGGGCTCAACAATCCCACCGCCCATTGCTGGCCCTTTCCAGGGTTCTCATCGGAGGACAGCACATCACACCCTTGGCCAGATACCTGGGCACCCGGTCCACACGTATTAGGGTAACTCACCAGGCGGGTGGTGCTTGGAGTTTGCCTCCAGGCGGTGAGGTTCAGGGCTCACAGCTCAGCGCTCCTTCGGGCGCTAGCTTGAGAACCGCGGGGTTCTCCTACCACCTGCAGCCCCAGGAGCGTGCCTAGCCCCTGGGCTCTGCTGCTTGCGACCGCGGGCTCTGCGCCGCCGACTGCGCCGGGGACAGAGCGCTGCTGCTCTCCGCTCGCTCGGCGGGAGCCGCGGGAACCCGCTCTGTGGGAGCCTCAGCCTCCGGCGTCTTCACCGAAGCCTCGCACAGCTCACGAAGTTCAACCCCGGGAATTTGGGCCCAGGCTTCAAAACCCGAGGGCTCCAGATGCCGGGGGGAGCGTGGAGGGCGTGGGGGGGCGCTCAGGGTCGCCGAGGGTTCTTTGGGGGCCATCAACGTGGCTGTGGTCACCACTCGGGCTTGAGGGGTGGCTCACTTCTCTGATCACCGACACACTAGGTGTCGCCGGCACTGCCTGCTGCTGAGAGGCATGCAGACACTGGCAGCCGGGGTGGGGATCATAGATTCTATTTCCCCTCTCGGCTCAACATTTCGAACGCTCTGCTCCGAAAGGGCTGTGGGAGCAAGTGCTTTGAAGAAATGCCTTTTGGGGGTTCTCTCTGGAAACTCAAGAAAGCGCGCTCTCGCGCGTGTTTGTGTGTAAGTCCGGTCCGCAGCTAGGTTTTTTTCTTTTCCTTTCTTTTCTTTTTCTTTTTGTGGTGTGACACCTGCTTATTCCTTGCAACTCCTCAACTTTGTGGTACTAGTGCGTCTTTCCAAGGACAATTGTCATGGGCATCGCTTTTTACAAAACCACAAACACATAACAAGCCTCCCAAGGCCTTTAAATCTCAGGGGCATTTTGGGAGGCCAGTTACCTGCTGGTGTCTTCCAAAGGGTCCAGACGCGGCTCGAGCCGTAGAGACTCCAGTTCAGGGAACAAGCAGCGCCCCCGGGTCCTAGAGGACAAAAGTGGGCTGCGTAGCAGGCAGCGTGGCCGGATCTGGGCTCAGCCGAACCAAGCAAAGGAACTTCGGATTTGCCGTCAGAGGCTTTCCTGGTCAAGGCTGTCTAGAGCCTGGCGTTTGATAAATATAGCCTGGCATTTGCCCCTGAATTAGACTCTGTTTCCTTATTTAGCCCTAGCACAATGATTTTAGATGATGTCACTTAGAGCTAAACGAGAAAATTGATCTCAGATTTGCTTGGCCTCTAAAGCCTGGTTAAGCAGATTGAGAATTAAAAAGACAGAGGAAGCAAGGGGGAGGGGTGGCCGAAGGGTAGAGAAGTGTGTGCGGACGAGTGCTTGCGTGGAGGGGAGGGCACGGCGCAATGCGGAGAGCGCCCCCGCCTCTTCTGGGCGGGGGAACCTCTCTCACCAATGAAAAGTAGTCACCGACTGCAGAGAAAAAAAAAGTTTTCCTGTTGACTGTTGGAAGCGAATTGAGCAATTATCTAGTTTACCTTCTCCTCTTGGAAGTTAACGATTGGCGAGATCTTGGCTGCGTTATTGACACAACACTTTCTATTGATAGAAATAAGTAGTGATTGTCCCCGAGTCATTGGTGCCCCAAGAACTCTGCGATGGGCTGGCAGGAGTCCATTGGGCTGGGCAGGCAGGTTCGGCTGGTGATGCTGGGGAGGAGGAGGAGGAGGCTGCTGGTGGTGACGGTGCCTGTCCTCTCCGCAGGTCTGTGACAAGCAGGGGACAAGGCAGCCACCGTGCAACCCAACCCCGGCGAACGGAAGCTGGCGACTCAGTCATGGACAGTAGCTGCCTCAACGCGACCACCAAAATGCTAGCGACTGCTCCAGCTCGGGGCAACGTGATGAACACATCCAAACCCTTGGCTTTCTCCATCGAACGAATCATGGCGCGGACCCCTGAGCCTAAGGCCCTGCCGGTCCCCCACTTCCTGCAGGGAGCCGTGTCCAAAGGAGACCCCAAGCACTCCCTGCATCTCAACCCGTCGATCCCCTGCATGATCCCTTTCGTCCCCGTGGCGTACGACACGAACTCCAAAGCCGGAGTGACTGGCTCCGAGCCCCGCAAGGCAAGTCTGGAGGCTCCGGTGCCGCCCGCGGTGGCGCCCTCCGCTCCGGCGTTCAGCTGCAGCGACCTGCTCAACTGTGCGCTAAGTCTCAAGGGCGACCTGGCCCGCGACGCGCTGCCCCTGCAGCAGTACAAGCTGGTAAGGCCGCGTGTGGTCAACCACTCTTCGTTCCACGCCATGGGCGCCCTGTGCTACCTGAACCGAGGTGATGGCCCGTGCCACCCAGCTGCGGGCGTGAACATCCACCCAGTGGCCTCCTACTTTCTCAGCTCCCCTTTGCACCCACAGCCAAAAACATATTTAGCCGAAAGGAATAAACTGGTTGTCCCGGCCGTGGAGAAGCTCCCTTCGGGTGTAGCTTTCAAAGACCTGTCCCAGGCGCAGCTGCAGCATTACATGAAAGAAAGCGCCCAACTTTTGTCAGAAAAAATCGCATTCAAAACCTCAGATTTCAGCCGCGGCTCTCCTAATGCCAAACCCAAAGTTTTCACTTGTGAAGTCTGTGGAAAGGTAAGTATTATGCAAAGAGAAGTTCCTTCCTTCCTTCCTTCCTTCCTTCCTTCCTTCCTTCCTTCCTTCCTTTCCTTTCCTTCCTTCCTTCCTTCCTTTATTTCCTTCCTTCCTTCCTTCCTTTCCTTCCTTCCTCCCTTCCTTCCCTTTTCCTTTCCTTCTTTCTTTTCTTTCTCCCTCCCTTGCTTCCGTTTTAGCATTTGAAGACTAGGGATAAAACCTTATTTTGCTTCCCTTCCTCCCTCTGTCCACTCGGAACTCAAATCTCTTGTCCAGCTAACCTGCTTTCTACGTGTTTAATTTTAAGGTCTTTAATGCGCACTATAACTTAACCCGTCACATGCCGGTGCACACAGGAGCCAGACCCTTCGTTTGCAAAGTGTGTGGAAAAGGTTTCCGGCAGGCCAGCACCCTTTGCAGGCATAAGATCATTCACACGCAGGTATGTTCCTCTGTCACAGTTTTTCCGGGAGATTTCGGAACTGTTTGCTGTCCCCCTCCCCGCTCCAAAGGAAAGAACAAAACAAAACAAAACAAAACAAAAAATCCAAAAAAAAAAAAAAAAAAAAAAGGTCCATAGCATAACGATCTGTTGAGCTGTTCTGGCTGGACTAGGGAGATGTCTTGTTGCCTTTGTTCTGCTTCAAACCTTCAGGGTGTTCGTGGATTGTGATGCTAGGACTCCACATCATAACCAAGTCCCTTAAATTAAATCCTCTGTTCTCTTTCTCTCTGCTGCTTAGGAAAAACCTCACAAGTGCAACCAGTGCGGTAAAGCGTTTAATAGAAGTTCCACGTTAAACACGCACACCCGGATTCACGCGGGCTACAAACCGTTCGTGTGTGAATTCTGTGGCAAAGGATTTCATCAAAAAGGTATTGAACCCAGGAGATGTCTTGTCATAGTGAGTCTTAGGAAAGCCATACAGAATATTCTTAGGATATATAATGACCTGTAAGTGTAACTGCCTACCTGATGAAGGCTGCCTTCTGACGCCCTACCCACTGTCAGATATATCAAAGGGTGCTTCTTTACAACCTCCAGTTTTCGTTTGGTATATCTGGATAGATGACGGTGTATTGATATGTAGAAGAAATAAACTCGGTGTGCTTAAACATAAACTTAGGAGAATCAGTGCCCGGCACCCTGGGTCAGAACCGTGATGGCTCTTCAGCCTGTCCTCTTACCTTTTATGCATCTTCTATGTTCTTTTCAAGCTCTATTCAGAACCTTATCCCCCGCCATTTTCCCCCGTTTCAGGGAACTACAAAAACCACAAGCTGACCCACAGCGGGGAGAAGCAGTTCAAGTGCAACATCTGCAACAAGGCCTTCCACCAGGTGTACAATCTCACTTTCCACATGCACACTCACAATGACAAGAAGCCCTTCACCTGCCCCACGTGCGGCAAGGGCTTCTGCAGGAACTTTGATCTCAAGAAGCACGTTCGCAAGCTGCACGACAGCAGCCTGGGGCTCACACGCACTCCTACCGGGGAGCCAGGCAGCGATCCACCGCCCCAGCTGCAACAGCCGCCGCCTGCACCTCTGCCGCCACTGCAGCCTGCGTTGCAGCCTCCCGGGCCTCTGCAGCCCGGGCTTCACCAAGGCCACCAGTGATGGAGGCCAAAGATCCCCCACAATCCCAGCGGGAGGGCCCCCACTGCGGAGGTCGGCAGACTAGGGCGGACCTTTTGGTCTAGGCTGGCCTGCAGAAACCGAGGCACGTTGGGCCCCTCACTTTCTGGCGGACCAGAAGCCTCTACGTTCCTCGGCCTTTCGCCTCTTGCATGCACCTGCTAAATGATTTTGTGTATTATATTCTATATAGGCACTAACAATTATGATACATTTGGAGGGGCTTATTTCCATTTTTTTAAGTTGAAAAGACTTCATCTCGGGTGGAGAGATGATTTTTGTTTTGTTCTTAAACAAATATCTGCTGTATTTATTGAGATCTGTATTATTCTACCCGGGAATGCTGCACCATTTTAATTTTATTATTGTATATATTTCCATTGTGTTGCTTCTGCTGTCTTAAAATGCCTGCTGATTGTTCATAATTTTCTCCTTCCCTGAAGCAAAAACACAGTGTGTATGTTCTATATACACACAGATGTGTGTGTCTGTGAAGGCACGTTCAACGTTTGTGAGCACATGCACACACATACACACACATACACGTTAGATAAGAGTGGTTCATAATGAATGAATTTGAATTTTGGTTATCATTCTTGCACGTCGAAAGCTGATTCATTGACTGTTGGAAATAAATACTTGGAACATGCTTATTTAATCAACAAACTTCAAGACTTAGTATTATTCGTCTAAAGATCCCTGGCTCTGACTTTCTCAGCCTTACTCATATTTTTCTTTAAATTAATAATGTCTACTAATTTGATCTGAATATTTACCATATGTCCTTATGCTTTGGGCAAGGTGAAACTCTGAGGCCGAAGATGTGTGTCTCACAGAAACACGATTCTGTCATGGATCTTCTGGTAGATTTGTGGTCAAAAGCTGGGGACATTGTATCTAGAGGCCTTGTTATGTGCATTTCCACCATTCTGAAGGCACATACTGACTGGTACACAGCTGGCAAAGAGAGCCTCTGTGTTTTTAGATGCGTGCACATGTTTACAGCCCAGTATACTTCCATTCAAGGAGGAGACATGGATGAAAACCAAACCGTGGCGGGTGCCAGGTCCTTGAAACGCTTTAAGTGTTAATCAGCAGCTCCGCTGTGCGCTGGAGCTCTGGTGTTTTCTAACTGCAAGTCTCTCCTGTTTTCTTGCCAAAACAGTGAAACAACTGCTAAAGACTTTAATTAAGAGGGGTAATTAGTTCAGATTTATCAAAGCCGGGTTGTTATACTATTAGCTGCTCAGTAGAAGCTGCCAGACAAACTCATGGCCCTGCATAAGAAATCCTACGGTAGCCGGCCACGTCCTGGGGGTGAGGCTGCTGGGGTTTGGAGGGTAGGGTAGCTATGGTCACAGTCCCGGGAGTCACAGACCCCTTGCCAGGGAATGGGTGCGTGAGTCTCTCTCCACACAGGCGCTGCGACCTGGGCTGGGTGTCCAGAGAATCCACTCAGTTTCCACACGGCAGCCCCAGTCTCTTGAGAGTCAGGCGTTTTCTTCTGCCTGGAGCAGGGTGACTTTGTCAGTCCAGGGTCACCCCACAGTTTCTGGGTAGCATTCGTGCCTCGCTTTTGATGGTCATATGGCATACAAGAAAAGGGCGGGTCGGTGGAGCGACAGGCTATGGTCAGGTGGCAAACAAGTTGAGGGTCACTGCAGAGGCGCCTCGTCAACTTTCTAGTTACTAGAATTCCCACTTTAATCAAGGCGGTGAAGGGCACACTGTTCTGGGTGCCAAGAATGGGCTAGGACCTGGAAGGTGACAAAGGCGCCTGCGGATGTTCTCAGCGGAGGGGGTGTGAGAGTCCCACTGGGACTCACAAACGACACCCTGCCTGGGAGGGGGAAGTGCTGGAGACAGCTGAAGCCACGGGGTTCCGGAAAAGGGCTTCGAGGTTTAAGGCTTGGTCCAGGTTCCCAGGGTTTGCCCAGTGGGCACATCCAATGCAAGTACGAACAAGTCAACATCATGAGATCAAATCTGGACACTTACCTTCCCCAATTCTTCACACCCCCACTTTGTTCTTTGTCAACAGACATTCGACCCATGTCAGAATTGACATGGGGAAAGCGTGAGAACTCCAGAAGGGGTGGGTGTCATTATGAATATGGCATCTGACTTGTTCTTCTGCTTCCCAACGCTGACCACATCCCCTTATAGTTGCCAGTGCAGCCGAGAGTGTGTTGAGAAATGTCTCCTAGGTGACAGGCAACTGCCTTTTCAAAGTGGCTTCCTTGGATCCTGAAAGCATTTGCCCCTGTGAGGATGAAGAGTGAGATCAGAGGTCGTTATAACTCGTAATGTATATATTTTAAGTTCGAGGGCAGAATAGAGCCTTTGCTTCTTGAACTTATCCTCAATTATCATCCAAACTTATTCTCAAAACTTAGGGTGAAACGTCCTTTAGACATGCAAGGTGATGCCATTGTTATGTGGTGGAAAACCAAATGAACATTGTTGGGGAAAGTACCTAAAGCATAGAGTACTTCTCATTAGGAGGCATTTATATGTGCATTTCCATCTACTAACCCTTGCCAATATGCTTTGATATACTAAATAAAGACGTCTCTCACCAAGGAAATGAATTGGTTTGGGATGTTGAAAGAAGAAAGGGTAGGGAGAGGAAGCAGGGGTCGAGCAAGGAGAGGGGAAGGAGAGGTAGGGTTACAGGGAGAGCACATTCAGGCTAGGTTCTATAGGGATCTATAGCCTGGAATGACTTTGGCTAAGGTTGGCTGTGGATGCTGCAGTATTTCCAGGGAGGTTTGCATGGGTTTGGGGGTGGTGGTGGTGGTTGTTTTTTGCTAACAGGTTTGAGCAGGCTGGAGTGTTGGTGATTACACAGAGGAGGCCAAAAGAAAATTCTCCAAGGGAAATTCTCTAAAACTAAGCACTCACAAGAAGCACTTGTCAGGAGATCAGTGAACTTTGATTTCTGACAAAGCTCTCTGAGATTGCTGTAATCAAGGAGTAGCCCTTAAAGATAGTATGAGCTCAGGGATTAAGTTTGTGGGGGGATTGGTAAAGTGGGACACTTAACCCGATAGTCAATGGGAGACCTTACAGTTCTGTTTCTGGGAAATATTGAAAGGTTTTCCTTCTCTTGACTAGCTAACTTCTATCAATTTCAGCATACATAGATTTTAATACCTGCTCATAGAACACAAACCCTAATACATATGTGCAATAAAATTTGGCTTTATTAACATCCATCTTCATTAGGTTTCATATTAGCCAGCAAATTCTTTCATATTTTCTGAAGGCTAAAGCCAGTGCTCAGATTTTAAACAAAAAATGGCTTCTCTTCAACTTGGTCTAGAGGAAGACTGTCTAGACAGATGCTGGGGTGACTTTCTGAAAGTTATGGTCCACTGGAGCTATATGTTTTTGGAAATCAAAATATTATAAAACAGAATCAACAATGTAAGTAATTAAATCCTACCTACCTCATATAGAACCCAAACAATTTCTCCAGGCTTCCAAAAGTATAACTTTTGAACAAGTTTCTCGGCAAAACTGGGACTAAGCAGTCACATTTGGTGATAAGTAAAACCATTGCTTGAGGATCTTATCAAAGTCATTGCTTGTTAGTGAGTGATATTTGAAGGTTAGTTTCCTACAGAAATGTGGGGAAAGAGCTGGGCATGGAGATGCACACCCTTAATCCCAGCGCTAGGCAAGCAGAAGTAGGTAGATGTCCTCTTCTATGTGAGTTCTAGTTCAGCCTGGTCTCTATAGAGAATTCAAAGTTGGTCAGGGATACAGAGTGAGAACCTGCCTCAAACAAACAACAAAAAGTAGAAAAAACTAATCTACTGGGTAGCACAGTCTTCATTTCTAGACTCTGAGCATCTTGCTTGATAGATTCCCCTTCATATTAGTGGCAGTTATGTAAGGCATTTTAATTTTGCTAGGACTGGCAACAACTGAAAGACCTGACTAGTATATAGCTGTAACCGGCCTGTTTTGTGTTTGTAAAAGTACCACAAAACATGCAATTATAAGATATAAATGATCTCAAATCCAAAATTGAGGCAGACAGGAAAATAAGGTTTTCTTTCTCACTTTATACACTCTTCTTTTGGATAAATTTATTTATTTTTTGTGTGTGAGGTTTGCTTTGAGGCACAGTTACTTGCTGTTACCAGAGTGCATTGGAAAGACCCTGAACCTGATAAAATATTTTTTCTTTTCTTCTTCTTCTTCTTCTTCTTCTTCTTCTTCTTCTTCTTCTTCTTCTTCTTCTTCTTCTTCTTCTCCTCCTCCTCCTCCTCCTCCTCCTCCTCCTCCTCCTCCTCCTCCTCCTCCTCTTCTTACTCTTCTTCTTTTTTGCTATGCTTTGCTGAAATGAGATTGCTTTCTGTTCTGGGTAGTTTTATGTCAACTTAACACAAGCTAAAATGTTCTGAGAAGAGGGAACTTCAATTAAGAAAATGCCTCCACAAGACTTGCTGCAGACAAACCTGTAGGGCATTTTCCTAATTAGTGATTGATGGGCGAGGGCACAGTCCATTATGGGTGGTGCCATCCCTGGGCAGGTGGTCCTGGGTACTATAAGAAAGTGGAATGAGGCCTTTAATCCCAGCACTTGGGGAGGCAGAGGCAGGCGGATCTCTCTGAGTTTGAGGCCAGCCTGGTCTCCGGAGTGAGTGCCAGGGTAGTCTCCAAACCTACACAGAGAAACCCTGTCTGGAAAAACAAAAAACAAAAAACAAACAAACAAAAAAAAAACAAACAAAAAAAAGGAATGAGCAAGCCATGGGGAGAAAGCCAGTAATCAACACTCCTCCATGTCCTCTGCATCAGCTCCTGATTTCAGGTTCCTGCCTTGTTTGAGTTTATGTTATGGCTTCCTTAATAAAGGACTACAACGTGGAAGTATAAGAAAAAAATAATTATTCCACAACTTGCTTTTTGGTTGTTTTGCTACAGCAATAGAAATCCTAATTAAGTCACTTTGCCATAAGAAGTTATTAGATTAGTTAAACATTGAAAATAAACTATTTGTAAGTAGAGACACTTTGCTATGAATTTCACTGCTTTTTAGGAATTAATGCATATGTCTATTGCAGCTACAGAGCAAAGCAAAAATGAATGACAATATGCTAATGGACACACCTGTCACCTGGATTTGTGATGACTCCAAAATTGCCAGTTTCAGCCAGTGTAGGGCATCTCACTTCACTCAATAGGACAGAAGAATTCGGATATCTGTATGACGTTGCTGGGGGGAAAATCCTTCTATTGTAATATTTGTCTGCACTTTTATGACATGTTATAATGGGGTCTGAGGAAAAGTCAAAATTCATCATGCCACTGCACAGGAACAAAGTAATCTCGAATAACCAAGTACAGTTTCTGTTCAAGACCGAGGTAGGATTCCTGTCAAATAGAAGCTTTAATCTTAGCCAGGCTAAATTACTAAATAAATGGAACAAAATTCTTGATACAAGTCTCCTGACTTAATACTTCCCTGTCAAACAACCAAATGTTATTCATGGGTGCAGGAAGAGGGCACAGCAGGCTCCTGACAGGAACTGGACACCTATCTGGGATCGAAGAGGAGCCATCAAGTGTTCTGAGTCTGTTCCTCACAGGAATAACAGACATTTTTTCCTCATAGAGATTTGAAAGTTCAGTCCAATGTGTGGCCTTCCAGGCATAATAACAAGTATGGTGACATCTTTTGATGGCTCAGAAAAAAAAAAAAAGAGCTTTATTCATCAAATGGGAACCAAAACCAGAGTGTATGTAGTAGTCAGCTTGAGCTACCATAAAACAACAAACCAACCAACCAACCACAGCAGGAGTGTTTTACACTAAATGGGTTGTATTGTTGCTGCTGCTGCTGACTGTCAGCTTCCCAGAAACTAACTTATCTGGGAGGAGAGAAATCAATTGATAAAATCCTTCCATTAGATTGGTAAGTCTGTGTGGCATTTTCTGGATTAAAAATTGATGTGGGAGGGCTCAGCCTACTGTGGGTGGTGCTATCCCTGAACAAGTGGTCTCAGGAGGTGTCAGAAAGACAGAACAACATCAAGCTGAGTATCAAGCCAGTGGGCACCACTCCTCCAAGGCCTCTGCTTCACTTCCTGCCTCCAGGCAGGCCCCTGCCTTGGGTTTCTGCCCAGACTTCCTTCAACGATGGACTGTGACATGGAAGTATTAGAGAAAATAGAGCTTTTTCTCCAAGACTTGCTTTTGGTCATGGGTTTATCACAGCAACACAAAGTTAACTGGGACAAGGGGACATCTTTATCAACCCCACCCAGGCTCAGGGAATACCACAGAAGAGGAAGCAGAAAGAACAGAAGAGACAGACAATGGGAAGATGTGTAGCAAAAATACATCTTCTAGACAGGACAGCTGTTATACTAATGAATGCAGGATAGCGATGGTTATCTGTGCAAGACCTGTAGGTGGTTGGACCCATTCCTATGGATGGAGGAGGGGCTTATGAGCTCCCAACCCTCTTTTTGGGTCAATTGGAAGTTAATATTTGCTGGAGGAGAGAGTGTCATTGTCTTTACTCCTACTAGCAGCTGCTGGTAAGTTGCCTATGTTTCGGTAAGTAAGCACCTACCACCTCTTGTGCAAGCAACCCTAATTAAACTCAGTTGGTCACACACAGAAACAAGACATGCAAATAGGTTGAGGACTTGTTGGGGGAGAGGGGAGGAGAGAAGGAAGTGGAAGGGTAAAAATTATGAAAATACATTATATACACATTTAAAACTGCCAAAGAATTAAAAAAACCCCACTATGTGTGGTTTAGACAACAAAATTTATTTTCTCATCATTCTGGAGGCTAAAGTCTTTAGTAAGTATGTCATGACACTTTTTTTTTTTTTGGAAACTGTCCCCCTCTCTCTCCAGTGTCCCTCATTATCCTGAGGCTTTCCAGGTAGGCTAGGCTGACTAGCAAGTGAGCATCAAGGGTTTACATGCCTCTACCTCCCCAGTTCTGGGATTTGAAGTATACACAACTAGCTGTTTTTGTTTGTTTGTTTGTTTTGGTGGTGCTAGGAAATGCTGTTTGTATTTGTACAGAAACACAGTGTAACCTCTGAACCCAATATATGGAGAGAGGAAAGAAGTTAGACTTCTGTGGATGACTACACAGGGGCCTAGCATCCTCCAGCCTCCAGCGAAGCCCGGGGAGCCAGAGGGCTTTTCTTTTTTTTTTTCTACAGAATGCAGTGGTGGTGCTGAACCCACAGCTCTTGAAACAAGAAAGGGTAAAAAACGAACTTAGAAGAGAAAAGTGGAGCTTCTTTTCCCATTGTATTTAGCTCACGGTATTGCTACCCCTAAGTTAAGTTGAGAGGAATGGTGTTAAGAACAGATCTCAAAAAGAGGACAACTGAGAATAAGAGGGTAGGTGGCTGCAACTTGCTCCCAGGGCCTGGAGAAAATTAAAACATAAAAACAAAGCAAAAAAAGGTTGGAATTTATCAGTCTTCTGTGCTAGTCATTTTCACCTTCATCCTCTTCATCCATGTCTTCCAACCCTTCGTCTTCATCACCCTTATCACCATCATCTTCTTCATCATCTATATCAGGACCCAAATAGTACTGCAAGGGATCTGCCCAAATATCATCTTTGATGACCTGTCTTAACTCACCTGCATCAGAATGGTCAGTAAACTGGTAAAGCAGCTCTCTGGCTTTTGGTGCTGCCTCTTCCTGCTGGCCTTATTCTGCATCTGATTGGAGCATTTTGCCAAATCCTTTCCAGATTCCCATTTGATTTCAGCGGGCTTTGAAGATGGGTCACCACTCTGATTCAGACGTAATTCTTTGGAGAGAACTTTGTTTTTAAGACAAGGGTTTATATCGAAATAAAAATCCATTCTGTAACCTGATTAATGTCATCTCTACTTCAACTCTGGTCAAATAATGCAGAGTTTGTTATAAATTTCTTCTACTTTCACAATTTCCTCATTGGCTTGTTGATTGAGTTTGTCTACATCATTTTGCACTTCTTCAGTAAGTTCAATTGCTTGTTGCTGTTCCTTTTCTCCCTCCTGGAGGTGGGGAAAGGTTATCATGTCCTAGGGGCAGGAGCCAGTCTGCAGTCTGCGTTTCTCATGCTGAGTCAGGATCACAGATTGCAGTTTCCAGGCCATATCATGAAGGAAGTGGCCAGAAGCCAGAGACCAGAGCCTGAAGCTCATAGCAGGAAGAAATTTGCAGGAACTCACAACTGGTTGTTTGAAATAGAGGTTCTGAGAATTAAAAAAAAAAGTTTGATGAGATTTATGTTTGAGAGCTGTGCTTGCCTGTGTGTGTAGCACACGTGTGCTTAGTCCTTGGTGGTATGAAGAGAGTGTTGAATCTCCTAGACCTGGAGGTGTGGTTGATTGTGAACCAGCATATGGGGGCTAGGAATTGAACCTAGATCTGCAAAAACAACAAATGCTCCTTACCACCGAACTGTGTTTCCTGCACGAGGGGTTTTGGGGATTTAACTCGTGTCCTTGTGCTTGGGAGCTAAGCCAACTCTGCAGTGATTTCTTGGCTTTATTTCTTGTTGTCCTAGAACTGCCTTTGTATGTTAAGTTTAACTTGCTTTTAAGATATAGTTTTCTTAATTTTTGAGAATCTCATACACTGTTTTGATCATGTTCACATCCTACTCCTTCCAGAGACGTCTCCTCCCTCTCCACCCCTCTGAGCTCTGTGTCTTCTTATTTCATCTCATTTATTTCTAAATCCTTTTTTTATATAATGCGTTTTGACAATAAGAGTGTGGTGATCATGTGACTCTCTTTGTGCCTATCAGGAGTAAGAGTGGCATCGGGAGAAAGAGAGAGCAAGCTTTCCTCTGTCTCTTATCGAGGGAACTCGAATCCTGTCAGAACAGAACTCTCTCCTCATGACCCCATGCATCCATATCTAGCCTCCAAAGGCTGTCTCCATCTCATCTCTGAGTACCAGCATAGGCTAGGACTTCAACGTATGTTTTGAGGGGACACAAACACTGTGTCCATATTTAGTTAGTGAAACATACTAAAAGTGTGCTTTGTTTATACGAAGCTTTCAGGAAACAGGAACTTGGGTGCTTTTTTTAAAAAAAAAACTTGCAAAAAATAGAATTTAGAGAATATTATAAATGATGCAGCAACCCAGTGTGTTCAATAAATACACTGCAAGGAAGTAGGGAGAAAGACGGGGAGAGAAGGGGGATCAAGAGAGGGAGAAAGATGAGGAGGTGGAAACTGGTGGAGGGAGAGGCCCTAAGAGTTAATGGGGTTTTAAAAATAGGATGATTGTGATATGTAACTCTCATAACACTTCCAATTCCATGAAAATACGGTGAAGTAGAAGTAATCAGTGATAGCTCAGAGCTCATGGGATTGAGCTCTGTCTGGTATCTAATAAAACCAAAGAATCGTTTTTACCTTTGCAAATGTGAGGAAAGTATGACTGGCTCACCAGAAGAGCATATCTGTTAGAGGTATGTATTCACTACTTAAAGGCGAGGTTCTAGCATGTCTAGGATTTGCTTAAAAGTTATATTAGAAAAGGAGCATGAATATCAGTACAAGACTGGCCATGAGTACATAATTGTTGATGTTGGAGGACAGTAAACAAAATCATGTTATACACACTGAACGCTTCTCATTTGAAATTTCATATAGAGTTTTAAATGACCTTATACCAAGTGAGTGTGTCGCAAAAAAGTTCCCCCTAAATACTTGTAAGTCTATCACCTTGAAACATTCATTGCATTTTTACACTATTTTATAAATGTGGTTCAAGGATCACTATCATTGCAATCTAGACATTTAAACATTCACACAAATGTCAGTAAAATGAGTGTTGTAAAGGGACTTGAAGTAGAAAGAGAGATGAGACTTTTTTTTTTTAAAGTACTTTTTTATTTGTATTGTTTGGAGATGTGGCAGTAAATTGTTACAGCAGCCATAAGAAACTAGTACTGCTTTTGAATGGTCCTGAAGAAAATTGTAGCTGGCTATCACTTGTAAAAAGTAATTTTTAGTTATTATTTGACAGTTCATACCTGTGTACAAAGTATATTGAGCATATCTACCCCCCAACTCTCTACCCTAATACCAGAGGCATTCCTAACACCCTCCCATCCCTCCTTCATGTTCTCTGAGCCTTGAAGAGGTGAGGCAGATGCCTCATTTGGGGTGGAGCCCTCAGAAGTCACTTAACTAGAATTATGAGTCTCTGCAGTAAGTGCCGGTCAGAACCTAAGAAACATCTCAGGCCAAAGATGAAGGCAGCACTAAGGTATGGATGTAAACAAATGTTTAGAAGGGAGTTTGGAAGGGTCTATTTAGTAAACAACTGTAGTGATTTCTCCCCAACCCTCAGTCATGTGCTGCCCACGTTTACAGTAACGGGCATGAGTTCCAGAGCTCGGGTGGAGCAAGTCTCAAACACAATCAGAAAGTGATTGGTTATCCCTATAACCTTCATACCGTATTGTACCAATGAGCACATGGTGCTTGGCAGGTCAGTATCATAGCATTCAGGGTCCACTCCTGGATAGTGCCAGTGATGGCTTCCCCCAGCTAAGTGGCCCACACAGCACTTTCTATCACTGTGAAAGCTAGCCAGAAAGGATGAAGTTTTCAGCCTAGTTCCAGCTTGATTTTTCTATGTCTTATAACTGAAGTGTGTTGTGTTTTCCAAAATAGGATCTTACCTTTTAGTTACGGTGGGAAACCAAGAGGAATGGCAAGTGTGTGTGCTGTTTGGGCGGCGGGGGAGGGTCGTTGCTTCTGGAGACTCCCTGACTAATAACTTGTAGGGAGTACCCCTCACTTGACACTGACATTTTAATTTGATAACCCTTGTTTTCTGGAGGATGCCTTGTCCAACTATGTAGGGTTTCTGTGTTCAAACTCCTTTTCTTTTAGGTTGTCTTTTTGATGACTCTCAATAACTGTCAATTGATGATAAAAAGGGAGAGAACCAGTAGATTTGACACTCTCCTGAGAAGAGAAAGTTAAAAATCAATGTCTAGGTTCTTTTTTTAAAAAAAGATTTTATTTTATTTATTATGTATACAACATTCTGCTTCCATGTATATCTGCACACCAGAAGAGGGCACCAGATCTCATAACAGATGGTTGTGAACCACCATGTGGTTGCTGGGAATTGAACTCAGGACCTCTGGAAGAGCAGCTTAACCTCTGAGACAACCCTCCAGCCCTGTCTAGGCTCTTTTAAAAGAGAAAGAAACATATATAGATGAAGTTTATTTAAAGATGTATAAAAGAGAAATAGAATTGTATGGTCATTCTGAGAATGTGTATGTAGAGTTTGGTACTATCTACTGTGTCAAGAATCCACAAGGGGATCTTGAAACATGAAGAGGGGGCTACCTTAATCAAAATATTTAATATGGTATCTAAAATCAGAAATGTGTTATGAATAAAAATAGGTAGACCAGAAGTCAGGAATATCAAAATGCTAGACAGTTCATGGTTCATCATGATACATATGTCTGTAACATAGAAGCATTCATTGCTCTTCAATTAAGCATAACTTTTTATAATGATGAGTTTAAATATAAAAAATTGGTTATAAATTTACCCAGGAAAAACAAAACAAAACAAAAAACCGAACAAACAACCCCCCAAACAAATAAGATATAAGAAATTATATTAATTTAGAGTAGTCAAGGGTTGTTTCATATTTCTTCCTAAATGTGATATGACTTCTAGATTAGACATTTGAGGGAAAAAAAGAGGAAATGCCATGTGTGCTAAATCAGCTGATCAGCAAAGTATTTCTTATGTGCTCAGCGTTAGACAGACATGCAACGGCAATGTTGAGGAAACAGCCCAAGTGTTGGTAGATTGCAGTTGTGATATGTGTACTCATCATTAAATATAAGTACAAAACCACTGTTAAAAGAGAATTAAGCCTCCAGCAAGGAAGTGTAGCAAAGCCTCAGAATAAAGGAGGTGAGTATTGGGAAACCTCTTCCTAAGGAAGGTATTTTAAAGGGAATGTTTTAAATTACCCTCTGTAGCTTCCTTGTCAACAAACTTCCTTTCCCACTCAACATGAGATTTAATACCAGGAAAGAGAGGAATATAAAATTCTTGAACAAGAATTCACTTTGAGTCTCAGGGTTGACGTTTAGGCCAATGTCCTTAAATCTACACTTAACATTATTGTCCATCAAAAACCAAACAATTTTTTCTGAATTCAAAAGATATTTTGTCTTGCTAGGAATCTTAAGAAATTTTCATACGTAACTATAAAACATGTAAGTACAAATCTAATTATTTTTTCTTTATTTATCCTGTTGTTTGCTGTTTGTATTCTTCCAGAAATTTATTTTTATTTTTTAACTATGTGGATGTGTATATATGGGTGGAGGCATATGTAGGTGCTCTCAGAGGCCAGAGGAATTGAATTTCTTCTGGAACTAGAGCTACAGGCAGTTGTAAGCTGCCTGGCACAGTGTTAGGAACCACACTTGGGTCCTCTGCAAGAGAAGTACATATTCTTAACCCCTGAGCCATTTCTCCAGGCCCTCACTCATGTTATTATTTTTTTTAGTCTTTTTTTCCCCCAAGAAATTATTTTTTTATTAGTTCAAATTAGAAACAAGCCTGCTTCACATGTCAATCCCTGCAGGGCCTAGGCCCTCCCCCATGTGTCCAGTCTGAGAGAGCATCCCTCCACGTGGGGTTTTTAGTCGTTTTAAAATTAATTTATTTCTTACATTCCAACCTCAGTTCCTCCTCCCTCCTCTTCCCACTGTCCCCACTTCTCCCCAACCCCACCTCCCCTCTGCTCCTTTTTGTGAATTTGTCTGCCGGTTGTACTTAAGATGAGTTGGTCTTGGAGAGTGACACTTAAGTCATGAGATTTAATCAAGGGATTGTTTTAATTATAACTACTATCATGGTCAGAATTTAAAATTTTTTATTTAAATTAGAAACAAGATTGTTCTACATGTCAATCCCCATTCCCTCTCCCTCCCCTCCTCCCCTGCCCCCCACTAACACTTACCTATTCAACACCATTTCTGCGCCCCAGGGAGAGTGATGCCTTACATGGGGGAGGTCTTCAGAGTCTGTCATATCCTTTGGGATAGGGCCTAGGCATGGCAGGGATTTTTAAAATCTAGGCTTTGGGCTGAGCATAGTGCTATCTTGGAAGTGTTATTTTCCCTTGTGATGATGAGCAAAGACTGCCTGAGGGTATTTTCTTTCAGTTGGTAAGGACAGCAGAATACTTCATCTTCTTCCTCCCAAGCTGAGTGAATTCTGATGTTCTCTGAATGATCTAAATCACAGGAAGTCATGTTGACCTACTAAATTATTTACTATCTTTTAGAAATATCTAAAGTACTTTTTATTGGAAAAAATCTAGTGCTAGAAATAGAATAGATAAAAAAGGAACAGAAAAATTATTCCATTAGCAAAACAATTAAAAATAAGTGTAAAATCATTAAGCCAAGAAATAAAGAACAACATTTTATTTTTTCTTGTTTTATCTGGAAGGCATTATTTCCTTGGCATCCTCCAACTCCTCTGGCTCTTACAATCTTTCATCTCCCTCTTTCTCAAAGTCCCCTGGACCCCGAGGCGAAGGATTAGATGGAAACCACCCATTTAGGATGGTATGTTATAAGGTCCCTTACTCTCTGCACAGTTGTGGGTCTCTGTATTTATGCCCATCTACTGCATGAGGAAGCTTCTGATGATGGCTGAAGAAGACACTGATCTGTGAGGAGAGCAGAACAGTCTTATTTGATGTTCCCCTGGATTTCTGAGCTATCTAGTCCCAGATTCTTGTCCATCCAAGCAGTGACAGACATGGGTTCTATCTCATGGAGTTGACCATAAATCCAAGGGCACAGTAGTTTAGTATTCTCACAATTTCTGTTCCACGACTGCACCAGTGTATCATGTAAGGCAGGTCACCACTATATACTGAAGGGCTTATAGCTGGGTCGGTGTTTCCCTTTCTCCTCTTGCATCATGGCGGCACCTTCCAGCACTGTGAAAACTATTAGATAGGAATGAAGGCTCTAGTTAGGTGCCAGCTCAACTTCTTCATGGTCAATGAAATGTGTTGGTCACTGGCTTCAGAAATAGAAGAGCAATAACAGCACACAAAAATAAAAAAACTCAGTGTTTGATTACTACACACAAGTTTTGATAAACAATTATTTCCTTAAACAATCACATGTTTATTGGAACAGATGATGACAGTGGGACCTTAGCATGCAGAGAGAAAGTCTTCTTTCACCATGTGGGTTTAAGCTATTGACCAATCAGGAATCTTCACTGGGACTTTTGCTTTGTTTATATTTTATATTTCAAGTGAGCTTGTTACATTGGTGTTATTGCAGATTTAGGGGTAATACTTACTAATCAAATTTATCTACTTCAACTAGTAAAGAAATTGAAACTAACATAGGAGTCAGGTATTGCTATATCATAACTGTGAAATGTAGGCAAGTGATTTAGATTAGATAATGGAAGGTAAGAAATCAATATCTATGGCTGCCGGGCATTGGTGGCGCATGCCTTTAATTCCAGCACTTGGGAGGCAGAGGCAGGAGGATCTCTGTGAGTTCGAGGCCAGCCTGGTCTCCAGAGCGAGTGCCAGGATAGGCTCCAAAGCTGCACAGAGAAACCCTGTCTCGAAAAACAAAACAAAACAAAACAAGAAACCAGTATCTATGGCCATAGAGTAAGAAATGTTTTCTTTTGTAATTGGAAAAACATTAAGTAGAACCACCCCTGTAACACATTAGATGACAGGCAACCCCTTGCATGTAGACTTAGACGATAATGGATGTTGACTTTTACTTCTTACTTTGAGAATGTATTCTAAGAATTTATACAAGCTAAGAAGAATTCATAAATCCTTTGGGTTAACACCAGTGTGCTATGGACACATAATCCCTAAAAGAACAACTTTATAGGCATCAATATTTGGGTTATTCATTCTCCAGTCATGTTGAGGATAGGAAGACATTGAAGTCTCAGGATTCTCCAGCCACAAAGAGGACAGGCAACAGTCTAAGGCTTGGTGAGAGCCTGTGGAGACAGGATCAGCCCTTTCAGTCTGAGATAGTGGCCAGTTGCTTTGCTTTTCTGATCTTTAGCTTGAAGTTCAAACCCTACTATCAGTCTCTGAGTCTTTTATTAATTCGTGCAACAAAGTTTGCTCATAATTGCCTGAAGAAAAAGTGTTTCTCTTTTCTTACAGGGCTTCCCAGCAATTTTATCTTACTGTAAGGGGTTACTGATCATTTCTTCCCTCGCTTCTGAGTACTTAGATCAGTCATAGGAAACAGGGAGACTCAGACTCAACCACTGATCTCAGCACAGTAAAATAAAAAAGGTAGTTTGTTGCTAGTGAAGAAATGGTGTTTTTTCTCCTCTATTCCATTTCAACAAATTATCGTCCATGATTTAGGCAACATTTCCTATGTTTGTCTTCCTTGCAAATGCAACATGCAGGGGGGTGAAATGCATTACCACTTAGCTTTACAAACAGGTTTAAAAATTAGACCATTATTTTGCTGTAAAAGTTAATAGTTATTGCCAATTATGTTTTTTGTTTTGTTTTGTTTTGTTTTATTTTGTTTTTTTCGAGGCAGGGTTTCTCTGTGGCTTTGGAGGCTGTCCTGGAACTAGCTCTTGTAGACCAGGCTGGTCTTGAACTCACAGAGATCCTCCTGCCTCTGCCTCCCGAGTGCTGGGATTAAAGGCGTGCGCCACCAATGCCCGGCTGCCAATTATGTTTTCATAAATACAAGTAGTTGCAAATGTTAAATTAAACATTAGATAACTCATCAAAGATTTTTGCTCCCTGTTTTATGATATTCATAAACATATGATTATAATTGGCCATAAGCATTAAGTGCCTTAGGCAATACCTAAACCTTAATTTCAAAATACATAGGTGACAATGTGGCCTTAGTCATTTTCTTTTCTTCTATGCTTAGAAAGACTTGATATGGACAAAGTATTCATATTCCACTTTAAGTCAGAAGTGTTTTGCTTAATTTATGTTATTGTGTTTCATTTTCCTTGCCAGAGGGCAGTAGAGAGTGGGCAGTGGTATGTGTGTTGATAAATGTTTAACAACAGGCTCTCAAATAACAAAAACCAAGGTGCCCTGATGGGTAGCATTTAGCAATACTAGGTGTAAATAATCCCATTGTGGTCAATTCAAGCTACCAATCTGACACCAACTGGCTCACAGAATTTCCTAGAAATTTAGTAATTGTCTTTTCCTAGCCAGTTTGAGAGTGGACATCTGTTGGAGTGCCTGCAACTATGAAATGAGGCCGGTCTCCTTGAAGAAAAGTTTCACTACTCATCAAAAGAAACTCAGAACAACAAACCAAACTTTCTTCTGTCCTCCCCTGTAACACAAAGAAAGAAAAGACCCAGGGATGATCTTGGGGTTCAAGCTTCAAGATGAATATCAGAAAAGCAAGCAGCTGGCCACTAGCTCTCACCTCTACCTCAGAATGAAAGGGCTGATCCATGCATGAGCTCTTCACCAAGTCTCAAACTGCTGCCTCTCCTCAGTGTGGCTGGAGAAGGAATGCCTCTCTGAGACCTTGCTTCTCTCATATCCTTCCTTAATGCTGGGATTAAAGGTGTAACCCATAATTCTCCTTTAGACTGATTTACTCTTGTGTAGATCTGGGTAGCCTTAGACTCACAGAGATCTGTCTATCTCTTAATCCTGAGTCCTAGGATTAAAGGTGTGTACCACCACTTCCTAGCTTCTGGCTGCTGAGATTAAAGGTATGCATTGCCACTGCCTGATCTCTAGAGCTTGAGGCTGACTTTGCTTTTCTGAATCCTCAGTCAAGTTTTAATAAATCATAAATAATACATTACTTCACTCTCCAACATTTTATTACAAAATATCCAACATATTTGAAGGTATTTTATGGTAAATACATATACTCATCACCTAAATTCAACCATTATTATCATTCAATTATACATAGTAGCAATCAATCCATTCTGCTAATAATCCATCTTATTCCACAATGCACACTGCAAAGTGAGTTTCAGACATCAGTATTCTTCTGTTAGGTACTGACTGCACCACATGTAGCATTAGCTAGGATCCACTCTCTGTTTAAAGACTTTTGAAGTAAAATTTGTAAATTAAACAAACATTTTAAGTGGTACATGCCCAAATTGCCATTGTCTTTATTTGCTCTCTGCTGTGATAAATGCATCTTGGGGGAGTAGAGGGTTTATTTCATTTTATAATTCCCAAGTCACATTCCATCACTAAGGAAAGTCAGGACAGGAACTTAAGGCAGAAATCTGGAGGGAAGAACTAAAGCAGAGACTAGGAGGGAACACTGCTTAGCGGTTTGCTCCCCATCTCTGGCTTAGCCTGATATCTCACACAACCTAGGAGTGGCACTGCTCAGTGTTAGCTGGGCCCTCCCACCTTAAGTTATTAACAAAGAAAATGCCCTGCAGGCTTTCCCACAGGCCAATCCAATGGAGGCATTTTTTTTTCTCAATGGGGGTTCCTGCTTTCCACATGAAGCTCAGTGTGTCATGTTGATAACCTCCAAGAATAGGATTGCACTCACCACAAAAGTTCCTCATTTACCTTCTTTTTATTTACTTATTTATTTATTTATTTATTTATTTACTTATTAGTTCTAGTTAGGGAACAAGCTTGTTTCAAGTCCCTTCTCCCTCTCCCTCCCCTCACCCCCATCCCTCCTCCCCACCCCCAGCCTACCCCCCACCCCATCCACCCACCACTCCCCAGGCAGGGTAGGGCCCTCAATGGGGCTCTGCAAAGTCCACCAAATCTTCCTGTGCTGGTCCTGGGCCCTTCCCCATGTGTCCAGGGCCAGAGTGTAACCCTTCACGTGGGATGGGCTCTCAAAGTCCCTTCTTGCACCAGGGAAAAATACTAATCCACCACCAGAGGCTCCCTGGAGTGCAGAGGCCTCCTTATTGACATCCATGTTCAGGGGTCTGGATCAGTCTTGTACTGGCCTCCCCGACAGCATCTGGGGTCGATGTGCTCTCCCTTGTTCAGGCCAACTGTTCCTGTGGGTTTCTCCAACCTGGTACAGACCCCTTCGTTCTTCATTCCTCCCTCTCTTCAACTAAATTCTCAGTGTATATCTGTGGATGTCTGTCTCTGCTTCCATCAGCTCTAAGATGGCATAAAGAGGAGTCATCAATCTCATTTTAGGGGAAGGGCTTTAAGGTTATCCTCTCCACCATTGCCTGGATTGTCAGATTGTGTCATCCTTGTAGGTCTCTGGAGATCTCCCTGGATCCAGATCTCTTCTCGGACCTATAGTGACTCCCTCTGATATGGTATCTCTCATCCTGTTCTCTTTCCTCTATTCTTCCCCCAACTCAATATTTCTGCCCCTCCATTTCCTCTTCTCTACTCCTCTTGCTCTTATTGTAGCAGCTCCTTCCCCCCACCCCCATGCCCCAATTAGTTGGGGAGTTCATGCCACTTCCATTCCTGGGGACCATTTATCCCTTAGAGTCCTTGATGTTTCTTAGTTTGTTTGGTGAAGAGCATTATAGGCTGGTAATCCTTTGCTCTATGTTTAAAATTCATATATCAGTGAGTACATACCATGTTTGTCTTTTTGTGATTGTGTTACCTCACTCAGGATGGTTTCCTCTAGTTCCATCCATTTGCCTTCGAATTTCAAGATTCCATTGCTTTTTTCTGCTGAGTAGTACTCCATTGTATAAATGTACCACATTTTCTCAATCCATTCTTCAGTTGAGGGGCATCTAGGTTGCTTCCAGGTTCTGGCTATTACAAACAATGCTGCTTTGAACATATGTCCTTGTTGTATGAACATGCACTATTTGGGTATATATACCCAAGAGAGGAATGGCTGGATCTTGAGGTAGACTGATTCCCATTTTTCTGAGCAACTGCCATACTGATTTCCAGAGTGGTCTTACAAGTTCGCACTCCCACCAGCAATGGAGGAGTGTTCCTTTTTCTCCGCATCCTCTCCAGCATAGATTGTCATTGGTATTTTTTATTTTAGCCATTCTGACAGGTGTGAGGTGGTATCTCAGAGTTGTTTTGAGTTGCATTTCTCTGATGGCCAATGATTTTTAGCACTTTCTTAAGTGTCTTTCAGCCATTTCAGATTCCTCTGTTGAGAATTCTCTATTTAGTTCTGCACCCCACTTTTTAATTTCATTGTTTGGTGTTTTGGTGGCTAGCTTCTTGAGCTCCTTATATATTTTGGAAATCAGTCCTCTGTCAGATGTGGGATTGGTGAAGATATTTTCCCATTCTGTGGGTGGTCGTTTTGTCCTACTGACTGTTTCCTTTGCCTTGCAGAAGTTTCTCAGTTTCAGGAGGTCCCATTTATTAATTGCCGACCTCAGTGTCTGTGCTACTGGCTAATGTTCAGGAAGTGGTCTCCTGTGCCAATTTGTTCAAGGGTAATTCCCACTTTCTCTTCTAGAAGATTCAGTGTGGCTGGATTTATGCTGAGATCTTTGATCCATTTGCACTTAAGTTTTGTGCATGGTGACAGGTATGGATCTATCTGCAATTTTCTGCATGTCCGAATCCAATTGTACCAGCACCATTTGTTGAAGATGCTATCTTTTTTCCATTGTATAGATTTAGCACCTTTGTCAAAAATAAGGTATTCATAGGTGCATGGGTCAATATCAGGGTCTTCAATTCGATTCCATTGGTCTACCTCTCTATTTTTGTGCCAATACCAAGCTGTTTTCAGAACTATGACTCTATAGTAGAGCTTGAAGTCGGGGATGGTGATGCCTCCAGAAGATCCTTTATTGTAAAGAGTTGTTTTGGCTATCCTGGGCTTTTTATTTTTCCATATAAAGTTGAGTATTGTTCTTTCAATGTCTGTGAAAAACTGTGTTGGGATTTTGATGGGGATTGCATTGAATCTGTAGATTGCTTTTGGCAGGATTGCCATTTTTACTATGTTAATTCTACCTATCCAAGAGCATGGGAGATCTTTCCATTTTCTGGTATCTTCTTTAATTTCTTTCTTTAAAGTCTCAAAGTTCTTACTGTACAGGTCTTTCACTTTTTTGGTTAGTGTTACCCCAAGATATTTTATGTTGCTTGTGGATATTGTGAAAGGTGATGTTTCCATGATTTCTTTCTCATTGGATTTATCATCTGTATATAGTAAGGCTACTGATTTTTTTGAGTTAATTTTGTATCCTGCTACCTTGCTGAAGGTGTTTATCAGCCGTAGGAGTTCCCTGGTAGAGTTTTTCGGGTCACTAATGTAGACTATCATGTCGTCTGCAAATAGTGAAAGTTTGACTTCATCCTTTCCAATTTGTATCCCTTTGATCCCCTTTTCTTGTCTTTTTGCTATAGCCAGAACTTCAAGTACAATATTGAAGAGATATGGAGAGAGTGGACAGCCTTGTTTTGCTCCTGATTTTAGAGGAAACGCTTTGAGTTTCTCTCCATTTAGTTTGATGTTGGCTATTGGTTTGGTGTATATTGCGTTTATCAGGTTTAGATATGTTCCTGTTATTCCTGTTCTCTCCAAAATCTTTATCATGAAGGGATGTTGGATTTTGTCAAAGGCTTTTTCAGCGTCATGTGGTTTTTCTTTTTCAGTTTGTTTATATGGTGGATTACATTGATGGATTTTTGTATGTTGAACCATCCTTGCATCCCTGGGATGAAGCCTACTTGATCATGGTGGATGATTCAAGCTGGGGTAGCAATCCTAATATCTAACAAATTAGACTTTAAACTGAAAGCAATCAAAAGAGATGAAGAAGGGCATTTCATACTCATCACAGGAAAAGTTCATCAAGATGAAGTCTCAATCCTGAACATCTATGCCTCTAATACGAAAGCACCCACATTTGTAAAAGAAACATTACTAAAGCTCAAACCACACATAACCACACACACTTATAGTAGGAGACTTGAACCTTACACCACTGGACAGAACCACTAGACAGAAACTTAACAAAGAAACAAAGGATCTGACAGAAGTTATGACACAACTGGGTTTAATAGATATCTATAGAACATTCCATCCAAACACAAAAGAATATAACTTATTCTCAGCGCCACATGGAACCTTTTCAAAAATTGACCACATAGTTGGCAGCAAAGCAAACCTCCACAGTTACAAAAGAATTGAAATAACCCCCTGTATCTTATCAGACCACCATGCATTAAAGCTAGAATTCAACAGCAATACAAATTACAGAAAACCTACATTCATGTGGAAAATGAATAACACCCAATTGCACCATTCCTGGGTTGAGGAAGAAATAAAAAAGAAATTAAAGACTTCCTAGAATTTAATGAGAATGTAGACACAACATACCTGAACTTATGGGACACTCTGAAAGCAGTGCTAAGAGGGAAGTTCATAGCACTAAGTGCCCACATGAAGAAACTGGAGGAAAGTCACATTAGAGAATTGACAGAACAACTGAAAGCTTTAGAGCAAAAAGAAGCAAACACACCAAGGAGGAGTAGACACCAGGAAATAATCAACCTGAGAGCCGAAATCAATAAAGTAGAAAACTAGGAAAACAGTACAAAGAATCAATGAAACAAAGAGTTGGTTCTTTGAGAAGATCAATAAGATAGACAAACCTCTAGCCAAACTAACCAAAAGGCAGAGAGAGAGCATGCTAATTAACAAAATCAGAAATGAAAAGGGGGATATAACAACGGACACTGAGGAAATCCAGAGAATCTTTAGGTCATACTTTGAAAACCTGTATTCCACAAAATTGGAAAATCTAAAGGAAATGGACAGCTTTCTGGATAAATATCACTTACCAAAATTAAATCAAGATCAGATAAACAGTTTAAATTGACCTATAACCCCTAATGAAATAGAAGCAGTCATCAAAAGCCTCCCAACCAAAAAAAGCCCACGGCCAGATGGCTTCACTGCAGAATTCTACCAGAAATTCAAACAAGAGCTGATACCAGTACTCCTCAAACTGTTCCGAACAATAGAAGCAGATGGGATATTGCCAAACTCTTTCTACAAGGCTACAATCACTTTGATACCCAAGCCACAGAAAGATATGACTAAGAAAGAGAACTACAGACCAATATCCCTCATGAACATCGATGCTAAAATACTCAATAAAATATTGGCCAACCGAATCCTCATTTACCTTCTAAATTAAATCATACTATTACCTAAGAAGCAACAATGGTTCTGTTTGTCTAATGCAGATTTAACTTTGCCTGCAACAGGAATGTCTTATCATAAACTTTTACTCTGCTTTATAAAACCTCCCTTTTTCAGCATGAATTTTTTTTGAGATTTACCCACTGTATTGCATATAGTACCTTTAATCACTTTTTTTTTTTTTTTTTTTTTTTTTGGTTTTTCGAGACAGGGTTTCTCTGTGGCTTTGAAGCCTATCCTGGCACTCGCTCTGGAGACCAGGCTGGCCTTGAACTCACAGAGATCCGCCTGCCTCTGCCTCCCAAGTGCTGGGATTAAAGGCGTGCACCACCAACCCCCGGCTATAATCACTTTTTGATTACACAAAAATGATTGCACAAAGTAGTGTTGCATTGTGTAAATACCTTGCAGTTAGGTTTTTGTTTCTTTACTTTTGTTTTGTTTTCAAACTCACAGAGACCCCACCTGCCTCTGCCTCCTGAGTGCTAATATTAAAGGAGTGCCACCTCTGCCTGACTTACATAGTTTTTGCATTCTTCTATCAGTAGACACGTGGGTTTTCCCCTCCAGTTTTGACTATTTTGAATGAAGTTAATGTAAGAATTTTTCATGTCTTTTTTTTTTTTGCACGAAAATTTTTGTTCTACCTAGAATTGTAATCACCATGACATAAGAAAGATATATAATTAATTTTGTAGGAAAGTATTATGACATGGCTAGAACATTTTACCATCCACTAAAAGGATAACCGAGCCCTAAAGCTAGGCATGCCTGTAATCGTAGCTCCCAAGAGACCGAGTTGGGAGGATTTGAAGCTCAAAGCCAGATTGATATACATAGTGAGATTTTTCCTATACACAAACACACGCACGCACGCACGCACGCACGCACGCACGCACTCACGTACCCCAGGTGCTTTGTATTTGGTTAGAATTTGTGTTTCTCGTTACTTTGACCTTAGCCTCTGTGATGGATGTGTTGACTAGCAATGTCTGGCAGTTTTTATTGTGAGTGTTTCCCATTCATGTATTATTTTAATTAAGGGTTTGTTCAAATGTTTTGTTCAAATATTTACTGGACTGTTTATCTATCTATCTATCTATCTATCTATCTATCTATCTATCTATCTATCTATACATGCACACATATATACAGTCTCTTGTTACAAATGTGCTGTTTTTGTTTTGTTTTGTTTTGTTTTGTTTTCCGAGACAGGGTTTCTCTGTGTAGCTTTGGAGCCTATCCTGGCACTAGTGCTGTTTTATTTTTAATATTGTCTTCAGTCAATAGTTCTCCAATTCAATTTCTTCTTGCCGCAGTTTGATAAGCAGCTGTCAATTAATTTTATTAATCTTTGTTCTTTTATTCTCCTCTCTGAGACCTTTGTTCTTACTGCTTCAAATGTAGTATGCTTTGACTTCATATTTAGGTCTATAATCCATCTTGGTTAATTCTGGAACATGATTCGAGGTAGAGGCTGAGGCTCATTTTTTTGCTTTGGTGCTGTTGTTGAGAATCAAACAACCATATAATTGTGGGTGTGTGCTGTTGTAGAATATTATTTTACCTGGGCAAAGATGAGTTGCATTTGTTTATGCCGCAGAATACCACGTTAACTGTGTAAAGGTGGGTCACATTTGTTTATGCTGCATTTGTTTAATTATGAAAAGATGTATGCATTTGTTTCACCTTGCCTGCCTAAGGCTTCTGAATGGACTAATAAATAGCTGAATGGCCAATAGCTAGGCAGAAGAGGGATAGATGTGGCTGGCAGGCAGAGAGAATAAATAGGAGCAGAAGTCTAGGAACAAGAAAAGGAGAAAGAGAGAAAGAGGGAGAAAGAAAGGGACACGCCCAGGGTAAGAAGCCAGGCAGCCACCAGCCTGCAGACAGAAAAGCAGTGAAAGAAAGACATGCAGAGGAAAGAAAAGCAAAAAGCCCTGAGGCAAAGGTTGATGGAGAGAATCAGGTTAAGTTAAAAGAGCTAGCCAGAAACGAGCCTAAGGTAGGTGGAACATCTATAAGGAATAACAAGTTTTCATGTCAGGATTTGGGAGCTTGTTGGTGGCTAGAAAGAAATAGCTTGCACAGTGTTCTAGACCCTGTGTGCTGCTCTGTTGATATGATTGGCTCCCTTCATTCTAACGGTGAACTGTTCTGATTACAGTAGTGTTTTGATAAATCCGCCAAAAGCTGCCGAGCCCCACCGCCACATGTGAGCTTTACACCAGTCACCCGCCCGAGTTAAGGCCCAAATGAATACACAGAAACTTGTATTAGGTTCAAAGTTGCGTGGCCAATGACTAGGATTTCTCATCTGTTAGCTCAGTCTTAACTATCATAAACCTACATATTTTATCAGACTTATCTTATCGGACACCTTATTGGTGTCCCCCCTTGTCGGTGGCTCACATCCCGCTGCTGGAGGAGGCGAAGGGAAAAAGGGACCCTTACTGTTTCCTTTGCTTAAATATGAGTATCCTTGCTATGTCACTTCCTGCCTGGATCAGTACTTCTCTACTACATTTCCCAAAATCCTCTTTGACTACTAGTCCCGTCTAATTTGCTGTCTCTTTGGCCAAACAGTATTTTATTTAACAATCAATAAGATAAACATACACAGAAGTACTTCCCCCGTCACAGTAGCATTACAGTGCAATCTTTGCTTCATCCTTTCTGTAAATCATTATGAACATTGTAGCACCCTTAGGATTTCCATAGTCAATTAGCCTGTTAATTCCTACTCAAAATCTCTCTGGAATTATGATGGGGCTTGTAACAAATCTATAGGTCAATTTCATGAAAAAGCACATATTCACAATAATGAGCATTTCCATAACCAGCCTGTAAATATACAACTGAGTTGGACAAAAGAGTGACTTGCTATAGACGATGGTTGTGTTGTGTTTTGTTTTGTCTGAAATAGTCTTGCACTGTGGCACAGACCAGTCTGGAACTCACTATGTAGATCAGGCTAGCTTTGAACTAGTGGAAATCCTTCTGCCTTACCTCTCCAAGTGATAGCATGACAGGCATGAGCCACCATGCCCAGTTTTGGGTTTTGTATTTTTGTCATGTTTTTCTGTAGATAACTATTTTTTTCTTAAAGTATGAAACAAATCTTTACAGTGTAAGGGCAAGAAAAAATATTCTTTGCACAACACCTACTATCTCACAGTTGCTATCTGCTGTCTTCCGGGCTGATCCTGGAGTTCAGATCTCAGCAAGGTGAACGTGAGAGTCTGTGTGTACTAAACACGATGGCTCCCATGAATTTAAAATACAAGGAAAGAGCTGTTAAATCCCAGAGCATGTAAGAGTGGCAGCTAGAGCGCTTGCTAGCCATGGCTCTAACGCCACAGATTCTCATTATTGTGAGCAGGAATGGCATAGCTGTCTCTAGTAAGTCTTCCTTCGAAAGCCTTTAAGTAAAACTTGCAGGAACTTTCAAAAGGATATACATGATTTTAGTATGTATTTATACATACAATTAGCTATAACTTGCAACCACATTAAATTTATCTATTCAAGGTTTTACCAGTAAAATAGTTGGATTTCTGAGGAATTGGTGCCTCTGACCTCCTTACTACCCTTGTGAAGCCCCCCCCCCCCGTTTTGCTTATTATCACTTTAGATATTTCATCTCTTTCTTCCAAACCCTCATTGTGGCATCCTCTTGGCTCCTTGTCCATGAAGACACACATAATCCATACCAAGCCCCCACCCCCAGATGGTGACTGCTGTGCTGTCTGTTCAGACTGAAGCAACCACCCCTCCCTTCAAGGACCTTCAAACTGCTTCTCCTTGAGTTCTATCCTTTGAATCTCTGAATACATATCAATACCTGAGTGAAATAAATGTTTTGGCTTGTTAATACTGTAGCAGCTACTTATTTGTAACTTCACAACAACTTATGGTTTTGCTGCATAGCAATACTATCACAAAGTGAAGTGAATTCAGTAGGATTTTAGTTGCTCACCTCATTCCTGTTACCTGTTATGTGGTCTGATGGTAAGGACGATGTCTATTCTAATACTACCGAGACTCCAATAAACCCCATGGAATGAATGACTGGACTGCATTTTATGTGGTACACACACACACACACACACACACACACACACACACACACACACCATTTCAAAAAGATTTTCATTCATGCTCTGACCAGAGCCCTGTGACAGTGTGCATGTCTGCATCTTGCCTTCCTTATAGGAAGTGTCATCCTCATAAAGATTGGAGCCAATATTTAACAATGTTTGATGTACTTTTCTGATTGGGAATAAATGTGAGTGGTACTCCACACTCATTTACATATTCCTTTTTTTCTGTGTGTTGTCTGTTTCTTTGCCAGTTTTTTAAAATATTTATTTATTTATTTATTTATTTATTTATTTATTATGTATACAGTGTTCTGCCCAGGCCAGAAGAGGGCACCAGGTCACATTACAGATGGTTGTGAGCCACCATGTGGTTGCTGGGAATTGAACTCAGGATCTCTGGAAGAGCAGCCAGTGCTCTTAACCGCTGAGCAATCTCTCCAGTTCCCTTTGTCAGTTTTGCTTCTGTTCAGTTTGTCCTCAAATATCTGAAGAACTGCCACTACCAGGGAGTGGGGTGTTTGTTTCTGACCTCCTTCTCCAGCTAGCTGTGATAATCACAGTCATCCATGCTGTTGTGTTTGGATGAGATGTTTTCATAGGCTAACAAGGAATCAAGGAGTCAAATAAGAGCAGTCTGTTCACCTCTGCCAAGGCTTGGGATATTTTTCTTTTGCTTTTTCTTGTTTTGTTTTTGTGGTTGTTCCTTTGGTTTACTTTTTTTTTTTATCTGTCTGTGTCTCTCTCTCTCCCCAGTTTCTCTGTAGCCCTGGCTGTCCTAGAACTTGATCTGTAGACCTCCTGCCCCCTGAATTCTGGGACTAAAGGTACCTGACTGAGTGGTTTCTCTTAATCTACTGACCTTTACATGGTTTTCTGCAAGCATCAAATCTTGTGAATTTCTTGCTTTCCTGAATATTTGCAGAATTCTAGGGTCTGCTAGTTTTTTGATTGCTGTTGGTATTTCTAACTTCTGTGTATCTTTACTAAACTAGCCTCTCAGGATCTGTTCTTCCCCCCAACTTCTCAATTCCTTTTCAATGGTTGTCTGCCATGGATAGCATTAGAAACTGGTCATCTGGTGATGTTTACCCTCAAGTCCACAGCAGAGGCAGTAACACTACATCATCACAATGGAGTGCCATAGCGAATTGCACAAAATGGCAAGAATGAAATATAGAATTATAGAATTCTTGGAGAAGTATGTGTGTATATATATATATATATGCAAAATATATATATATATGATATATATATATATATATATATATATATATATATATGTGTGTGTGTGTGTGTGTGTGTGTGTGTGTGTGTGTAGAACAACAAAGAAAAAAGAAACCATGATTTTGAAAGAGACAAAGGATGGGTATGTGGGAGGGAGTGATTGGAGGGAGGAAAGGGAAGGGTGAAATGGTGAATTTATAATCTCAAAAATTAAACAAGTAAATAAAAAAGTAATATTTTGTTTAACATTAAGCTGACTTTCTGATCAATGCTAACCAATATCAATTTTATTAAAATGGTCCCAAATAGACTCAGGACAGAAATTACTAATGTGAATTAGAAGGATAGTTCTAGATTGCCTGTTGCTGCCTGGCCCTCTTCTTTTTCAATTTTAAGTTTTTATTTTGTTTTATGCATGTGAGTGTTTTGCCTGCATGAATGTTTGTGCATCATTTGCATGCCTGCTGCCCATGGAGGCCAGAAGAGGGCATCGGATACCCTTGGAACTGAGTGGCAAACAGTGTAAACTGTGATGTGGTTGTTGAGAATTGAACCAGGGTCTTCTGGAATAGCAGCTAGTGTTCTTAACAGCTAGACATCTCTTCAGCCCCTACCAGGCCCTCATTCATGTGTGTGCTTGTGGGGTCTGCACATATATGTTCATGTGGGTGGACACACATATTTATGTATGTGTAGAGGCCAGAGGCCAGTGCTGGTGTCTTCTGCAAATGATCTCTACCTTATTATTTGAGAGACAGTCTCTACTGAACCTGGAACTCACCAGTTCAGCTGCATTGGTTGGCCAGCACACCCCAGCGGTTCTCCTGTCTATCTCTTCATTGCTGCATCACAAATTCCTTTTACCACAACAAATCTTTTTGTGTGGGTTCTGGGCAATTTAGCTCAGGTCCTTACACTGCATGCCAAGCACTTTGCTGATTGTGCTATCCCCCAGCCCACAGGCTCTCTTTTAACCTCTCATCTATGGATAATTAAAATCCTCATGTTAGGATGGAGCATCCTTTTGGTACTTGCTCAAGAGTGGTAAAGCTGGATCTTGAGGTAGATCAAGTTCCAACTTTCTGAGGAACCACCATATTGATTTCTATAGTGGCTGTACTAGTTTGTACTCCCACCAGCAATGGATTTTAAGTCTTTAAATGCACACTCCTCAAATTGATGAAGACTCAAATCTACCCAATCCTTACTTAATAGTCAAAAGCTCTTTGCCATTGGTAATATTGTTTCCAATTTTTTTTTCCAAGACAGGGTTTCTTTGTGTAGCTTTGGAGCCTATTCTGGCAGAGCCTATTCTCTCTGGAGACCAGGCTGGCCTCGAACTCACAGAGATCCGTCTGCCTCTGCCTCCCGAGTGCTGGGATTAAAGGTGTGCACCACCAACGCCTGGCTTATTTTTTCCAAATTTACAGCTAACAGATATTGAACCCCTAAATGACACCAGAACTTTCTGGATTAATATGAAGCATATTGATTTTTCTGATGCTTTTGGGGAAGCGGACAAACATTTTTAGTTATTAATCATTTTGTTCTGTGTATACTTGGAGACACAGTTAAGGAGGCTACAGGTCCATAATACTCTTCCAGTGAACCCAAGTTTGCTCCACTCACACACATCTAGTGACTTACAATTGTCTGTAACTCCAGCTCCAGGAGATTTGCCACCTCTTATGGTCTCTATGGATAGTAACACTTGCCTATAACCCACACATGCATACACATACACATAAGTAAAAATAATAAAAATAAATAGACATATATACTTACACACACAAACACATATATAGTTAGCGAACTATCATTGTAGTTACTATCATTGTAAAACTGAGCAAAGTAAAAATAACAAATTTTGCATTTATGGAAATCACAGTTTAATATTGATTTGTTAAAAATTTTGAGGGCCAAGGAGGTGGCTCAGTGGGTAAGAATGATTGCCATGAAAGCGAGAGGTGTGAAAGTGAGCACAACCCCACCACTCACAGAAAAATGTGGGCCTGGCCACACATGGTTGGAACTCCAGGAGTGCAGGGCAGAGATTAGAGGTTTTCAAAGCACACTGACCAGCAGGCCTAGACAAATGGCAAGCTTCACATTTAGTGAGAGATGCTTGCTCAAAAGAGTAAGTTGGACACATGAAGAAGAAGAAACCTGATGCCCTTCTCTTGTATCTGCACGAATGTGCCTAACCAAAACACCCACAAAACACACGTGTATGTGTGCATAAACACCTGCACATACACCATACACCCCACGTAACAGCAGCAGCAACAAAAAACCTTCTCAACTGGAAATGGTGGTTCATGCTTGTAATCCCAGCATGTAGAAACCAGAGACAGGAGACTGTGAATGCAAAGCTGACCTTAACTACATAAGGAAAATGTGCTCAAGAAGTCAAAGGTTGGTAATGTAGATCACTGAAACAGCAGTTGGCCAGTATGCTTAAGGTCTTGAATTGAGGCACCAGAATCATGGCAAAAAAAAAAAAAAAAAAAAAAAGGAAATGTAGACTCTGAGCTATTTTATGGTAACAGTACAATTAAAGGCATCAATCATTAATTCAACAAATATTGATTACCTACCAAGGAGTATAGATACTGCTGCAAATAAACAATTTAAAACTTCTACTTCCCCAACAATACTCACATATAAAATCCTCAAAAATTAAAAAAAAATTTAAATGAAAAAATGTTCTGTCCATAAATAAGAGTAAGAAGAATCGTCATCCAAGAGGTAAATTTAAGAGCCTATTAGAGATCAAGTTAGATGTATTTACAATCATGAGAGCATTTTAGGAAAGGAAAATGAAAACAGGCCAAAAAAAAAAAAAAAAAAAAAAAAAAAAGCTAATTTCCGATTGGATTCGAGTGTGGAGAATAGAAGGGAAAGGATGAGGAAATCTAAGATGGATTAGGAATAAGCTGCAGAAGCCTTATTGCCCATCTGCCCTTCCGTCCTTCTACTCATCCACCTGAAGTGAAGTCCGAATTTATGAAATTCAGACCATCAAGCAGCAAAGGAATGGATGCTATTACAGAACAAGCAGAATGCTTTTGAATATGTAGACGAAACTATATTTAGCTGGGCATGGCAAGTTTTCCAAGGAGATGAGATGGCCTGTCTTTCCCACTTCAAGGAACAGCCACTTAAAAGAGGATCCTCTTAACATGGAGCCTCAGAACCACAAGCAGTGCTCAGTGTGGCTGGTGTATTTGAGAAGAAACAAAACAACACAAACAAATAAACAAAATCGACCACAAACAAAACAGCTTCTCATAGTGAGATAACTTTGGGCAATCTCAGCAGACATGGTGGTGCCTAACTGTAATTCTATCACTTGTGAAGCAGAGGCAGAGGGATCTCTGCTTTGGGCCAGTTTGTATATGGAGTTCAAAACTAGCAAGGACTATTTAGTGAGAGCCTGTCTCAACAAATGAAGAAGGAAGGAAGGAAGAAAAGGAGGAAGGGAGGGAGGGAGGGAGGAAGGAAGGAAGGAAGGAAAGAAGGAAGGAGGTGAGGAGCAACTCCAACTTCAGCTCCTTAAGAACAGAAACATTCCTTGCCATCCTTTAATTTGTCGTCTCAAATGTCAGAGGCAGTTGGCTTGGGATCCAGGCTGAGGGAAGCACAGTGACTGATGGTCTTTAAAAACTCCAGTAAACTTTCTGGAAATCTCAGATTCAAAACCATGCAGTTGTGCTGTCTTCTTACTTTTCCATCCCCCCACGGCAGTGAAAAATGTAAGTGTTCCCCTGGTCAATTTGCTCTTTCACTAAGTCACCCCCTCTGCTTTTGAGTTCTATTTTCAGTCTCCTTTGCATTCCCTTTTTTGGGAACAACACAGCCTTCCTTCCTTCCTTTATCTAGGTCCCCATGTTTTGCATGGTGTCTGCTTTCCCTAGTTAGCCGAGAGCATATGTCAACCACAGTTGAGCAGGTTCAGCATCCTAAACCCCTTCTGGTTCAACTGTACCCTCAACTCAAACCTCATTTTTGGACCAATCTATATTCTTGCTTTCTTCCTATTCTCAGACTGTTAAAATGATGATAAGAAACCACAGAATACAGTGGATTAATACTGTGGCTTGTGCCTCCTTTCCAACCTTAGCTGGGTAATTCTACCTTTTCAAAGGCAGGGTATCAATATAACTTACTTGTAATTCTTCTGCCTGAGTTTTACCTTTCCCCCATCATTCCCTTCTTTATTCAATCATCACACTATAGATTTATGGATTTTTTTAATAACTTGAGTTATCATCTAAAACTTGTCTTGGATTTATCAAAATATCAGCTTTTTTTTTTAAGATTATTATAGCTTTGACCACTGGGTTCTGTTTCAATTCTTTCAGTATCCTTTTGGAACATGCTTGTGGTTGCCTGCTGTGTATATGAGTTTGCATATGTGCATACATTTGAGTGATCCTTTACATACCAACACTATAAGTCGTCCCAAGTTTATTTTGCCTATTTTCTTTCTTCTTGTTCTTGCTAGGTCCTGACAGTGTCTCACAAGCTAGAGTCAAGTGGAAAGAGGGAACCTCAACTGAGAAAATACCTCCAGCAGTTGCCTTTCTTCAGGTCAGGGTCATTTTACTGATTAATGATTGATATGGAAGAACATAACCCACTGTGGGCAGTGCCAACCCTGGGCACGTGGTCCTGGCTTGTAAAAAACAAACAAACAAACAAACAATCAAAACAAGCTGAGCAAGCCATGAAGAGCAAGCCAGTAAGCACTGATACTTCATGGCCTCTGCTTCAGTTCCTGCCTTGAATTTCTGCCCTGACTGCAGGTAGAGGTTTTCTGTGTTCCAGCAGTTGCTCCCAAATAACCGTAAGAGACTTAATATAAATTATAAATGCTCAACCGGTAGCTCAGGCTTATTAGTAACCAGACCTTAGAACTTATATTAACCAATTTCTATTATTCTGTGTACTGCCACATGGCCCATGGCTTAACCTGTCCTTCAGTATGTCTTGCTCCCTCTGTCTCTCCTGGGGACTCCACTGACTCTACCCTTCTTCCTCCCAGCATTCTCAGTTTGGCTGCCCTGCTTATATTTCCTGCCTGGCTACTGCTCAATCAGCTTTTTATTAACAAGGAGAGCAAGACATTTTCACAGTGTACAGGATTATTCCACAGCACCTGACTTCCCTTCAGGATGGAACATAAACTCTAAGATGAAATATACTCTTTCCCTCCCAGATTGCTTTGGATCATGCTGTTTCTCATAGCAATGGAAACTTAACTAGAACACTCCTAGATTCAACCACTATTTTTCTTGAAGCTCTCATGTTTTTCTAGAAGCTTTCATATTTTCCCTTGTTTTTATAATGCTGTTACTGGGCTGGGCCTGCTTCTAATCCTTGAAGCCCAGAGATCCAAAATATATAAGTGTGCATACTCAATGAGATATGGGAGCCCTGGATAAGTTCCTATTCAATGAGCATAAGTTATCCTTTAATCATGTTAGGTTTACCCAGTTTTTTTCATTAATGTTTCAAAATTTTACACATGTGGTTTCTATATCAGTGGTTAGCAGCCTGTGGGTCACAATTCCTTTGGCAAACCCCATCTCCAAAAATATTGACATTACAATTCATAACAATGGCCAAATTACAGTTATGAAGTAGCAAGGAAAATAATTTTATGGCTGGGGGGGGTCACCACAACATGAGGAACTGTATTAAAGCATTGAAGCATTAGGAAAGTTGAGAACCACTGTTCTATATGTATTGTTGTGTGTTTATAACCAAAAATTCACATTCTGGTGACACTGAAAATTTTATATTATATGCTTTTTAAATATTTAAGATAGTTCTGCAATATTGCTGTTCTGTTAAAAGTAATTTCGCTTTAGTGTAAGGAACTTTATAGCCTGTGATTTTGCAACACTAATGTCAAATCCAGTGAGTTTTTTGTTTTTGTTTTTTCTTTAGTTCTAGTAGACCCTTTAGAGTTTTCTCAGTACTGTTAATTCATGTCACCTGTGAATATAGACAATTTCATTTCTTCTTTTCCATCTTTTTAGAATTACTTTTTTGTCTTACCAAACCAGCTAAGCTAATAATATCATGTTGGAGAGGAGTGATTAAAAAAACAACGAATGTCTTAGTTTTGTTCTTGATCTTCAGAAATCTCAAAGTGAAGTTTGATGTTAGCAGCAATATTTATTTTTTTGTAGCTGTTACTTACCAAGGTGTTAAGAAGTTCTTTCTTCTGTTTGTTGAGATCTTCTCATGAATGGATGTTAGATATTGTTGAATGCTTTTACTGAATCATTTGATAGACTCAGATAATTTTCCTTCATAATATATAAATATAGTGAGCCATATTTTTTTTTACTATTCAGACATATTTGAATACTTAGGATGAATCTCAATTGACTATGACGTATGATTATTTATACATTTTTGGATCACAATGCATTGCTAAATGATTTTGGAGATAGAACTACAAATAAAAAATAATGCTACCTCAAAGGGCCTTATACACAACTTCAAACGAGAGCATAGCACACGTTCTAAAATGGGAGCAAATTCTCTAGTTGTCTAATGAAAGGAAAGCTGTAAAATATATAGATATGGCTGATGTGGTTAAGGATTTGAGATCTTGAAAGCAACTGAGCCATCTAATTGAACTTTTCTCTTTTTTCTTTTTAAAATAACATTTACAATTTATTCTTCCCCTTTCCATAAACAAAGAACTATATTTTGGTCACTGATACATCATCATCATGTCATAATCTTTACCCTGCCTCATACCATCACCTGCTTAGCAAAGTGACATAAATCTGCCTTCCCTGACTTTTAAATGTTTTATTTAGAAAATGAGTAAGCCCTTTTCATTGGATTTCCTCATTCCTTCAATAGAAAGAAAAAAACTGCTGTAAAGGTGGGTATGGAGTTGCCTAATTCTGCAATTGAGTAATTCCATCCTGTTCTCGAGCTTCAGCCCTGTAAAGGCAAACAAAGAAAACCTAATCCCCATCTGCTACAATCTGTAGCTGCCTGGCTCCTCCCTGGGGGAGGCAATTCCCCGGCTGATACAACCATCACTGTGTGTTCTCTGCATAGACTTGCCTTTCACATGTGAGTTACATCTTTTTTCCTACATCTAAGCCAATTTTTTTTCCCTCCCACACAAAATTTGCAGAGAAACTTAAGTTGAAGTTCACCTGTGTTTGTTCTTGGCAATTTCAGTAGATAAAGTTCACTTTGCCCTAGGGATATTCTAAATTGTTTCAAGGCTTGGTCCAAGAAGGACGCAACTTTTAATGCCGTTTAAGATGGAAACAGTACATGTCTCCACCATGTTGTGTTATTGCAGATATTTTTCTGCAGTGCTAAGGATCAAGCCCAGGACCTTTTGTGTTAGCTAAATACTTTGCCACTGAGCTCCAACCTCACCCCACACCTAGGTTCTTAAATTACAACCTTGTGCAAGAGTAATGGATATTTTTATTAATCTCATACAGAGAATTAATATAGAGAAACCTGTGCAAACCAGGCTGACCTTGAACTTGAACTCTTGGAAATCCTCCTTTCATTGTCTCCTGAGTACTTAGGATCACAAGAAAGCGTCACCATGCCCAGCCTTCAGGACTGTTAATATCCTCATTCTAGAGGGAAATGATGGCTTAGACAAGGTTTCCTGGTGGTAGCACAGCCAGTTTCTTGGCTGCTGTCCTTCTTATACCAGAACTTGAACTTCAGTTATTGCCTCTTTCTGGAAATGCCTGGTTATCCTAAATCCTTGAACAGCACCCATCCTACACACACACACATACCACACACACACACACACACACACACACACACACACACACACACACACACACAATGTGGCTTTTGTGGCTTTCAGTTTTCCAGACATCCAAATACTTCCACAATCTGCCTGCTTGGTCTGTTAACCAATTTCCCACATGGATCTTTAAATCTAGCCAAGAAGATCACTTGTCTTTCCACTCCCCATTAAAACTCAACCTTTACCGAAGCACTATCCTTCAGCAGCACTGCCCACCCCCACTTTTTCATCAACGGTCTGGTCTACCTTCTGGCTGGGTCAGCTCCAAAGAAAAACTTCCAAGGATGAAGGAAAGACAGGCTGTGGGTGGCTGAGCCCAAGGTGAAATAAAATAATGTTTTCCTTTATTGATTTACCAATGTTTGTCTTTTAATTTCTAGAGAGCCTCTATTGCATGCAAAATGTTAATAGGAGTTGAAGGTCTTTTATTCATACGGTTCCAATCTATTCTGCAAATAAAAAGCAGTGAAAATGATTCATACATGAATAATTCCCCCAAACCTTTGCTTATTGAAATGGATCAGAGATAATTACTAGGTTGGAGAATTTGCATCCACACAATTTCCTAGTCTCACAAACATAATTTTCTTTAGAGTGAATAGAAAATATTTGCTCTTTTAAAAGCTGTTGTGAATGATGGACTATGTTCTCTCTGTCTCTGTGGAAATGTGGCTGTGCCATCCACTTGCTTCTGTTCCTCAGAGCGAGGGTTCCTGGCTCGCAGACTTTCTGGTACCATGGGCCTCAGCTCATTTGTTTTATACTTCCATCTGCATTAATCCCAGTGTCTCGAGTCTGAGTGAACTGTCAGTCATTGCCTTCACCAAGAAGTCAGTGCAATCTTAATATTTTGGAGTGTTTTTTAATCTCTTCCCCAAAGATGCACTCACATTCACATGCAAATTTGGTGATAATGGCACCCTGGCACGTGGCAGTGACATTCAATGTTTAACTTCTAGTATTTAGCTGGAAGTCATAGGAAATTTTAATCAGAGTTGCCTCGAGAAGGGGGTGGGGCTGGATGCTTTTTGTCTATGATCCTTCAGAACCATCTGGGATACACATGAGATTCATTTTCTGCCATTGTCTCTCGGAAGCATCAGGCTGTTGTTCCAGGTGTGTGAAGTGCCTGCACGGCTGAGGTTTAACACGTGCTTTTCATTATGCCCAACAGCTTGGTCCTTTATTCTCTGAGGGATGTGTTTTCAATACCACAGGAGAGTTCTTTATGCCCAAGCAAATGAATCTTTACAAACAACTCAACTGGTGTAAGGCCTCAGGTGGGCTGAAGGGAGACACAAGAACAAGGTTTATGTGTAGGCACAGGGGTTATTCAAATGTGGCATTGTATTAAAGGCATTTTGATTTCTCTGTTCTGGCTCTCTGGAAAAACAAGCACTACCTGTCCTGTGATTAAACACATGATTCCATGGTTCCTTGAAACTGCTGGGAAAAGGCGAGGCGTGTACATTGACAAGGCTGAGTAAAGTATGTGAAGACATTGTGGATTACAAGAGGAGGAAAGACGCATTTTAAATTGAGGAACAGATAAGAAAATGGTGACTAAGGATACATTTCCAGAAGTGTGTGGAATTTCTGTGTTGCTTAGAGTTAATACCTAATCTTTAAAATATAAAAATAAATAAGCAAAATAAACAAACAGAGCAGCACAGGTCAACATTAAGCTTAAAAGTCCCTAGAGATTACATCCTGCATGAAATCTATCCACAACCTATTTTATTAGAAAATTCAATACAGGGGAAGTAAAAGATACCCTGTAAACTTAAAAACAACCCGAAATGTGCACTGCTAATAAATATATAAATGTAGAAGAGACTTGTATCAAAAGGAAAGTAAGGAAAAAATGAAACAACAAACGTAAGTTTCAAGATGGCTAGGAGGAGAATCAAATGAACAAGATAGCAGAAAGGTATATGTTTTTGTCATTATTTTAGTTTTATATTGGACAGTGTTTCACAATTGTTTATTTTAGTGTTAAAACCAACAAGAGGCCCAGTATGGTGGTGTACACCTAAAATCTCAGTACTCAAGATGCAGGCCAATCTGTAAGTTCCAAGTTTAAAGGTCTACATAGCAAGTTCCAGGCCAGGGAGAGAACACAGTGAGACTCTAGCTCACTAAACTAACAAATAAGTGCATATCAAGCATTAAAATCCAGCCTTTTCTGTACAAATGATGAAAGTTAGTCAATGTTCTAATTTCGAACTGGGAAGTGATTTATTTTGACATTAAAGGCAGTAAGTAACCAGGGAACAATTTTAAAAGCAGCCTTTTCTCATAAATGATGAAAGTTTGCATCTGAATTCGGGTTTATGATTACTGCACTCGCATGCACCTGGGGTCCAGTAAAAATCCTGGTAAAAAAAAGGGAAAGAGACACTGGCCTTGTAGAATGACTGTTCCTATACTGTGTGTGGCTCTCCTCTGCAGTGTGCCATGCTAATTACCCTGCTTGCCTTAAGTATAGATATATGTATGCTAAGTAGATCTCTAGAGAACTCTCAGTTCCTCCAGCAAGCATTAGCCTTTTGGGAGCTATGCCTGCCTGCCTGCCTGCAAAAAAAACACTTGGAAGTCATTTTTTCTCCCATGTTCCAGACTAAAGCGCCCTCTGCTTTCAGAGAGTGGAGTGGCTGTCCCAATAGAACCGCAAGCCCCTACTAGAACTTAAGTGGGACGTCTCTCCATTTTCAGGGAGTAAACATATTAAAATGGATTGCATTTCTTTTTTTTTGTCTGTTTGTTTTTGTTATTTGAGACAGGGTGTCTTTGTGTAACTCCCCTGCTTTCCTGGAGCTCACTCTCTAGACCAGGCTGGCCTCCAACTCACAGAGATTTGCCTGCCTCTGCCTCTTGAGTGCTGGGATTAAAGGTGTGCTGAAGCTTGTATTTCTAAGAAAGACTACATCCTCCCCTCACAAACTTTACAAATTTCAGAATCATTTTTTACAAATATATTTTGTTTTTATTTTCTTTTATGTGTATTGGTGTTTAGCCTGTATGTAAGTCTGTGTACCATGTGTGTGTCTAGTGCCAGAAGAGGATATTGGGTCCCTGGAACAGGAGTAACAAAAGGTTGTCAGTTGCCAACCTTCAGTTGTCTGGAAGAGCAGCTAGCTATCTTGACTGATGAACCATCTCTCCTGCTCATAAACTTCAGAATTTTAAATCCTGGCTCCTTACATTGCTTTTTTTAAAAAATTAATCATTGCAGATTGTGTTTCCCAAGAAACAGTGAAGTAGAGAGCTCTGTCCAGGTAGGACCCTAAGAGATGCTCAGGATGGTACTGTCTGCCAGGATGGTAGAGAAGCAGCACTGGGCAAAAGAGATATCAAACTGCCATGCAGTCCCAACAGAGGCCTCCACCCACTTCACAGTGTGTGACAGGGACACAGAGTGGAGCTATTTCTTCAGAGGTGTCTTGAACTGAGGCAAGGGGGCTGCATGTTGTTGTTGTTGTTGTTTTTATCCACACTTCCTTTGCAGATGATTGTCTGTAACCATTTTTATTCCATTCCCCTGTTGTCCTCATGAGTGAAGATATGATGCCTCACATACACAGAGAGTCCACAGAGAAGTTAGCTTGGCCTTTCTTCACCTCTGTGACCTGGCCATGAGGTACCACCGACCATAGGTGAAAGCTGAGGGAGTGGTGTCTCTGAAGCTTTGATGGCTACCATCTATTCATGCAGCTCACCTGTGTCTGCACCCGTGTCTTCTGCCTCTTCTCAGGCGTTGCGGCAACTGTGCCACTTTCGTCTTACAGATCATTCTTGTCTGCTGGTTCGTGACCCTATGCTAGATCGCTAAGCTTCTAAAGCCGTGCTTCTTCCTCGCCATGATGCCCTTGCAGCCACCATTTCTTAGTGTAGGTTCCTTTGGTACCAAAGGATTTGCTTGGGTTAAATGGCCCCAGTGTCAGGGCTGTTTGCTTTGGAGCCCAAGCCTGCTGCTGACCCCCTCTCGTCTTGCATTCCCTGAAAAGCTGGAAGCTTTCCACATCACTTAGTGAATGGGTTTCTTGTTGCAACTGTGAATCACGCTGGTGCCAGAACATAATATTGATAATTCTGGAATATTCCAGACCACTGAAATCCAAAAGACAAAATGAACAATAGCAATGAAAATAACAATAACTATCTCCCCACCAAACAAAACCAAAACCCAAAAACCTTGCTAATATGATCAACCTTTGCAACTTTATATTTTTTATAGATTTTATTCATTTATTATGTATACAACATTCTGCTTCCATGTATATCTGCACACCAGAAGAGGGCACCGGTTCTCATTACAGATGGTTGTGAGCCACCATGTGGTTGCTGGGAACTGAACTCAGGACCTCTGGAAGAGCAGTCAGTGCTCTTAACCTCTGAGCCATCTCTCTAGCCCGCAACTTTATATTTATATTGAATCATTTAGAACATATTTTTCCAGAAAAGCTTCCAGCGTATTATTAGATGCTTTTGCTCCTCTGATCTAACTATCACTTTCTCACTGATCTACCAGCTCAGTATGATAGCCTAGATGTAGAATGTTCTTAAAGAACTTGTGTGGTAAATATGTAAACTCTAGTTGTCATAGTCAGAGTCAGCTTCGAACATGGCATAAACCTAAAGCACCTGGGAGGAGTGATTCTCAACTCAAAGACATTTTAAAAAGTTTTTTGTTTTTTGATCAGATTGGCTTGTGGCCACTATACTGATATTTTTTCCTCTGTAATATCCAGTTCTCTGTTAAGCCTACTGATTTAATTCTTAATTTTGATAATTTTTTCACATGTAGCCATTTAACTCCTTTTTCATCTCTCTTCTAAAATTCCTCACATATTTGTTCATGTCTTTTTATTACTATCCCTTTTTAAAATTTTTATCTTACTTCTTTCAAAGTCTCTATCTTTTACTTATGAGACCTTTAGGGACAGGTAGGCAGAGCTAAAACAGTTTTCGGTAGCTCAGTCTGGGTATATAACTCCATATGTAACTGGGGATGAACTGATAACTCCTGATTCTCCTTCCTGTACCTACCATACTTGGCTCTGTTATGAGGTAGTTTATAATACGACTTGACTGTTCTCCTAGGTCGGGTACCACATATCCCTGTTTTTCTCCTGTGTGTGACAATGGTTGTATGCCCAGACATTACATGTAAGAGAGTAGTAAGCATTACAATAACATGACAATGCTGTTTCTATTAGACTAGGACCCAGCACTAAGAACACTAATTTTAGCTGACCTCCACTTGGACTTTCTTTTCTTTTTGGTTTCTCTGTGTGTAGCCCTGATAATCCTGGCACAAGCTCTATAGGGACCAGGCTGGCCTTGAACTCACAGAAATCTTTCTGGCTCTGCCTCTCGAATGCTGGGTTAAAGGCATGTGCCACCACTGCCTAGCCCACTTGGAAGTTTTGTAGCTTTGGTTAAATTCAACTCACCTCTGGCTTCTGACAGTTTTATATCAGCATGAGTCCTTTAGCAGCATGAGTCCTTAGGCAGCCCTTGGTGTGGAGCTGGACCAAAATTTTTGATGTGTCTGTGCTTCTTATTCTGGTTGCCAGTTTGGGGGAAGTGGACAGCGGCGGTGGCATAATGGGGAACACTTCTTGCTCTCTGCTACTGTTGCCACCTTTTCTTTGGTGTATCTCACCCATATACTTGGTAGGAGTGTGTGAGAAAATGTTAGATTTGGAAATCCACACACACACTCTCTTTTTAAATGAGTTATATATTTTTGTTTTACGCACTCGAATGTTTTACCTGTATGCACGTAAGTGCACTAAGTATGTACCTGTGCCTGGTGTCTTGGGAGGTTAGAAGAGGGTTTCCTGGCACTGGAGTTGTAGGGGACTGTAAGCTACAGGTGCTGGGAAGTGAACCCAGGTCCTCTTCAGGAGCAGCCAGTGCCCTTAACCCCTGAGCCATCCCTCCAGAGTCCACACCTACTCTCAACTCCTTAGGACTCTGGTCCACGTGTACTGCTGCTAAACCTACAATAGAGCTTGACGATGTCCCCTGTCACTGGCAAAGGAGAGTCCTGTCACTGATGGAAGCTGTTCACAGCCTTACACAGGCTTACTGATGACTCAAATAAAGCCATTGTTTATTTTATTTTTATTACATGTTTTGAGATCAGGTCTTGCCAAGCAGCTCAGGCAGGTTTGCCACCCAAGCTGGCCTTGTACTCAGGGTCCTACTGACTTTACCTCTCTAGGACTGGGATTAAAAGTATGTAGTCATGTCCAGTAAAACCATAATTTTAAGGAAGTGTTCTTTAGCTTGTCTTGCATTAGGAGAGCAGCGATGGACTGTTGTTACTTTTTATGACATGACTGGAAGCAGGAAGCTTGCCTTTATCCACTGTCTTAGGCTAGAGAAGTAAGGCCTAGATGCCTCCACTTGGCCTTCCTTGGCCCAACAACTCCTACCTCCATGCAATTACTATGGTGTTGGTTATGTTAAGTACCAAGTTCTTACACTGAGGGGTTAGAGATGCAATCAGGGGTAGGTATGTGGACAAAGTGAACTCACAATGAGTCAAAGCCAGGAAAGAACATTTCCTATTTCATTTTTGTGTGTTTTCATTCTCACAAAGTGCCCTAAATGGCATAAAAATATGAACAACAACAGAATGAAGTGGTGGATCTGTTTGCCAGGGCATAAATGACCAGTGACTGGCTCCGGGCATCTTCAGATCAGTATCATTGTTATTTTATCCACTTCCAGAGTTGGAACAACTTTTTTCAGCCTGTGTTATTCTTTGGCCCTTCAAATTGTGATAAATGGAAACTGGAAGGATACCCAGGAATAGAATGTGCTAAAAGACAGTAAATAAATTTATCCCTTCATCAAATAGAATAATAGGCTGCATTCTTTCAACTTTTACCTAGGTAGGACTCTCTAGGTTTTGGGCTATGAAGTGGTCTTACTTTCCCCTTTCCCAGTTTTTTTTGTTTTGTTTTTTGAGACAGGGTTTCTCTGTATTGTTTTGGAGCCTGTCCTGGAACTCCCTCTGTAGACCAGGCTGGCTTCGAACATACAGAGATCCACCTGCCTCTACCTCCCGAGTGCTGGGATAAAGGCATGCACCACCAATGCCCCACTTGCTTTCCCAGGTGTGGAACTATACACATACTTGAGAGTCTTAAATTTGTCATTTCAGTCTCGGACGAACTGAAATGCTGCCACATGATGTGGAGAACATTGATGTTCCTGTTTCTTGAGTTTTTTTTTAAACAAATGATTTTTTTATAACAATAACTACAGATAATGCCTATTAAACATGACAGTGGAGCAAGTTTATCAATATTGCCCCACAAGAAACCAAAAAGATTATATTTGCAAAAAGCTCTATGTAGAAAGGCCTAGTAATAGGAATTTCATAATTGCTATGTGCCTTTGTCTTTTGTTGCAACACTTAGCGTACCTTCTGGGAAAAGAGCCTACAAATCTCAGAGCAATTGATCTTAGTTATGATCCACACTATTAATTCCACCTCCACACAAGTGGCATGATATTTATGTGACTTTCAAAAGGCATTTACTGATGAGCAAACATCTGCTGAGAGTCTAGTCACCCAGGCATAGCTTTAAGAGCTGAGATACTTTTGTCCAAATTAATTTTGTCTGGGCTCTTCATGGCGATGCTGATGAAGGGGGAGCATTCAATAGGCAAACACACCTGTGAGACAGTGCCTGGTGAGTGCTGTGGAATGGAGGATTGGGGAGATCTGGGGTAGAGCTAGGGTGATTATCTTATATACTAAAGCAAAGAAAAACAGTGGCTAATATCAATAGCAAAGTGACATTGAGCATCTCCTTTAACACCTAAACAACAAACTGAGACCAAAATCCCAGTATTAGGATCCTTCGTCGCACGATTTTCCTTCATGTGACACCATTATGAGGACTTGTAAAGGATTCCTGAAGCACCAGCTCAGGCAATGCTGTGTAGCTGTGAACTGTTGGCAAACAGGAGTGGCAAACAAATTAGCCTAACACGTCCTTATTGATTACCTACTACTCAGAGAAGATCACTAGCCCCCCAGGGACCAGGCAAATACACACTGGATTTCCTGCCTCTAAGAAGCTGACAACATGGGTTGGGGCTGGGAGGAAAGCACACACAAGGGAAGCAGATGTTCGAAGGATGACATCTGAACAGTGCTGATTCAGAAATACAACCAGGGATGCTGTTAGGATGGTGCCTTTTGCCAAAACCCAAATGACATTCTCCACAGGCTTGCTGAGTGACGGAGAAGTCTGCTCGCTCACCTTCCTTCCAACCTTGCCCACACACATGGATTATCATACTGTCAACAGCATAATCTAATAAGAAAGATGGCAAGGCATTGTCTTTTGTTAGCTGGCGGAAACCCAAGGACTGTGCTGTTGAACACAGAAGGGCAGACAGATGGAAGCTTCATGCTGTCCTGTAATTGCAAAGTAGTCTTGCCTCTCAGAATCCTTTGCAGAAAAGCTTCTATTACCTGTGAATAAGTTGGGATGGTACATTTAAAACAATATGGAATGGACCTACTGGTGGAATTTAATTGTTGCCAATTAGATTTAGCTGAGGGAGAACTTGTATCAGGCACTGTGGGTTACCTAATTGGGCTGTAGGGCAAAGTTCTGTCGAATTCAGGAATAGTGAGGCTGCTACTGTATGGAAGGGAGCATTTGTTTCAAACACCAGTGTTTACACTGCCGAAAAAGACATGGATAGTATCATGCATTGTTTTGCCTGCCAGACTTGTTCACTATGGCGCTAGAAGGAACAAAAAGACAGCTCAAAAGGTGTTAAAAGGTAAGTCCAGTTTACAAAAGGAAAAAAAGAATCACAAAGCCTTGGCTATCTGTTTTGTGAAAGACTGGGTTGTTCATTTGATCAAAGAAATCCATTAAGGAAATATCCAGCCAGATCAACTCTTTGTCCATGTGTTGTCATCAAAATCTAGAATTAAGACATCTTGCTGTCGTCTTTTATACTTTAAAAGGAATCAGTCTCAGTTTTAAAAATATCTAGCATTCTGTCTGCTGTTAGGACTTCTTGCTTCTCTGTCAGTTAAAAAAATACATATTTGCAAGAGTGTAGTGTTGTATTGTCCATTTAACTTTCTCCTTTCAGCATATTTCCTGTTCTACAGGAATTCTGAAAAGCCCGTTTGCTGGCTGTATTCTAGTTCTACCCAGCATTTGCTGAGATGTGAAAAGCACCTACCTAGTATCTGTTTCCTATTAAGCTTAATTGCATCCCTGATTTTTGTGCTTTTCTCATTTTCTTTCCTTTTTGTTTAACTTTTTGTTGATTCTTTGTGAGTTTCACTCATCTCCCCAATCCTCCCTATCTGTCCTCTGCTCTTGCAACCCTCACAAAAGAAAACAAACAAAACAAAAGTTCTCGAAGTGGAAGCTGTGGTGTGTCATGGTGTGTCACACAGTACTGCCCAAACAGCTTAACTTGCAAATGTTCATTGCCATGAGCCACTGGTCCGATTCAAGGCCTTTGGCTTCTGTTACATCATCATACTGGATCCTCACTGGGACCTCTCTCAGATATCCTGTTGTTGTCTTGTGTCATGGAGATTCTGCAGCTTGCTGCTTCGGTTCTGCAGGAACCCCACTCCCCCATCACTGTGCTCCAGCAGTTCATGCATGGGTCATCTCAAAGCCCTGGATCTGGGCCTGGGAGGTAGCTGAGTTTGTCAGCTCCCCTGCTTTGCCTAGGCTAGGGGCTGGGTCACTTCTCCTGCCAGTGGTAGCTGGCAAAGGGTGGGAGCAGCAATCCCATGCTCAGACCCTTGGGCAGGCAAGGTATAGGGGTAGGTTTCCTGCTCTCTGCTCTCAGGGCCAGCTCTCCACCTGCCATGGGCAGCAAGGGGCAGGGCCACATCTCTCCAGCACCCACACCACTACCAGGTCAATGAGGGGTGGGGCTGAGGAGTTGGCTCCGTGGGTGAAGTGACTGTTGAGCAAATACGAGGAGAAAAGGCAGGCATGGTATGGCGCAGTACTTGTAACCCCAGTGCCAGTGGGACTGAAATGAGTAGATTCCAAGGGCTCACTAGCCAGTCAGTCTAGCCAAAACGTCAAGCTCCAGGTTCAGGGAGAAGCCCTGCCTCAAAAAATAAGGTGGGAAGCTATAGAAGAAAGCACCTGTCACACACATGCAAACACATGTGCATAACACACACACACACACACACACACACACACACACAATCCCAAGAAATATCAGCTCAACAGTCTGATATCATAAATTTTTTTGAAGTTTCCCGTTCTAATAAGGATACAAGTCATCTAGAATTTAACTCCCTCCTTGCTTCAGTATAAGTACATGTGAATAACATCCGCACTGACCCTGTGTCAACGTGAGTCACATTCTGAGGTACTGAGCATTAAGTCCTTCATATACAAATCTGGGGAGGACAGAACCCAAGACATAACATCAGGCGAGCATGGCCATGCTGTCTATGTTCCTTGGAGATTCTGTGAATAATGCTGGGTGACATTGCAACGGTTGCCTCAGCTGAAGAGAACAGCCTGGCTCGGCTCAAACTCTGGGCTTCCTCCATAATTATGCCAACCAGTGAGGATAAGTGTCTGACTCCTTTGTCCCAGCTTGGGTTAACCTGGAAGGGCCACCTCAGCTACAGAGCTTCCTGTGTACTGAATGAGCCTTTATTGGGACTGGATCACAACACAGCCTCTCTCTGTGTGCCCTTGCTTGCATAGTCTTCCTTCCATAGGTGCTGATCCCGGAGCATTCCCAGGACAGTTTTTCTGTGTCAATTCTGTCCCAGAGTCAGCTTTCGAGCTGTAACACCATAGCTTTTATGACGAATCCTAAATTACCGAAGTAACTTGTTACAAACAATTATCTGAACACAACCAGCTTGGGTCACAGGCACATTTCTTTCCTGTTACATTTCTTATTGCTTGGCACTGAAAATTTATGACAATATTGGTCTCAGATCTGGCTATCTGGGTTATCTCTAATCAAATTAACAGCACTTAGCCAAATCGTAAAGGCGTGGCTATTGGATTAGAGACGCCATATGAGAAGAGAACAGAATAGAGGGATAAGGGGTAGGCTTCTGGATAATATGCTGGCCAGAAATAAAAACACCTATTTGTGAAACCTACATCAGGTGCTTCAGCTGCAGAAATGCTGCTGGTGGTGCTGAAGAGACAGCTCAGTTGTTAGAGCACACGCTGAGCTTGCAGAAGACACGAATTTCGCTTCCAGGGCCCACATCTGTGCAGCTCACAGCCAGCTGTGCCTCATGCTCTAGGACATCCCATGTTCTCTTCTGGTCTACAGGAGCACATGCACAGAGCCCCACAACCATGCACAGAAATAAAAATAAAAACTATATTTCAACAACATGATTGGTCGCATGAAGTAATAACTTTAAAAAAAATCTGTAAAATCAGATGTTAGGTTGACTTCCAACCCAGATGTAAAACCAAGACTTACACATGAGCAGATGTAGGGGTTATTCCAAAGGTTTGGAAGCCAGGGCTGCCATTTTGTGGCATCATGAAAGTTCTGTAGTTCTGACTTTTCATTTCCTCCTCATAGAATAATAGATCTGTATGTGGGTAAAACTAGTGTAGAAGGCACTTAGTAGGTCTGGCTTACACAGTCAGCCTATTTATACAATGGTAACATAATCAGCAGTGTTTATGCTATCTGGAAGTATAATGAGAAGTTATCTCATACAATTCCTATGTAAATTTAGGATGTCTTCCAAGTTCTGAAGGAAGACCTTACAGATAACTCTGGAACTCAGGTGTGTCGTGGTTTGAGGTCCTTCAGCCAGACACGTCTGCATAGGCAGTGCCAAGCTTATGCTAAAGGACTGAAGCATTTCATTTTATTTTTTCATTCTTTGCTTTTGTAGTGTTCCCAACAACATCTTCACATCCAATTTTCTGAATTGTCATTTCAACGGTTTGCAGTAAAGAAAGTAAGCTATCACTTGAAGAGAATCTATTATATAAAACTGCGTTTCTGAAGAACATGAATTTATTTTAAAAATTCTGTTAAAATAAACCAACAAAGCATTATTTCAAGTAAGTAGCTGTCTCAGGAATGGGGACTTCTCTGCTAAGTGCTAAAAGATTCTGCGTGGTACCAGATTATTGAGAAATGGGTTTTGAAAGAATACCTAAAAGTGCTGGTGCCAGGGCTCATTCTGTATTTGTGTTCAGAGTTAGAATAAAGCTTTTGAGGACACTACGGATGTGCTGACTTCATTATTAAAGGTCCTTAACCTTTTTATGGAGCAGTCGAACAATGCTTTTTTGTGCATCTCAGAATCAAGTAGGAAAGATTGTTGTGTGTCAAGGTTTTCAGGTGCTTTTCTCTTTCTTAAACTGAAAATGATGTTGGCAAAGACAAAGGTAGAGTGATAAAACAGATGGTACCTGTGAGTTCTCCTGTCAGGGAGTGGAGTCTCTAGCCATGGAGAATTTTTTATACACTTCATTCTTAAGCAAAACACTTGCAGGAAGTGTTCCTCTTTTCCTCTTAGAATTCATGTACTCTTCTTGAAGCTTCAGAATAGCCTGCTATATAAACTTACAACGGACATTTCAATAGTATCTTACTTTTCCTGAGTTGGATGCAGGTTTAATCAAGGCCATCACTTCACCTAATATGTTGTCATGTTTTTTGCAGGGGACTGAGATTTAGAATCACTATATCTTTAAGAAAGTAACATTTCAATCCATTCCCTACTATTTTTTTTAAACGTTTCTATTTTTGAGACATGATTTCTCTATTATGAAATTCTGGTTGTCCTGGAACTTACTATTGTAGATAAGGTTAGTTTTGAACTCAGGGATCCATATGCCTCTGCATCTTCAGTGCTGTGTTTAAAGACATGTGCCACCACACCAGGCCTTATTCTCTTAATAATATTTAGCAATGCAAAAAGACACAAAAATGGTACAGTTGTGTCTTTGTTAGGGTTTCTATTGCCGTGAAGAGACACCATGACCATGGCAACTCTTATAAAAGAAAACACCTAATTGGGGCTGGCTTACAGTTTAGAGATTTAGCCCATTATTGTCATGGTGGGAAGCTGGCATTCAGACAGACACAGTGCTGGAGGGGTAACTAAGAGTTCTACATCTGGATCTGAAGGCAGCAGGAAGAGAAAATACCACACTGGGCCTGGATTGAGCATCTGAGACCTCAAACCCCACCCCTAGTGACACACTTCCTCCAACAAGGCCACATCTCCTCATAGTGCCATTCCCTCTGGGCCCATGGGGGGCATATTTTTCAAACCACCACAAATTTTAACATTCAAATGAAAATTTTTGTTTAGAATAATCTGTGGTAGTGGCTATATTTGAAATGAACATGTCTTCAAGCCAAGTGACTCTCAGGGTTTATTTTCATGTTTTGTTGTAACAATATACTTAGTGTTGCAAATATTCTTTGTATGCAAATATTCTTTGTATGCATCTGTTATCACATGATCAGATATCATTAGATTCTCCCACAACAAATAAATAACTAGAAATTGAAAGAAATATGGAAGTAGAAGGTATACTCTCCCAAAGATCACTGATATTTTATAACTTCTATCCCTCATGAAGAATACTCTGTAATACAAGTACATATTTTAAATATATTTTAATTCTATAATCATGTATATTTATGTCTAAACTATAAGGACAGCATAAGGCTGTTATCAGTCAGGCACTAGCTAGGAACTTATGTGGAATTTGTTTTCCACAGATGGCCGCTTATACAATTTCAGATAGATTTAAAAACCTATCTGAACCTCCATTGCGTTATTTGTTAAATGGCACTAACCAGCCACAGAAGGTTGATTATAAGATTGAATGTTTTTCATGCAAAACAAACTACTAGCCTATATCTCTCAGTAAATATGAACTATAATTATTATTTATGAAAAAAGAATCATTATTCCCATTTCAGTTAGCTTTGTATAACAGTCTCACATACTTTAATTTTTAAAAGATTTATATTTATTTATATGCATACATGTACATCTGAGCACATGTATATGTACTTGCCTGTACAGACCAGAAGAGAGTATCAGATTCCTTGGAACTGGAGCTATAGGCAGTTGTTAGCCACTTGATGTGGGGCAGTCTTACATACTTTAATTTTTATAAGATTTATGTTTATTTATATGCATGCCTATGCATCTGTGTGTAAATGCACAAGTATGTGTATATGCCTGTACAGACCAGAAGAGGGTATCAGATTCCCCAAAGATGGAGCAGTTGCTAGCCACTTGATGGGGTACTGGGAACTGAACTTGAATCCTCTGCACGAGCAACAAGAGCTCTTAGCGCCTGAGCCATTTACTCATCCTCTAGTTCAATTTTTAAACTATTTCTGAATCACATGGTCTTATATATCTCTTACACAGAATTTCCAAAATGAAAAAATTTACCCAGTATGAGAGTTTTTCTTTAGTAAATGAATTTATGCCATTTATATTTATTGTTATATTATATTTTTAATTTCTTGCTTTTCTAATTTTAAATTTGGAGCTTTACCTAAACTATTTCTTTTAGAAGAAAATAGGATAATCAGCAATTCACACTTTTTTTTTACTTTTCTTATCTTCCACCTTCCTAATGTTAGCTACATTATTTTTGTGTGTGGTGTGTGAATGTACATGTGTGGTACATGTATTTGTTCATGTGTGAATGAATGTGTGCAGGTACCTGTGTGTGGGAACCAGATGTCTAGTGTCTCCTTTGATGATTTTTGCTCGGTATCTCTTCTTTTCTTTTTTTTTCTTCCTTCCTTCATTCCTTTCTTTCTTCCTTTTTTTTTTTGTTTTTGTTTTTGGTGAGGCAAGGTCTCCCACTAAACCTGGAGCTCACCAATTTGGCTAGACTGGCTAGACTGGCTGGCCAGTGAACAACAGAGATGCACTTGTTTCTTTCTCCCCAGTGCTGGGGTGTGCCATCATTTCCAGCTTCTACATGGATTCTAGAGATATGAATTCAGCTCCTTGTGTTTGTGCAGCACCTTACCAACTGAGCCATTCCCCAGCTCTTACCTACCTCTTGTTAACTACATTATTATTTTCAATTTCTGCCTGTAGCTTCTTTATTTTTTCCATTGATTAGTCTTGATTCATCAAAAACAACTATAGTTTTATTTACTGAGAACACTGTTGAAATTGTAGAATTAGTATTTACTTCATTTTCTTCCTGAAAATTTGCTTTGATGTATAGTTTTTAATTGAGCCAGTGTTCAAACTTCCTTCTCTGCAAACATATTTCCCACACTTATTTGTTCCACTGTTGCTTGAGCTTCCTTATTAAAGCTATTTTTTGCATTTTCATATTCATATCTTTTTGTATTATATTCTGGTAATTTTCTATATTTCCCTTTTACTTTATAATCCTTGTCAAATATGTCTACTATTATAAACTGATCCAAAGGTTTATGATTGTTATTAATTGAAGAATAAATTTTATTAGTTAGTATGGTTCTTTTTGAGAGTATAAGATGCTACCACCACATCAGTGAAAACATTGGCCACATCAATTGAAACAAACTCATGCTTACCTTATAACCCTCTGATCCCATTTCCAACATAAATGGGCACACACAAACTAAGCAAGCACCACATTGCCACTGTTACAAATCTTTACATTAGAACTACCATGGGATAACTTGAAGAACCCACAAACATTAAAAATAGAAATATTGATGATTTAGTCACTCAGTGAAATAAGAAAAGTAAGAATAATGAGAAACATGATTTGGATTAACCTCAGGTTATAATGTTTAAGGGATAGAAGCCCAATGAAATACTAAATACTAGGAATTCCATTTACATTACGTTAAAGAATAGAAATAAATAATCTGTGGTACTAGAAATTAGAATATAAATTACCTTTGAGAAAGAATGGCTGTAAGATGTAAGAGTAAGCAACAGAGTGGGATTTCTGGAACACTGGCAATATTCTATGTCTTTATTTTGCTGCATAGGTATATATATTTTTTGTATGAAATTTATTGAGTTGCTAGCTATGTTTTGATTATGTACTACATGCATAATGCTTCAATAAAATGCTTAAAATGAACACACTTGAAATTCATTTCCAATTTTAATAGGGTTCAATTTGGCTTTATGTTTTACATTAATCGAACACACTTACTAAGTAGAACACTGTGTTGTGTTTACTGTCTCATCTTTATAATCATCAGGGAAGACAGAAGTTGGGTCTATTTTACACATCACAGATTAAGGGTAGAGAAATGAAATTATTTTTCCAGGGTCGCACATAATTATGGTACTCTGCCCTGACAATGTTTAAAGTTCCCAATTAGATTTTAGAACTAAAAAGAACTAGGAATTTCAAGCTTTTCCTTGTGCCATTTGGTATAAGTGAAAAAGAGAGAGAAGGCTGATCACAGCTCACAAGCTGATGGACACCAAGCCAGAGATGAGCTCCTTTGCTTGGGTGCTTACTAACTATATCAAAAATTATCTGGACAAAGTGATGTGTCCTCCCCCACCCTGTTTTTTTGAGCTTCGGGGAACGAGGAAAAAAATCATAAACCATTGATAGCACCAAATATTTTATATGAATGCATTTACTTGTTTTGCTTTTTAAAACAAAATGCTTCGGAAAATAATTGTTCTTTCTACTGTATTGTGGACCAAAGAATTCCATCGGCTAACTGGGCTACTGAGGCTGTGGTAAATAGTTGCTACTGTGTCTTTTGATGCCTTATGCAGAGAGGCAAACTGCCTAACACTCCAAAAGGGTTCTCTTTCTACTAGGAAACATATTGTCTGACATTATATTAAATAGCTTGAAAATACTGTAACCATTGACGCATAGTTGTTATTAAAGTATCTTCGAATCAATGAAGGAAATTAATAAACAGAAAATTCAGTCTTAGGCGTTTTTCTAGTTAAGAAAAAAATAAATTAGCACTCTCAGCAGGGGGGAAGATACAGATTGTGTGGGACTCCTTTGTCAAAGGAAGACTTTGCTCTCAATGTTAATTTAATTTGCATGCACTTCTGAAGAAGTCGTTTATCACCTTACTACACGTATACCTTGGATAATATTTATGCTTCCATATAAGTTTTAATAAAATATGCTACTTTCTCTGGAATACTAATTTAGAATGAGTTAATACAAGAAATAACCAGAGGGAAATTTGATGATTTGATATAAAGCCATCATATATCATCCCAGAGATTATTTTTCAGTGTTATGATCAAAGTTTGAGAACAAGCAATTTTTCAACACATCTATCTTATTCTCTCCTTGTAATATCTATGATGTCCCCAGCTTCTCTTTGATTCCTCAAATGCATGCTGTTTTCAGTCTGTTGGCTCCATTTTCAGCCATCATGCATTGGGGGAGCTCAGATAACTTAAAAAGAAGACAAGAGCTGATTAGCTTTGCAAAAGGTGAGCAATATTACCGAGGTCACATGGGCAAAGGTGTGGGCATAAATACACTTAGCTCTCAAATGGATGCTCTCAACAGACAATTCAATCAGCAAATGAGATGCCCTCTGAACTTGCCATTGACTTTCCACCCCCACTGAAATTGTTGCTCAGAGTTCTCCTACCTTGCTCCCCTTGTGACCTCTGAGCTCCACAGTGCTCTCTGCTTAAGCAAGAAACATCTAGGTTTTATTGGGTATCCGAGTGGCTTTTGCTTCCCTTTCTGCATATATTGTGCCCATTACAATTAGTTTTGGCTGAGCAAGTGCCTGAGGTGCTATTCCCTCTGCATTGCTATTGATTTTGAGACAAAGTCCCACTATATAGTGACTCAGGCAGGCCTTAACACAGCACCATGGCCATCTAGATGTGGAGCTTTGATAAAACCATGACATGCTGATGAGTGTGGGCAGTTATGATCAGAACCAACTGCATTTTCTTTGGGGTTTTCATAATGTTTATAAATCTGATGTAGAAAATCTCAAAAGGCAGGAGGCTAAGCTGATTGCTAACATAGGGTGGACAGCACTATTTTTTCCTTTTATTGGCAAAGAACTGTTCTTCCCACCTCTTTTCTGGTTGCCAGGCACAAGGCTACAGAAAAGAGGCCTTTTTTGATTCATCATGGAATCATCATTTTGGTTGGAGTTCTCCAGTGTTCCTCAAAAAAGCCTTTACGATTCTGCTTCCACAATTAATTAGAGTGCATTGTTTGGATTTTATTTACTATTCATGTTATTTCTTTTTTACTTCCAAGCTTAAGTGTTCAATAAAAATGAAAATTCTAACTGCAGTCTGCTGAGGTAGTGGCAACACAGTTTGACTGATTGGCTTGCATGAAGAATTTTCAGACATTTTCTTATCTTCGTTTTCACCGGACAGATCCCCACCCTCCTATCTCAGTGCTCGGGGCTTGATTCTGAGAACCGTACTTCCATAAAACCCTCTCTCCCCACGATAAACCTGAGGGATGACATTTAGTAGTTGTGATTTTGTCCTTTAACTAGTTTTCGGTTGCAGTCACACCCGTGCACGGTCACTGGTCATGCTAATATCTGAGCCATTCATGCTTTTTCCTCTCTGCATGATAGAAAGCTGCCCAGATTAAAAAAAAATGCTACAAGGAGCCATGGCTTTGGAGCTGCCTGCTGCCATTTGAGTAAATAATGCTTTCTTAAAAAATGAAAAGATTGTGAGATTTAAAGGTCACATTATAACAACTCGCTTTGGTCTTTAATGTGGCCAGCCATCAGGGATGGAGCCAGCAGTGAGGTCTGGATGAGAAAAGCCCCACACTTCTGATTTTCACCTGTTCCCCTTGGCAACCCTTCCTGAGAACAGTGTGAACAAAATTCCAAGACTAAGTAGTCAGTGCTATAATACACTTTCCAGCACGCTGAGAACTAGCGAGTGAAGCAAATTAAAGCTCCAATGGTTTCCTATGAAATATTTAATAAATTATTTCCTAGAACAAAACTGAAGTTGAAAACAGCTGTCATGGCTTTTCAAAAAATACTGGTACCAGGTTTAGACCTGGACAAAAACCCAAAACCATGATGTTCTTTACACTGATACCATTATATATATATATATATATATATAATATATATATATATATATTGAGGTTATGTGTGTTTTGTTTGTTTTTGGACTCAGGGACTCACTATGTAGCCCCGGCTATCCTTGAATTCATGATCCTCCTGGCTCAGATTCTCAAGCACTGTAATTTACAGGCATGCACCATTATGTTCTTTATTCTCTTCCAGGCACAGACACTGATGCTTTACTGGGGTTAGTTCATTTCGTTCTCATGATGGTACATGTAGGTGTTTTGAGCTCCATTTTGCAGGGGAGAGACTATAGCGGAGGAATCCTATCTTTGACACAGTTCTTTTGATCACAGAGCCTGGGATGTTGGTGATGCTGTTCAATTTCTTTTTTTTTTTTATTTAAGCATGTCCACATATGTATCACTTCCCACTATTAAACACACATTTTCTCTTTCATTCTTCCTTCCTTCCTTTCTTTCTTTCTTTCTTCCTTTCTTTCTTTCTTTCTTTCTTTCTTTCTTTCTTTCTTTCTTTCTTTTTTCTTCCTTTCTCTCTATTTTTGCTTTTTAAAATTAATTTAGTTTTTACACTCCAATCCCATTTTCCCCTCCCTTCTATCCTCTCACTCCTCCAACTTCTTCCTCCCCCACCCCACCTCCCATCTGCTCCTTGGAGAGGGTAAGGCCTCCCCTAGGAGGTCTAGTCTGTCTCATCATCTCATTGAAGCAGGACCAAGGCACCTCTCCACCCCCACCTCCCTGTGTCTAGACTGAACAAGCTATCTTTCCATATAGAATGGGCTCCACTAAGTCAGTTTGTGCATTAGAGTTTGATCTTGGATCTACTGCCAGTGGCCTCCTATATTGTCCCAGTCACACCATTGTCACCCATATTAAGGAAGTCTAGTTCAGTCTTATGTAGGTTCCCCCATTTGTCAGACCGGGGTCAGCGACATACTTGCAAAGACTTTCCCATACTTGTTACTAAAATCTTTGGATATTTTCTCTTAGTATCTATTTCTTTTGGAATATATGTTTTTGTATTTGGTGATTCTGATTTACCATTCCCCCTCCCCTGCACATGTATGGTTACTGAGGTAAGGACTCATGAACAATCAGCCTTACCTACTGATTAGAATGCTGTGTTGTCATGTACCTCCACTTGGTTTTCGATTATATTGTATTGTGTCTTCCTTGTAGTTTCTTTCTGATCATATGACCACGATCATGGAATTTAGATGTAAGTTTTTAAAACTGTGCAAATATTGTAACATGGAGAAAACATTGGTATAACATTGTGAAGCAGTACTAGCTTCCCCTCCCAAGTTCAGCACTCTCTTTTGTAAGAGCCCCACTGAGGAACCTCTGGGTATCAGGCAGGTATTAAAAACATGAGATAAAGTTGGTGAATTGTCCCAGGAAGGGGTGAGTATATACCTTCCCTGAAGGTATTTCCAATGGGGCTTCAATGCACCTTTCTGCCCCAAAACATGTATGGCCATCAAATGTTGAGTTCTGGACAAGCTATAGTGGAGAGGGTGCCTGAACAGGCCTTCCCCTGTAGTCAGATTGAGGACCACCCCGATTGTCATCATAGAACTTTCATCCAGTAACTGATGGAAGCAGATCCAGAGATCCACAGCAAAGCACTGGGCTGAGCTTCGGGAGTCCAGTTGAAGAGTGAGAGGAGGGATCATATGAGCAAAGAGGTCAAGATCATGGTGGAGAAACCCACAGAGACCCCTGACTCAAGCTAGTGAGAGTCTATTCCTTGAGGAAAGTGCAGAGATGAAACTGAGTGAGAGATTGGGCAAGAGTGCTAGTTTTCCCACAAACACTTCTTTCTTCTATCCAGTGCTTCCTTCTTGTCCCTCAGAATGCCACTGAGCACTGAGACTCTGCCTGCCTTGCATAGCTTCCCCACACAGCTGACAGTCACCTCCGGGCTGCCTTTCCACCTCTCTTGAGTCATTATATCTTTACAACGACATGATACTATTAAGCACTCACACCTGTGCCTCAGACAAAACACTACCATGCCTTAGAGCCTCTCTGAGCGTCAGCTAGGTCAGCCACCTTCCCGGATGAGACATATCTCTCTCTCTCTCTCTCTCTCTCTCTCTCTCTCTCTCTCTCTCTCTCTCTCTTCCCCCTCTCTCTCTCTCTCTCTCTCTCTCTCTCTCTCTCTCTCTCTTCAGATGGTGGCTGGAACCTAAATATGCTTTTCCTGACAACTTGGGCTTCCTTACTCTTTCTCTGAAGCCTGCCTCCTCATCACATGGCTGCCTGCAACTGTCCTGGGCCTCCGTGCTGGCAACTCAAATGGCATGGCTCTTTTCCTTTTCTCCCCTGTTCGCCTCCCCTGGGTGGTTGAGGAGACTTACAGATTGCCTGCCCTAGGGTCTATTTTTTCTCTTAAACTCTAATAAAGTTACCCTCAAGAGTGAAAAATAGTAATGCATTGCAACAAACTATTTTTGCCTGAGAGACCCGCCAATAAAACTCTCAAGTCTGGAGATAAAATTGTCAAGCTGTGACAGTGGGGAGGGGACGAGTCATGGACCGAATACAGAAGAGCAAGCCATGGCGGACTCTGGCTTCTCCATGACAGCAAAGAGGGAATTCAAAACTAATCATGACCTTAGGTTTACCTTGCAAGTTGCTAGAAACTTAGTATTTTTCCTCTGCAAAACAGAGTGATAATAATATTAGTGACAAAGCCAGTAGTATCTAAATCAGTTGACCACCCAAAATGGAGATCCAGAATTACATAGAAGTCAATTAGCTTCTGTCTTCAGACAGTCCTCAGCAGAAACAGCATGTACGCTTGAATAATTTACACACACGTGAAACTACAGCAAGGGTAATGATCGTTTGGAGTCACCTGGACTTCAGTTTTACTGTCAGGCCCTTACTAAATAAGTGTATGTAGCCTGCCAGGTTGCCATAGCTCTTGAGATAAAATTTGTCTGATCTATAAAATACAGATAGTCTCTGCTGTGACCAGGAGACACATAGATCATGTCACTTAAGGAGAACTTGGGCACAATGGTGTTCCTCACAAGAAGAGGTAAAGCACAGACGAGGAAACCTAAGAAAAACAGCTAGTGCAGGTCTCATACATCCTATAGTGTCTAGAAATTCTGCCTCAAGAATTTTGCTTATAGACACACACCTATACGCATGCAAAGTCACTTGTATAGTGATGATCACTGAAGCATTATTTTAAGATTTTTGTTTCTGAAGCAAATACGATGAGCCTATCTCGGGGATTTATAGAATTGTTCAGAGAACTGCTGAACTGTGGCTATTTTTAAAAGTGGGGTGAAGTCCTTGTGTAGTGACATGGGGATATGCTCAAAGATAAAGGTTAAGCCAGTAACGTAATTTACAGAAGAAGAAGACTGTGATACTGTGATGTCATCTGTGGGAACTGGCAAGTTCACAACATAGCTCTCAGTAGTTGTTACTGAAAGAGGAAGTTGGTTAGACACTCTACTAATGTACCCATTTTAGACAGGAGGGAATTCATTGTTATGAGCATGGTTACATTTTGCAATGAGGAACTATATAGATTTAACTTAAATGTCAAAAGTTTTCCCAGATGGAGGCCTTTTAAAAACGGTGATACTCCACGAGAAAAAGGATTGCTGTTCAGCTCTGCTCAGAGTAGATCAAAGGCAGCAAGACGCTAGCAGCAAGAGCAGTTACTAGGCCATTGAAGAAAGCAGAGAGGCTTATGCGGAGTTATAGCAGGGGAAGGGAAAGCAAGTGACTGGATACTTCATTTATGTTTAAGGTAAAGTCAATAAAATCTGGCAATCGATCAAATCCTCAGTGTAAGTAGACAGCTGAGTAGCTGTCTAACAAGCTCTTTCCTAGTGCCTATATGTTTCTGCTGTCCCCCTAGTCTCCTATGCACTTACTTGTTTAGTATACGAGTGATCTACAAACAGCCAGTCTATAAAATACAATTTTGGATTGAATGTGTAAATTGCCATCAGAGGAAAGAGAAAAGAGGAAGTCTGAGCCCAAAACAACTGCATCTTAGATGTTTACTACCTTTGATATGAAGATCAAAAGATAGCTTCATAGACCTGGGAAAGCCTGCAAAAACCATCAAGAGCTCAGATTGTCAGTGTGAACACCCAGAGCAGATCATCCAAGAAAGCAGGTGGCTTTCAAAAGCTTTAGATATTCTCCAAATGGAATGCATGTAATCCGAACCCTGCCGCATTCTGTTGTGTATCTGCGCTATGAGTTTCTGAGTGTTTGTTGTGATTTAACATATTTGAACAGTTTCCTTTGGATTAATCAAATTTCAAGTTTAAGTATTCATCAATGTTGCATACAACTTGAGTGAGCCGTTTTGAACGGTAATATTCACTTATACACGTCAGTTGTTTCTTCAGTTACAAAATATGGTGCAAGTGTTTGTTTTTAGCATTGACATAGGGATTAGGGTGCAGCTTTACCCGATTAAAGTATTTAATTCTTGATTAACTTCTACAACTTAAATATTTACTTTGCAAATGTGTCCCAAGTTCAAAGGAAAAACAAAAAGATAAAATTTGGTGCCACCCAGTGGCGAATTTGTAAATTGCACTGGGAGGAAAATAATTTCAAACGGAAACTAATTACAACCCACAGACACAATTGTAAGTGATCGGGAATCATATTGAACAGAAACGAAGGATTAGGAAATGAATTAAAATGGAATTAAGAGCATGCATAGCCGGAGAGATGTCTCGGCTGTTGAGAATGCTTGCTGCTCTTGCAGAGAACCTGGCTTCCGATCCAGCACTGGCCATCAGCCAGCTCTCAATGGACCACCTGCAACTCTAGAGCTCCAACAGATTTCATGCTCGATTTCTGCTAGCTTCTGCTTGGTGCTGCATGTAAATAGTACATGAAGACTCATGCAGGCAAATACACACATGTATAAATAAAATAAATCATGAAAGAATGATGGTGCTGTGGAATTCTTCAATAAAACAGCAGTATGCTATCCACATGATGAGCAGAAAGAGGGAGGATTTTTATTATTCTAAGATCTAAACACCAAATACAATGATTTGGCCACTTTTTTCTATTTTTTATTTAAATTAGAAACAAGCTTGTTGAAAGGAGATACTGTAATAGAGGGAGAAGTTTTAGGTTTAAAGAGAAATCAGGCACTAGGGAAATGTCTGGAGATCTACAAAGATGACACCAACTAACAATCTAAGCAACAGAGGAGAGGCTACCTTAAATGCCCTCCCCTGATAATGAGATTGGTGACTGACTTATATGCCATCTAGAGCCTTCATCCAGCAGCTGGTGGAAGTAGAAGCAGACACCCCTAACTAATCACTGAACTGAACTAGAATCCAGTTGCACAGAAGAACAAGAGGTAAGCAAAGGGGTCCAGACCAGGCTGGTGAAACCCACAGAAACAGCTGACCTGAACAAGGTGGAGCTCTTGGTTGCCAGACTGATAGCTGGGAAACCAGCATGGGACTGACTCAGACCACAGGAACGTGGGTGTCAGTGAAGAGACCTCAGGAATCTTGCTCGCCTCTATTCTTCCCCCACTCAACCTTCCTGCTCCCTCATGTCCTCCTCTCCCCTCTTCTTCTCCCCTTCTCTTTCTCCCAACTCCCTCTCCCCTCCCCCCAAGCTCCCAATTTGCTCAGGCTATCTTGTCCCTTTGCCCTTCTCCAGGGGACCATGTATGTCTCTTTTAGAGTCATCCTTGTTTCCCTAGCTTCTCTGGCGGTGTGGATTGTAGGCTGGTAATTCTTTGCTCTATGTCTAAAATCCACATATGAGTGAGTACATACCATGTTTGTCTTTTTGTCACTCGGAATGGTTTCTTCTAGTTTCATCCATTTGCCTGTGAATTTCAAGTTTCCATTGTTTTTTTCCTGCTGAGTAGTACTTCATTGCGTAAATGTACCACATTTTCTCTATCCATTCTTCAGAATCATCTAGGCTGCTTCCAGTTTTTGGCTATTACAAATAATGCTGCTATGAACATGGTTGAACAGATGTCCTTGTTATATGAATGTGCTTCTTTTGGGTATAAGCCTAGGAGTGGAATTGCTGGATCTTGTGGTAGACTCAGTCCCATTTTCTTAAGGAGTTGCCATACTGATTTCCACAGTGGCTGTACAAGTTGGCACTCCCACCAGCAGTGGAGGAGTGTTCCCCTTTCTCCACATCCTCTCCAGCATAAACTGTCATTGGTGTTTTTGATTTTAGCCATTCTGACAGGAGTAAGATGGTATCTCAGAGTTGTTTTGATTTACATCTCCCTGATGGCTAAGAATTTTGAGCACTTTCTTAAGTGTCTATCAGCCATTTTAGACTCCTCTGTTGAGAATTCTCTATTTAGTTCTGTGCCCCACTTTTTAATTGGATTATTTGGTGTTTTGGAGACTAGCATCTTGAGTTCTTTGTAAATTTTGGAGATCAGCCCTCTGTCAGATGTGGGGATGGTATTCACCCCATCTTTTCCCATTCTGTGGGCTGAATTTTGTCTTGTTGACTTTGTTCTTTGCGTTACAGAAGCTTCTCAGTTTCAGGAGGTCTCATTTACTAATTGTTGATCTCAGTGTCTGTGCTACTGGTGTTATGTTCAGGAAGCAGTCTCCTGTACCAATTCATTTAAGGTATTTCCCACTTTCTCTTCTAAGAGGTTCAGTGTGGCTGAATTTAAGTTGAAGTCTTTGATCCACGTGGACATAAATTTTGTGCATGGCTATAAACATGGATCTATCTGCAGTCTTCTACGTGCCAGCATCCAGTTATGCCAGCACCATTTGTTGAAGATGCTTTTTTCCCCATTGTATAAATCTAGCTTCTTTGCCAAAAATTAGGTGTTCATGGGTGTGTGGGTTAATATCAGGGTTTTTAATTTGATTCCATTGGTCTACCTGTCTATTTTTGGGCCAATCCCAAGCTGTTTTCAGGACAGCTGTTTTCAAGCTGTATAATAGAGCTTGAAGTCAGGAATGGTGATGCCTCCTGAAGTTCCTTTATTGTATAGGGTTGTTTTGGTTATCCTGGGTATTTTGTTATATAAAGTTGATTATTGTTCTTTCAAGGTCTGTAAAGAATTGTACCAGTATTTTGATGGGGATTGCATTGAATCTGTAGATTGCTTTTGGCAAGATTGCCATTTTTACTATGTTGATCCTACCTCTATCCAAGAGCATGGGAGATCTTTCCATTTTCTGGTATCTTCTTTAATTTCATTCTTTAAAGACTCAAAATTCTTACTATACAGGTCTTTCACTTGTTTGGTGAACATTGCCTCAAGATATTTTATGTTGTTTGTGCTTATTGTAAAGGGTGATGTTTCTCTGGTTTATTTCTCAGTCCATTTATCATCTGATATAGTAGGGCTACTGATTTTTTTGGGGGGGTTAATCTCGTATCCTTGCCACTTTGCTGAAGGTGTTTATCAGCTGTAGGAGTTCCCTGGTAGAGTTTTTTAGGTTACTTATGTAAACTATTGTATCATCTGCAAATAGTGAAAGTTTGACTTCTTCCTTTCCAATTTGTATTTTCCTGACCACCTTTTCTTGTCTTATTGTTCTAGCTAGAACTTCAAGTACAATGTTGAAGAGATATGGAGAGAGTGGACAGCCTTGTCTTCTTCCTGATTTTAGAGGAATCACTTTGAGTTTCTCTCCATTTAGTTTGATGTTGGCTGTTGGTTTGCTGTATATTGCTTTTATTATGTTTAGATATGTTCCTGTTATTCCTGTTCTCTCCAAGATCTTTATCATGAAGGGGAGCTGGATTTTTCAAAGGGTTTTCCAGCATCTTATGAGATGATCATGTGGTTTTCTTTTTCAGCTTGTTTATATGGTGGATTACATTAATGGATTTTTCATATGTTGAACCATCCCCACATTGCTGGGATGAAGCCTACTTGATCATGGTGGATGATTTTCCTGATGTGCTCTTGGATTTGAATCACCAATATTTTATTTATTTTTGCATCAAATTTTATGAGGGATATTGGCCTATAGTTCTTTTTTTTAGTTGGGTCTTCATGTGGCTTGGGTATCAAGATAATTCTAGCCTCATAAAAAGAATTTGGCATTGTCCCTTCTGCTTCTATTTTGTGAAACAATTTGAGGAATACTGGTATAACTCTTGTTTGAATTTCTGGTAGAATTCTGCAGTGAAGCCATCTGGCCCTGGGCTTTTATTGGCTGGGAGACTTTTGATAACTGCTTCTATTTCATTTGGGGTTGTAGGTCGATTTAACTTGCTTATTTGTTCTTGATTTAATTTTGGTAAGTGATATCCAGAAAAGTGTCCATTTCATTTAAATTTTCAAATTTGTGGAATACCTGTTTTCAAAGTATGACCTGATGATTCTCTGGATTTCCTCAGTGTCAGTTGTTATATCCCCCTTTTCATTTCTGATTTTGTTAATTAGAATGCTCTCTCTCTGACTTTAGGCTAGTTTGGCTAGACGTTTGTCTATCTTGTTGATTTTCTCTAAGAACCAACTCTTTGTTTCATTAGTTCTTTGTAATGTTTTCCTAGTTTCTACTTTATTGATTTCAGTCCTCAGTTTGATTATTTCCTGGCATCTACTCCTCCATGGTGAGTTTAATTCTTGTTGTTCTAAAGCTTTCAGTTGTTCTATCAATTCTCTAGTGTAAATATTCTCCATTTTCTTCATTTGGGCACTTAGTGCTATGAACTTTCCTGTTAGCACTGCTTTGAAAGTATCCCATAAGTTTGGGTATGTTGTGTCTTCATTCTCATTAAATTCTAGGAAGCCTTTAATTTCTTTCTTGACTCAGCAATGTGCAACTGGTCATTATTCAATTTCCATGAGTTTGTAGGTTTTCTGCAATCAATTTGTGTTGTTGTTGAATTCTAACTTTAAAGCATGGTGGTCTGATTAGATACAGGGGACTATTCCAATTCTTTTTTATCTGTGGAGTTTTGCTATGTTTCCAAGTATGTGGTCAATTTTAGAGAAGGTTCCATGTGGTGCTGAGAAGAAGGTATATTCTTTTGTGTTTGGATGGAATATTCTATAGATGTCTATTAAACCCAATGGGGTCATAACTTCTATAAGATCCTTTGTTTCTTTGTTAAGTTTCTGTCTGGTGGTCCTGTCTAGTGGTGAGAGCGGGGTGTTGAAGTCTCCTACTATAAGTGTGTGAGGTTTCATGTGCAGTTTGAGCTTTAGTAATATTTCTTTTACAAATGTGGGTGCCTTCATATTTGGGACATAGATGTTCAGGATTGAGACTTCATATTGATGGATTTTTCCTGTGATGAGTATGAAATGCCCTTCTTTATGTGTTTTGATTGATTTTAGTTTGGATTCTAATTTGTTAGATATTAGGATTGCTACACCAGCTTGTTTCTTGGGTCCATTTGATTGGAATATCTTTTTTTCCAAACCTTTACTCTGAGATAATGCCTGTCTTTGAAGTTGAGTTGTGTTTCTTGTATACAGCCAAAGGATGGATTCTGTCTTCGTATCAATTCTGTTAACTTGTGTCTTTTTATAGGCAGGTTAAGACCATTGACATTGATTAATGTCTGTTGATTGTTGGTTCTTGTTTGTTTTGGATTTATTGTTGGTGGTTTCATTGTGTGTAGATTTTGCCCTCTTTTTTTCTTTTCATGTTTGATAATTATCTATTGCCTATGTTTTTGTGAGTGTAGTTATCTTCTTTGGGTTGGAGTTTTCCTTCCAGAACTTTCTGGAAGGCTGAATTTGCATTGTGAATGTCAAAAGCATCGTACCAAGTGAAAGAAGAGAAGCCACAGAAGCCACATACAGTAGAACTGAGTTCTATGGAAGGAATGTCTACAGGGACAGGAAGCCAATTAGTATGTGCTTCGACTTTGGGTGAAAGGTGATTGGCTAGCCATGGCATCAGGAAGCATTATGAGGTGGTGAAATTAGTTCATATTTAGATTTGGGTTGTGGTTCCATAACCACATACATTGGTGGAAATTTTACTAAGATCCAGGCTTATAAACTTTTTCTTTTCTTGTGTGTGTGTGTGTGTGTGTGTGTGTGTGTGTGTGTGTGTGTGAATGTGACTATAAGTGGACACATGTCACAGCCTGCCTGTGGAGTTCAAAGGATAACCTTCCACCTTGTTTGAGACCAGGTATCTTGTTTGCTGCAGTGGCCAGACTAGCTGGTGGCTAGGCTTCAGGGGGTTACAGGCTTTGCTTCTCATTTTGAGACAGGATGCTGGGATTACTGTAGCCAGTTCTATGCATTCTGGTTCTGGGATCCAAACAGCTTCTCATAATTAAACCCTGAGCCCTCTCCCTGGCTTCTTATAATCATTTTCAAATTACAGTGCAATAAGGATAACTTCCAAACAATTAATGGGAAGTTCTTTCCTAGTTGTGGTCTGAAGTTGGGGTGTCATAGACCACATGTTAAGAGTCATACTCTGAAGTTCCAGATTTCATCATGATGTATTTGGAAGTGCAGTCTGTGGCATCATTGGTTTTATATGGTATTTGCGCTCTTACAAAAGTCTGTGAACACGCAAGTTCATGGAGGAGAGGCCCTGCAGACACAGAGAAACACTGACCGCAAGCTCGTAAGAGACTTCAGCAGGCCAGTACTTTGGCCATGCCCTCAGAACCCTTAAGAAATGAACCTTTGCTGTTTACCCAGTCTGTGGCATTTCATATAAGTGTCTGAACCGATGACTGACACCTTGGGGAGACATTAATAAGCATAATGGGTGGTCCCCTCACAGAAGCTTGGGTAGTGTTATACACAAGATTTCTCTCAGGGAGCCCCACAGTGAACAGTCATATGCTAAAGAAGATGAAAAGTAGCCAGTTAGAGAGAGAAAGAAACCTCTTTGGCTGAACTGAAGGGAGATTTTTTTTCTCATCAAAACTATTAACTTCTCTTGGAACAGACTCTCTGAATAACCCAGTTATTCTTAAAAAAAAAGAAATATTTTTCTTCTTTGTCTTGAGTTTATAGCAAGTTGTTCTACACAGGGTGTGGTGGTTTTAATAAGAACGTCCCCCCTATGCTCTTATATTTGAATGCTTAGTCATCAGGGAGTGGCACTATTTAGAAGGATTGAAAGGATTAGGAGGAGTGGCCTTATGGGAGGAAGTGTGTTACTGGGGTTGGGCTTTGAGGTTTCAAAAGCCCATGCCAAGCACAGAGTCTCTCTCTCTCTCTGTCTCTCTCTCTCTCTGTCTCTCTCTCTCTTTCTCTCTCTTTCTATCTTTCTCACACACACACACACATACACACACACACACACACACACACACACACACACACACACACACACACATTCTTACTCTCAGCCTACAAATCAGGATGTAGCTCTCAGCTATTGCTCCAGCATCTGCCTGTATGCCATCCAGCTCCCCACCATGATGATAAAGAACTAACCTCTGAATCTATAAGCCACCCCAATTAAATGCTTCTTTTGACTATACTTGGCTGTCCCTACCTTCAGGATATCAACCTGGGGCAAGAGAGTCAGGGATAGGGAATGGGGACAAGAGACACAGAAAGAACGACCACAAGACAGGATTCTGATCAAGTGGCAAACTTTACTTTTCTCAGGCTAGCTTATATAGTCAGGATATGGGGAGGGGCAGAATGGGTTGTTTGTGCACCAGGTGTTGGTATAGGCAGGATATTAGGAAGCCACAAAGAGGATGTTTGGCAGGGTAAAGAGTTTATGAGTAAGAGTTCCAGGAAGGGTTGCTTAGGTGACTGAGCCTGTGGGGTGGAGGACTGGGTCAGGTTGTTTCTTTTCTTGAGCTGAGGTTCTAAGGAGCTGCTATGTAATGGTTAACTATGTGGCCTGCCAAGCATGGCCTAGGATCTCATGCACAGGCCTGAGATTAGGCTTCCAACACTTGGCCTAGTCAGGGTGCCCCTTCACTACAGTAGAGCAGTGACTAAGCCACTGGCTTGTGAGTTTTTTTTAAAAACTTTTCTGTTTGGGTTACCTCAGTTTCTGTCTTGACTTGGAGATTTATTCCAAGGTAGATTTCCCACCTTCTCTCTGTTTTAAGACACTTTGTCCACCATCTCTTAAAGCATTTTTATAATAGCTATTTTAAACTTTTTTTCAGTTGGCTTCAATATCTGGGTCATCTTAGTGTTAACATTAGCTGGTTTTGTTTTGTTTTATCTTGTAATTCAAAACTTTCCTATGTCTCTGTATGGCAAACATTTTTATATGATAACATAGACATTTAAATGCCAACCCATGACAATCTGGGTCTAGATTAACTCCTGGGAGGGTGGGTATTCTTTTATCTGTAAAATGATCTCTATAGGTTTAAGCTGCATGTTTAGACTCATTGTGTTTGTATTGTGGTTTCAGAGATGATTGTATTGTCAAAGTCACATGTGTGCCACCCAGTGTCGGGCCTGGCTTATATTTAACTCAACTGACAAAGTCTGGTATATTACTTTGGGTCAGATTTACTTACACGCACCTCAGATCTGAGCCCAGTGATTCATAAACCATTCTCTGCGGCTGTGTTTTCAAATTCCTCTTTCAATAATCTTCAAATTGTTCACCTCCCTGGGGCCATATTTTCATTCAACTGAGAAATGTGGGTTTGTAGTTGGCCCTCTCTGACACACCTTTCCCACAGCTGTGTAGGACTGAGTCATTATGGAATGAATGGAAAAAGGAAAAGAGACCTCGACCATCTCCTACAAGGATCTTTCTTACATTCCTTGTTGACTGAGTGGACCTACTACACAACTGACTGGAGATATTTTTACGTAAAATCTATGCTCAGAAATTACATTCCACTGCCTTCCAGTGCCCTGCTAGGAGCCACCTAAGGCTGGTGACTGCACACTGAGGATCCCCTCACAGCACTGCACCCCATCCAGAGACTGTCAAGGCCCCAGTACTAGTCCTGCCTCCACCCACAGGAAGAGGAGAGCCATCAGAGTATTGGATCTGCTTACACCCACTAGAAGGGAACCTTGGACCTGTATCCACCAGGAGAAGAAGAGACTCCTCCTGCACCCACTGCAAGAAGGGATGGGAAGAAGACAATGCAAAAGCACATTCAACAACAGAAAAACCAATATGACACCACTGGAGTCTAGGGACTCTACACCAGCAAGACCTGAACATCCCAACGCAGATGAAGCAGAAGAGAAGGACCTTAAAAACAACTTCATGAAAATGATAGAGGACCTCAAAGAGGACATGAGAAAATCCCTTGAAGAAATGAAAAAAAAAAAAAACAAAAAATCAATAAATCTCTTAAAGAAAGCCAAGAAACAATAATCAAACAGATGAAGGAAACAATTCAAAGGTCAAGACCTGAAAATGGAAATAGTGATGATAAACCAAACACAAACTGAAGGACTGCTGGAAATAGAAAAGCTGGGTAGACTATCAGGAACTACAGATGCAAGCATAACCAACAGAATACAAGAGATGGAAGAGAGAATTTCAGGCATTGAAGATACACTAGGAGAAATAGATTCATCCACCAAAGAAGAAGTCCAACAAATCCCTAACACAAAATATCCAGGAAATATGGGACACTGTGAAAAGACCAAACCTAAGAATAATAGGTATAGAAGAAGGTGAAGAAACCCAATTCAAAGTTGCAGAAAACATATTCAACAAAATCATAGAAGAAAACTTTCTCAACCTAAAGAAAGACATGCCAATGAAAGTACAAGAATGCTACAGAACACCAAATAGAGTGGACCACAAAAAATGTCCACTCATCACATAATAATCAAAACCCCAAAACATACAGCATAAAGAAAGAATATTAAGAGACGCTAAGGAAAAAGGCCAAGTAACATGTAAAGACAAACCTATCAGAATTACACCTGACTTCTCCATGGAAACTCTGAAAGCCAGAAGGTCCTGGATAGATATTCTACCAACACTAAGAGACCATGGATGCCCAGCCCAGGCTACTATAACCAGCAAAGCTTTCAATCACTATAGATGCAGAAAATAAGATATTCAATGACAAAACCAGATTTAAACAATACATATCCACTAATCCAGCCCTACAGAAAGTTCTGGAAGGAAAACTCCAACCCAAGGAAGTTAATTACACCCACAAAAACATGGGGGTGTGCCTAGGCCCTATCCCAAAGAATGTGACAGACTCTGAAGACTCCCCCATGGAAGACCTCACCCTCTCTGGGGAGCAGAAAGGGTATGTGATAGATAGGGTTTTGATTGGGGGGGTGTGGCAGGGGAGGAGGAGAGGGAGAGGGAATTGGCATTGACATGTAAAACAATCTTTTTTTCTAATTCAAATTAAAAAATGGAAAAAATAGGCAATAGATAATCCCACTTTACCAAAAGCCAAAAGAAAAAAAAGGGGTGGAAATATACACACAATACCACCACCACCACCACCACCACCAAAATCCAAACCAAACAAGAATGAACAATCAATGGTCATTATCCCCTCAATATTAATGGTCTTAACTTGCCTATAAAAAGACACAGGCAAACAGAATGGATACTGAGACAGAATTCATCTTTTTGCTGAATACAAGAAACATACTTCAACTTCAAGACAGATGGTACCTCAGAGTTAAAAGGAAAAGATTTTCCAATCAAATGGACCCAAGAAACAAGTGGCTGTAGAAATCCTTATATCTAAAAATTAGACTTTAAACTAAAACCAATCAAAACAGATGAAGGAGGTCATTTCATATTTATCACAGGATAAGTCCATAAAGATGAAGTCTCAATTCTGAACATCTATGCCTCAAATACAAAGGCATCCACATTCGTAAAAGAAATAATACTAAAACTTAAATCATACAGAAAGCCTCACACAGTTATAGTGGAAGGCTTCAACACCCCACTCTCACTATCAGACAGGACCACCAGACAGAAACTTAACAAAGAAACAAAGAAACTAATAGAAGTGATGACTCAATTGGGTTTAACAGGCATCTATAGAACATTCCATCCAAACACAAAAGAATATACCTTCTTCTCAGAGCCACATAGAACCTTCTCTAAAATCGACCACACACTCAGCAATGTAGCAAACATCAATAGATACAAAAAAATTGGAATAACCCCCTGTATCTTATCAGACCACAATGCTTTAAAGTTAGATTTCAGCAAGAACACAAATTGCAGAAAACCTACCAATTCATGGAAATTGAACAATGCTCAATTGCACCATTCCTGGGTCAAGGAAGAAATAAAGAAAGAAATTAAAGACTTCCTAGAATTCAATGAAAATGAAGACACAACATACCCAAACTTATGCGATACTTTAAAAGCAGTGCTAACAGGAAAGTTCATAGCACTAAGTGCCCACATGAAAAAGCTGGAGAATAGTCACACTAGAAAATTAACAGCACAACTGAACCTTTACAACGAAAAGAAGAAAATTCACCTCTGAGGAGTAGACACCAGGAAATAATCAAACTGAGGGCTGAAATCAATAAAGTAGAAACTAAGAAAACAATGCTAAGAATCAATGTAGCAAAGAGTTGGTTCTTTGAGAAAAATCAGCAAGATAGACAAACCTTTATCCAAACTAAGCAAAAGGCAGAGAGTGAACATGCAAATTAGCAAAATCAGAAATGAAAAGGAGGACTAACAAGGAACACTGAGGAAATCCAGAGAATGAATAGGTCATACCTTTAAAACCTATACTCCACAAAATTTGAAAATTTAAATGAAATGGACAATTTTCTGGATAGATATCACTTACCAAAATTAAATCAAGAACAGATAAGCAATTTAAATAAACCTATAACCTCTAATGAAATAGAAGCAGTCATCAAAAGCCTCCCAACCAAAAAAGTCCATGGCCAGATGGCTTCAATGCAGAAATCTACCAGAATTTCAAAGAACAGCTAATGCCAGTTCTCCTTAACATGTTCCGAACAATAGAATCAGAAATTACCTTGATACCCAAGCCACACAAAGACACAAGTAAGAAAGAGAACTACAGCTCAATCTCCATGAACACTGATACAAAATACTCAAAAAGATATTGGCAAATCAAATCCAAGAACACATTAGAAAAATCATCCACCATGATTAAGTAGGCTTCATCCAAGGGATGCAGTAATGGTTCAACATATGCTAATCTATCAATGTAATCCACCATATAAACAAACTGCAAAAGAAAAATCACATGATCACTAGATGCTGAAAAAAGCCTTTGACAAAATCCAACACACCTTCAAGATAAAGGCCGTGGAGAGATCAGGGATAACAGGAACATATCTAAACATAATAAAAGGAATATACAGCAAACCAACAGCCAACAGCCAACTAAATGGAAAGAAACTTAATGCGATTCCTCTAAAACCAGTAGCAAGACAAGGCTGTCCACTGTCTCAAAATCTCTTCAATATTGTACTTGAAGTTCTAGCTAGATCAATAAAACAACAAAAGGAGATCAAGGAGATACAAATTGAAAAGGAAGAAGTCAAACTTTCACTATTTGCAGATGATATGATATTTTAAATAAGTGATTCGAAAAACTCTACCAGGGAACTCCTACAGCTGATAAACACCTTCAGCAAAGTGGCAAGGATATGAGATTAACCCCCCCCCCAAAAAAAAAAATCAGTAGCCCTACTATATCAGATGATAAATGGACTGAGAAAGAAATCAGAGAGACATCACACTTTACAATAGCCACAAACAACATAAAATATCTTGAGGCAATGTTCACCAAACAAGTGAAAGACCTGTATAGTAAGAATTTTGAGTCTTTAAAGAATGAAATTAAAGAAGATACCAGAAAATGGAAAGATCTCCCATGCTCTTGGATAGGCAGGATCAACATAGTAAAAATGGCAATCTTGCCAAAAGCAATCTACAGATTCAATGGAATCCCCATCAAAATCCTAACACAATTCTTCACTGACCTTGAAAGAACAATTCTCAACTTTATATGAAGAAACAAAAGACCCAGGATAGCCAAAACAACTCTGTACAATAGAGGAACTTCCAGAGGAATCACCATCCCTGACTTCAAGGTCTATTACAGAGCTATAGTCCTGAAAACAGCTTGGGATTGGCACAAAAATAAATAGGTAGACCAATGGAATTGAATTGAAAACCCTGATATTAACCCACAGACCTATGAACACCTGATTTTTGTCAAAGAAGCTAAAATTTTACAATGGAAAATAGAAAGTATCTTCAACAAATGGTGCTGGCATAACTGGATGCTGGCATGTAGAAGACTTCAGATAGACCAGTATCTATCGCCATGCACAAAACTTGAGTCCAAATGGATCAAAGACCCCAGCATAAATTCAGTCACACTGAACCTCTTATAAGAGAAAGTAGGAGGTACCGTTGGATGAATTGGTACAGGAGACTGCTTCCTGAACATAACACCAGTAGCACAGATACTGAGATCAACAATTAGTAAATGAGACCTCCTGAAACTGAGAGGCTTCTGTAATGCAAAGAACAAAGTCAACAAGACAAAATGGCAGCCCACAGAATGGGAAAAGATATTCACCAACCCCACATCTGACAGAGAGCTGATCTCCAAAATATACAAAGAACTCAAGAAGCTAGTCACCAAAACACCAAATAATCTAATTATAATGTAGGTACAGAGCTAAATAGAGAATTCTCAATAGAGCAATCTAAAATTGCTAAAGACACTTAAGAAAGTACTCAACATCCTTAGCCGTCAGGGAAATACAAATCAAAACAACTCTGAGATATCATCATACTCCTTTCAGAATGGCTAAAATCAAAAACACCAATGACAGTTTAGGAGAGATATGAGAGTAGGATATGAGGGAGCAGGAAGATTGATTCAGGGGAAGAATAGAGGAGAGCAAGGTAAGAGATGCCATAATAGAGGGAGCCATTGTAGGTTTGAAGAAAAATCTGGCACTATGAAATGTCCAGCGGTCTACAAGGATGACCCCTAGTAACAATCTAAGCAATAGTGGAGAGGCTACCTTAAATGCCCTTCTCCAATGTTGAGATTGATGATTACCTTATATGCCATCCTATAGCCTTCATCCATTGCTGTTGGAAGCAGAAGCAGAGACCCATAGCTAAACACTGAGCTGAACTCCTGAAATCCAGTTGCAGAGAAGGAGGAGTGATGAGCAAAGGGGAACAAGACCAAGCTGGAAAAATTCACAGAAACAGCTTACCTGAACAAGGACCCCAGACTGATAGCTGGGAAACTAGCATAGGACTGTTTCAGACACCCTGAACATGGATGCCAGTTAGGAGGCCTGGGCAATCTACGGGGCCTTTGGTAGTGAATCAGTATTTATCCCTAGTATATGAATGGACGTTGGGAGCCCATTCCACATAGAGGGATACTCTCTCAGTCTAGACACAAGGGGGAGGGTATAGGGCCTGCTCCAAATGCTATGACAGACTTTGAAGATTCCCCATGAAAGGCCTCACCCTCCCTGTGGAGCAGAAAGGGGATGAGATAGGGGATCTGTGGGGGTCAGGGAAGGAGGGGAGGGAGAGAGATTGACATGTAAGACAAGCTTGTTTCTAATTTAAACAACAACAACAAAGGGAATAAAAAAAGCCAACAAATCAAAACACAATAAAAAATACCACACATAAAACAGCAAAATCTCTTCTGCTTTCTCTCCTGACTCTCCATCACCTCTTCTTCCGTTCTGATGGTACTGGAGGCTTCAGTGTGTCATAAACTATACCCCTTTGTCCCATCAGTTTGGCTGGCAACTGTTCATTGCAATGAGTTCATTGCGGTTCAAGGCCTCTGATTTTTAGTACACCGTCGTCACTGGATCCTCTCCAGAGCTCTTTTATGGTATCCCGTATGTTGGAGATCTTGAGGGTATTGTTCTGCAGGACCGGTCTCTTCAAAGCTCCCACAGGATCTAGAGGGGGTAGAAGCTAGGGTGGGTCAACCCAAGGCCCAGTTGTGGGCCTGGGTGTTAGCCAAGCAGGTCAGATCGAGCGGCTGGGGCCACCGGCCCTGGGTGCAGGTGCATTTACAGAGTTAGTTCTCCTACATGCATGTCCTCAGGGTAGGTTCATCCTAACCTGTGGTGAGGGGTGGGGACCCTCTCTCCCTAGTGCAGGGGCTAACTCTCTTGCTGTCGTGCGCAGCAAGAGGTTAGGCCAGCTTCCCAACAACAGTGAACTGGCTCGGTTAAGCTCTTTGATTTCATCTCGCATGTTTCCCAAGACCTCCTGAGATGCCACTGGCCACAGACATCAACACAGACCCCAGATGTGGCTGGACCATGGACCCAGACATGGCTCTTAGCAGTAGCTTAGTCTGGTATGACATCCTGACTCTGGGTGGAAGGAACAGCCACCCGGGTGTGAATTGTACCCGCAGCCACGTGATCGCTGGACACCGCCAAGGCCTCAAGTTTCAGCTTCAACTCTGCGCCTCTACGTGACCATTAGAGCAGTGCCGGATCTAGACTTCAGGTCAGACCCCTAGCCACGGGACGACCATGGACCCCAACATGGTCCTTAGCAACAGCTGGGGCTGGATGTCACCAGAGGTACAATGGCCCTGAGACACTAACTTGGGCCTTGATCTTGTGTGTCTGCATGGCCTTCAATGATAACAGAAGCATCAGACCCTGGCTGCAGTGCGGCCCTGGACTCTGATATGGCCCTCAGCTGCAGCTCGGTCCCAGATGTCACCATGACATTGAATGGCAGCACAGGCTACTCAAATGTAGTTGCATCCTGGTCCTTAATCACCAAACCAGACTCAGGTTGCTGGTTTGACCTCAGGCTTCTTCATGGCACTCGGTGGCAACCAGAACCATATATGTCAATATGGACCATGGACATGAGCCCTCGGTGGCAGCCTGGAGCCAGATGACACCCTAGTCCCGGATGGTAGCACAGGCCACCATATCTGTATGACCTCTGGTTGGTGTGGCCCTTTTACTCCACACAAGCCCCAGGTTCTGGCCCAGATCCCAGGCCCCTGAATTGGTCCTACTGGCAATGTGTGCCACAGAGGTCAACACAGACCCAAACAGCAGCTGGGCCACAGACCCAAACATGGCCTCAGGCAGCAGCTCGGCCTGGTGGACATCCTTGTTCTGAGTAGTAGCCACGGGCACTCAGATCAGGATGGCTCTGAAGGCATCCTGGTCTCCAGACACTAACAAGGCTACAGGATACGGCCCAGACCCCAGGCTTCATGTGTCCTTAGTGGCACTGTGGGGACATGGGTATCAATATAGACTTCAGCTGCAGTAGAACCACAGGCACAAACATGGTCCTCAGCAGCCGCCTAGGTCTGGCTGTCACCATGGTTCCAGGTGAAGGCAGAGGTCACACAGATCGGTATGGCCCCAGTGGCAGTATGGCTCATGAACCTGATCTCAGCTTCAGGAGGCAGCCCAGCCCACTGGAGTCAGCATGGCACAGCAACAGGAACCATGGATATAAACACAGACCCCGGCTACTGTAGGACCAGAGACCCACACAAGGCCTTTTCCCAAGTCTTCTGATGAACACAGGTCTTTCTTTATTTTGGATACTTGGGTGTGGAATTTCTAGCATGTATGAAAGCAGACTTTTCATTTTTATCCGAAACCAGAGCACTGTTTTCTTAAGTGGTTATACCATGGCATTCTGGCCAAGAATGTTTGAGAGTAACAACTGTTCCATATCTTTATCAATACTTGGCACTGTAGTTATTCTGGTATATCATTCAAGGTTTTCTTTTTATTTTCCTGATTACTTGTGATATTTGATGGATATTCATGTTCTTGTCTATCATTAGTGTATTGTGGTGTGTGTGTGTGTGTGTGTGTGTGTGTGTGTGTAACATTTGTTTAAATCTTTTACCCATTTCAAACATGGCTAGTTTATCATTTATTAGTTGTAAGACCCTCTTTTATATATGTTACATTTGGACTTTTATTAGACATATGACCCAAAAGCTATCAGAGATACTCTATCCGGTTACTGATGGAAGCAGAGGCAGAGATCCACAGACAAACACTGCACTGAACTCCTGGAGTCTTGAGGAAGAAAGGGAAGAGTGATTGTACCTGCCAGTGGGGTCATGATGGCAGAATCCACAGAGACAGTTGACCTGAGCTTGGGGGAGCTCATGGAGGCTGGACCAACAGTCAGGGAGCTTACATGGGACCGAGCTAGGCCCTCTGCATTTGTGTGACAATCGTGTGGCTTGGTCTCTTAGACTTCTAACAGTGAGAACAGGACCACTCCCTGGTACTTAGCTGGCTTTTGGTAACCTGTTCCCCATGCTGGATTACCTGGACCTGCCTATAAATGAGGGGAGGGGCTTGGTCCTGCCTCAACTTGATGTTCCTTGCTTTGTGCAAGCCCATGCAAGACCTGTCCCTTTCTAAATGGAGTTAGAGGAGGATCTAAATGAATGGGAAGGTGGGGGGAGAAGGGAAAGGGGAAGGGACGGGGGAGAGGAGGGAGGGGGAAACTGGTTAGTATGTAAAGTAAATGAAAAAAAAACTGTGTTTTAAATAAAAAAGACTTCATTCACTTATAATTTTATATTTCCTTAAAACTTTCAGAACTACTCATGACAGTCCTAGATCCTGGCCTGTATCTTTGCCCTTTTGTTTTCATCACTCCCAGTTGATTGTTTTCTCATCCCACAAGCAAATTGCTAGGACGTGATTTAACTATAGTTAATGATCATTTGTAGCCCACTGTTCATTGCCCTCCCTTGGAAAACTTCTAGAAATTCATTGATTTGTTATATTTTTATATACACAATTCATGTTTTAAAAACTTAAGAATATATTTTAAAATGTCAGCAGTGTAAGCATTTTGACGGATTGGATGGGGTGGACTATGGCACTTGGGAGCCAAAGAATGCTGAGCTCGGGTGGAAAGGTATTCTGGCACTCCGGAGCCAAGGAATACCACAGGTCACAGTAAGCATAGCAGCTTACAGCCCTGCTTCAGGGAAAGGCTTCCCCAGTGTTATCAACTCTGCTCTGGCAGGAGGGGGTTTCTCTGGCAAAGTTGTTACAGTTCTGCTCTAGTGTCTGTGTGCCCCCCTCCATGGTATGTAACAACTTTGCCAGGAAAGGTTTCCTGCCTGCTCTGCTCTGCTCAGGGTGGTCTCTGCTCCAGCAAAAGAAAGTCTCACCCAAACCTCATTTGAGAGATTTATTGGGAGGGAAGAATCTAGGAGATGGCTGCCCTCTGTCATGGTGGCAGAGGACAGCCGGGTAGCCCAAACAGCCAGAAGCGGAATAGGCACAGGGTTTATGTATGGCTTCTCAGAGGCGGAGTTTTTCTAGGGAGGATTTCCAGGTTGGGGATTGGTCAGATTTCAATCTCTTAGTTAGATTGCCTGCTCAGGGACTGGTTAGTTTTCTGCACAGGTTTAGTGTCAGATTTGGCTCTGGTTTCAGGGCCAAAGTGTTTCTTTCACTGGTACTTTTTAGCCTTTTGGCTCTAGCTGTAGGGTCAGGGTCTATTTCTTTCCCTGGCTCTGATTCCAGGGACAAAGTATCTTTCTTTGGCACTGGTTTCAGGGTAAGAGTACATTTCTTTGGTTCTGGTTGCAGGGCCAAAATGTGTTTCTTTGGCTCTGCTCAGGGTGTGTTTCTTTTGCTGGACCCTTTTCCCTACAAGCACAAGCTGTAATCCCAAGGCTTGGCAGACTAAAACAGGATTGTCATCAGTTCAAGGCTTCCTTAAGCTACAAAGTACCCTGTCTCTAAGAACCAAACAACAAACAAAAACAAACCCTCACCGCCAACAATCTTAGCACATAAATCAGTCTTTTTCATGAAATAACAAAAACCAGTTATCAAACTACTACCACTAACCCCATGCCAAGAATTAAAGCAAAGTAGCTCAGATCCTTAGCTTCTGTGTATTCCTTCAGGCCCATAGCTTTCTCATGCTGTAATGTCTAGAAACAGAACAAGCAGCCAGTCTGGGTCTGAGTTCAGTTATCTAGATAAAGCCTTCTAGACCTGAAGAGCTGGCTTGAAATTTAAGAGCACTTGTTGCTCTTTCAGAGGATCTAGGTTCAATTCTCAGCACCCATATGACTGTTAACATCTATCTGTAACTCTTTCTTTGTTGAGTCTTTGTGTGGTTTGGGTATCAGGGTGACAGTAGCCTCATAGAAACACTTTGGCAATGTTCCTTCTGTTTCTATTGTGTGGAACAATTTGAAGAGTATTGGCATTATCTCTTCTTTAAAAATCTGGCAGACAGCACAGGACTGAATCAGACCCCTGAACATGGATGTCAATGAGGAGGCCTTCACAATCTGGGGGCCCCTGGTAGTGGATTAGTATTTTTCCCTGGTGTAAGAAGGGACTTTGAGAGCCCATCCCACATGAAGGGATGTACTCTTGGCCTGGACACATGGGGAAGGGCCCAGGCCCAGCACAGGATGATGTGGTGGACTTTGGGGAGCCTCGTCAAGGGCTCTACCCTGCCTGGGGAGTGGAAGGTGGATGGGGTGGGGGACAGGTGGGGGGTTGGGGTGGAAGTTTGGGGGAGGGAGGGGGAAGGAATTGACATGTGAAGCAAGCTTGTTCCTAATTTGAACTAAAAAAATTAGAAAAAATAATAAAAAAGTCTGGCAGAATTCTGCATTAAAACCATCTGACCCTGGGCTTTATTTGGTTGGGAGACTTTTAATGACTGCTTCTATTTCTCAGAGGTTATCATTCTATTTAAATTGTTTAGATGATCTTGATTTAACTTTGGTAAGTGGTATCTATCAAGAAATTTGTCCATTTCTTTTAGATTTTTTCAATTTTGTGTAGTACAGGAATTTGAAGTATGACCTAATGATTCTCTGTATTTCCTTGTAGTCTGTTGTCATGTCCTCCTTTTTGTTTCTGGTTTTGTTGATTTGGATATTCCTTTTCTGTCTTTTAGTTAGATAGCCTAAGGGTTTATCTATTTTGTTGATTTTATCAAGGAACTAACTCTGTTTCATTGATTTTTTTGTATTGTCCTCTTTGCTTCTAGTTTATTGATTTCAGCCCTCACTTTGATTATTTTTTGCCAGATATTCTTCTTAGATGTGTCTGCTTCTTTTTGTTCTATAGCTTTCAGGTGTGCTGTTAAGTTACTAGTATGACTTAACTCCAAATTCTTCATGAAGGCACCTAGTGCTATAAACTTTCCTCTTAGCACTATGTTCATTGTGTCCTATACATTTGGGTATGTTGTACATTCATTTTTGTTGAATTCTAAGAAGTCTTTTCTTCTTTATTTCTTCCTTGATCCAGCAGAAACTCATTAGAGAATTGTTCAGTTTCCATGAGTTTGTAGGCTTTCTGTTGTTGAAATTAAGCTTTATCCATGGTGGTATGATAAGGGGTTTATTTCAATTTTTTCTATCTGTTGAGACTTGTTTTGTGGCTGAGTATATGGTCAATCTTGGAGAAGTTTCCATGAAATGCTGGAGAAGAAGGTATATTTCTTGTGTTTGGGAGAAATGTTCTGTAGCTATCTGTTGGGTTCATTTGAGTCATAATGTCTGTTAGTTCTGTTTAGTTTCTGTCTGGATGACCTGTCCATTGGTGAGAGTAGGGTGTCAGCCTCCCACAATTATTGTGTGGGGTTCTATGTGTGATTTAAGCTTTAGTAATTGTCTTAGCTAGGGTTTCTATTGCTGTGACAAATACAGCAATACTGAAGAGATCAATCCGCAGTCTGTAAGGCTAAGATTTCTTTATTCAGATAACACCAGCCAAGCGTAAGCCAGAGTGTGCCAGGGACAGCAAGGCAGCCAGGCCAGAGAGAGGAGAAGGGAGAAGGGGCTATCCACGTGTCCGCTGTCCTTTAAGAATCCTCACCTTTAGACCTCCCCTCACGACGCCCTCATGGGCGGGCATATCCCGGCACACCTGTCCGGGCTACTAGGAGGCGGGGCTACAGTGTCTCCCTACACAATACCAAAAAAGAAAGTTGGGGCTTATTAGGCTTACATTTCAACATCACTGTTCATCACTGAAGGAAGTCAGGACAGGAACTCAAACAGGGTTGAATCCTGGAAGCAGGAGCTGATGCAGAGGCCATGGAGGGCTGCTGCTTACTGAATGCTTCCTCTGGCTTGCTCAGCCTACCTTCTTATACAACCCAGGATCAGAAGTCCAGGGATGGCACCAGCCACCGTGAGCTGGACCCTCCCCTATAGATCACTAATTGAGAAAATGCCTTACAATTGGATTTCACTGAGGTATTTCCTCAACTGAGGCTCCTTCCTCTCTGATGACTCTAGCTTGTGTCAAGTTGATACACAAAACCAGCCAGTACAATAATGTTTCTTTTACAAGTATGGGTGCCTTTACATTTGGGGTATAGATATTTAGAACTGAGACATCCTCTTGGATTTTTCCTTTGATGAATATGAAATGCCCTTCTTCATGTCTTTTGATTAATTTTGGTAGGAAGTCTATCCTGTTAGATATTAGGATAGCTATATCAGCTTGCTTCTTAGTCTATTTGACTGGAAAAGTTTTTCCAACCAATTATCTGTAACTCCAGACTAGTGGTTCTCAGCCTTCTGAATGCTGTGACCCTTTACTATAGTTCCTCATGTGATGGTGACCCCCAAGCATAAAATTATTTCTTTGCTACTTCATAACTGTAATTTTGCTAAAGTTGCAAATCATAATGTAAATATCTGTTATGTAGGTCTAACAGAGGTCTCAACCTGCAGGTTGACAACCACTGCTTTAGATCCATGGATCAGATGCATCCTCCATAGGCACCAGTTACAAACATTATGTATAGACAAACACAAAGGCAAAAACATTAACTATAAGGTCCTCTATTTGAAATGGTTGCCAATAGGCAGCATGCAGAGCACACCGAAGTCCTGTCTGTTTTTTTTTTTTTTAAATTAGAAACAAGCTTGTTTACAAGTCAATCCCAGTTCCCTCTCCCTCCCCTCTCCCCTGCCCCCAGGGAGGGTGAGGCCTTCCATGCGGGATTTTTTTTCAAAGTCTTGTTATATCATTTGGAGCAGGGCCTAGACCCTGCCCTGTGTGTCTAGGCTGAGAGGGTATCCCTCTATGTGGAGTGGGCTCCCAAAATCCACTAGTATACTGAGGATAAATACTGATCCACTACCAGAGGCCCCAGGTTTCTTGTCTGGGTTGCCAGCTGTTACTTCAGACCCTGGGAGCTGGCCTGATTCAGCGCTGACAGAATTGGAGGCAGATCACCCCTATTTCTGTAAATATGTTTTGACTAAGATTGTTGTTCTTGAAAATGTGTGCCTGCCAATCACCTTTTAGTTTTGTAAAGACAGGATGCACCTGACTTGATATTTGGCCAAGGTAGCAAAATGGTAAGTGTTGCTTTTGGTTTAAAGACGTTTTGATGTAAAGGTTGGGAAAAAACATATTTGACATATTTATTTTTGAGGGAGGTTAACTTTGGAGGATGGGAATAACTTGTTTGTATGGAAAAACAGTCTTGTTTTTGATGTTTGAATGAAGATGGGCCAGCCACTTGTGTGAAACTCAGCTGGTGGTCAGACAATTCAGTTCTTTGCACTGATGCTCATTCCTTGTCTCAGGATGTGAACCCAGGCTATGGCAGGATCCCAGCAGTAAAGGAAAATACTTAGCATGGACATCTGGCTTTTATATGTGCTCACATAGGTAAGTGCACCTGCATATATAACACACAGAGAGACATAAAAAAGCATAATGAGTAGAAAATTTTTAAAAAAACAGATAAATTATCCAATATAGGACTAAAATGTAAGAATTTATTAGAGCCAGGTAATTACAAAGTCCACATTCGATCAGTTAATTTCTCTTTCTTCAAAAGACGTTAGCAAAAAGTATTATTGAAGATTAATTATATAAAATATAATTTATAATAATTATATTTGAAAGGTGATGAATTCCATTTTAACAGAATTGCATTCACAAGTTATTTGAACTCATTAAAACTCAACAAGAAAATGTTGTCATCAAAGTAAAACAATTAGAAGGCAGGCATATTAGTATTGGCTGAATAATGCAGTGACATCTAGTTTTGCCAGTGAACCTGTGATAGTGGCCACACCCCATGGGAGTGGCTTCAGGTATTCGGATGTGACCCCTTATAAAGTAGAGGAGAAGGCTGGCTTGCTCTCTTGGGTTGCCGTGAGAGCATCAGAAGGGTAGAGACTGCGTCTTCTGGAGCAGGAAGACTGTAACAGTTACTTGCTATTATTTGTGCTTCTCTAATAAATACCTAGTTATTATTTATCTTAGGTCTGGTGGACTCATTTCAAGCCTGCCTCCGACTGGTGCCTGATGTGAGGTGCCATTTGTGGATGGAGGTTTCTGTTCTATTTGGTCCTGCAGCTGTTTGGAACCAAATAAGCACCCAGAGGCTTATATTAATTATTAACTGTTGACTAATGGCTAAGGCTTCTTGTTGGCTATCTCTGTCTTAATTATTAACCCATGTCTATTAATCTATGCATTTCCATGTGGTCTTGGCTTACTGGAGAATCCCCAGATTCCTATTTTTCTGGTGGCCACATAGTGTCTCCCTGGCAGCTTCTCTGTGTCTTTCCCCCAGAATTCTTCTCATCTGGTAGCCCTGCCTATTCTTCCTACCTAGCTAATGGTCAATTAGTGTTTTATTCATCAACCAGTAAGAGAAACATATATTATCAGCATAGAGAAGGCCATTCCCCATCAGAGTAATTTCTCCATTTGGAGGAGAATTTTAGTTAGTGAGGTCTCATGCCTCTACAGCCGAGAGTCATCCAAATACATGTTCAGACAGTCTTTTTAATTTATTTTAAGAGTTGAATGTTGCTCTCTTTACTCTGTTTTAAGTTTTAAAATTTAAGTTTTCTTAACTTTAAATTATACAATTCCAAAGTCACAAGTTTAAAAAAAATTGAAAAGGCAGTGTGACCAAGTGTATTGATTAATATCTAACTTTTTTTTGTTTTTGTGTCCCCAAACATTGACCTCTATGAGTCATATCTTTAGAAGGTTCTCCTGATTTGAGATATCAATGGATCAATAAGAGTTCTGAATTGAGAAATCAATGAATCAATAGGATTTCCTGCTGGGGAATCAGTGAGATAGTTTGGTTAAAGTTTGGGGTAGGGCAACAAAGACTACTACATGATCCATTGAATGAGTCATCTTTGTTCCACTGAGACCCTGACTCATAATGGTCCCTGAAGAGCTTTGGGAGGCAACTACTCAAAATTCATTGTGAGATTAGGGTGCTTGCATATACTTGAGTATATGGTTAACCTCCTTGTGAGGAGGAAATAGGATCCCACATATTTGGAAATGGCTTCACACTGATCAAACTACTATGAGGGTAACATGCAGTTGTGTTCATGGAGACAATGTAGTGTTGAGTTGAATTAGCTGTGACACTTAGCTGTTACGGCAATGAGGTAGACTGTGGGGTTGACTGAACGGTTCAGCCTACTGTGGGGAAGATACCCAGAGAAAAGTATAAATTTAAAATCTTGAACTATAAGCTCAAAGCACTAGCCAAAGGAAAAGCCTAAAAGCTTTAGAAAGTTGAAGATACCAAGGACCAAGATTTCAAAGAAAAGAAATCTTGTCCTCAGAATTCTGTTTGGCCAAAATACTGGTTGATGGTAATAAAACTGAAGTTGAAAAGAAGTGACTGCTCATCAATGCAGCCTTTGTGAACAGTTACAGAACAGCTAGTTTTAAGTTAATTAGCTGTCTCCACTTTCCATCATGCCTTTTTATAAAGATAAGTAATGGTGGGTAGAATAATTGATGTTTCAGTGTGAAGTATGACAGAACAGACATGGATCAGTTAGGATACAGTGACTGCTGAGACTATAATTCTACTGTGTTGAGGCTGAAAGTGTATCCAGGCAAGGGTTAAAGTGATGCTGATTGGCCAAAGAAGTGGACTGTGCTGCTGAGTCTGTTTGCTGTCCTGGACCCTTGCTTTGATCCATACCATGCCCTTTACCCTGTGTGCTCCAGGAGACTCACTTCTGTGCATCCCATGACTCTACTGCCCTTGCCCTTTGGCTTCCAGGTGGGTTTAAAGGGAATCAGCTATAAACATAGTAAGGTGGGAGAATGAGTATGTTATGCCATTTTCCTCCTTTCTTAGCATTGGTTGGGGACAGTGTTGGCAATGGCTGCACTGTATGTTTAAAGTTTCTGCTCAACTGTTATTATTTTATAGCTCCAAACACCTTTCACTGGAGATATTATAGTCCGTTTTTTTTGGCCCCTTCAGTTCTGGTGCAGCAATGATTTCCAGCTGTAACGAATCCCTGGGTATATCGGCAAGTCATTGTTGTTCCCTTAATCTTGCCTATAACTCTTTGGATAATGTTTCTTTAAACAAAGAAACAGACTTTGTGTTTGCCTTTTCCTTCATCTGTAACTTCACTTCTAGAGGATCTGACACCCTCCTCTGACCTCTGATGACCCTGCACTTATGTGGTGTAATTGCATGTAGACAAAACATTCATACACATAAAATAAATCTTTTTAAAAATTAACAAAAAGTCATCTAGGGATGTCAAACAGAATTCATAAAATATAGGCCCAGAAGGCAATTTGTAACTCCAGATGTGTATTACAGAAGGGAGAGGAAGGGACAGCAGTGTGCCTATTGAGTTAGGGAGCCAGAACTTCAGGTTTCAGAGATCTTGGCAGCCATGTACATGCCATGAGAAAGGGGCTTCCAGGTGTCAGGGCTTCAGGTATCACAACTCTTGTTTCTGGTTGAGATTTGAAATGTGTAAGTAAAAGCATCAGTTCATGTGATTTGGTTTTGACATAGACACCAAACATGAGTTTATATGCTGCATACATTTGTTTGTTTATTTTGCATGTTAGTTGAACTTCTTTATAGTATAGGCTATGAACTACTGTATTCAATATAAATTCATCCTAATTTACGGTCAGAACCGATGCTTACTTAACAGAGTGAGCTATCTCTGCTGGTCATGGTGATCAGTGTATATGAAAAGAGAGCAGAATTAAGCATTTCTTCCCAAATAGATACATACATGGATTTGGATCCAGGTGCTTCTTATTGGACATGTCAAAGACACAGTAGGATTGGCTGATTAACTCAGGATTCTTGGAGTGCCACATGGTCAGTCCATAAGAACACTAAGAGCTGATAATTTGAGTTCATGTGGTGTCAACTCAAAATAAATTGTTCGGAACTAGATAGAAATAGAGATAGATAGAGAGGAGAGAGAAAGGCACAGAGAGACTGACCACATTAAATGTCAGTCTATTACTTTATAATAAGAACCCCACACTGCTGCTTACAGTATAGTCCATTCTGCACAGATGTCTCTGCTGTGTTGTTTCAGCTCCTCTCCATCCATAAAAACGAAGGGGAAAGCTTCAGCTTTAGCTCTACTTCTTTAAATTTAAGTTGTTTGAGAAGTTGGTACATGAGTACTGTATTTACACCATTTTTAATCCATTTCTCCTTCTTCTCCCATGACTTCTTCTAAAATTATTATCTGCCTCCCAAGTGCCAGGACCAAAAGTGTGCATCACCACCACACAGCCCAAGAAGCATTTCCAAGTAAGCATTTCAGGTTAATTGCCTAGAAATATGTGGAGGATGAGGGGGGTATAAAATTTAAAATATGTAACCTGTAATTTTTATTTACTTTTGTAGTTAATTTTGGAATTATAATTTTTACTATTTTATTAAAGAGAATTGCCCAGAGCCCAGAGAATATTTTAGGCCCCTCATATCTGGATCTATGCCTGCATTTCTATGTGAGGATATGGATACTATACTGACCTGGCCAAGGACTCCCTTTTTTATCTTTTGAAAGATAACATGCATCTCACTATCATTTCCTCATCTTACCATTGCTTCAGGGAGAAAACAAACAATGAAATTTCGGTTCTTTATGTTAATAAATCCCTTCAGTCACTCATTGAGACAGCAACTGTGGTCTCTCAGAACAAGGGAATTCCTTAGTGTCTTCCATAGTTCATTCAAAAAGATGCTTGTCAAATTTGCTGCTCTTCAATGCAATGTTGTGCATTGGAATCATATGACAGTGGCATTTTCCTGGCCTTTCCCTTACATCTTAGGAGTCACTGTGCCCTGTGTATCATGCATAATAGAAACAATGATGTCTTTTGTGAGGCTGAGTTCAGCAACTCTCTATAGCTTTGGTCAGTCTACTTGATGACAGGCAGGGATTGCAGACTTGTCAGGGATCGAGGTAGCTTAAAACACATTTACACCAGTTTCTTTTCCTCCGTTTTGGTCAGTGAGATATTCTTGCTAAATACGTCTTCAGACATTGCTGGATGCTTCTCCAAAACCATACACATAGTTATGAGAAGATACAGATCAGTGCAAAGGTCTTGAAAATTAGACCCTGACAGCTGGGTGAGCCTGAATTTCCAACTGATTTGGGAGATCACAGCAAAGCTGCACTTCCACTTTGGTTTCTTTGGTTGTTGAAAGCAAGCAGTCTTTCAAAGGTCAATCCAGTAAAGTAATCTTTACTTTGGATTCCTGTCTGTCTAGCTATTGTATGTGCTCCCCTCCTTTGGTCATTGCAGATTTTTATTTGGTCTTCAGATAATGAAACATGAATTAGCTCCCGGTTCCTGGGTGCTGAAAAGTGGTATTAGTTTCTTGGAGATATCGTACTAACTGGGTGGCTTGAAACAATGAACACTTAGAGTGTCAAGGCTCTGGACATCATAAATTTAAAATCAAAGTATAGATAGGCCTACATTCCTTCCAAAGACACCATGGGAGAATCCTTCCTTGCCTCTTCCAACTTCTGATGGTCTGTGGAGCCTAATGGCTGATAGTATTATAGCAGCAATTCAACTTCCTTTTCCATCTGGCCTTCTTGGGTTTTATAGGACATCAGTTTTTGCTTTGTTTTGTTTTTTGTTTTTTGTTTTTTTTGAGACTGAGTCTCACTATCAGGCTGGCCTTGATCTCAACAGAGATGACTCTGCTTTCCATGTGGCATCCTTGGTAATTTCTGTTTTTTTTTTTTTTTTAATTCTCTCTGTGTAGCAGAAAGACAAGGCATGACTTTGAGAATCCTCACTCAAAACTGGGAGGGGGCATCCCCAGACCCTTAGCCTGTTCTTCTAAACAGCTGGACTCTGTACTATGCAGATGACCAGGCTGATGATGAACTGTAACAATTAGAGCAACACTAGTAGATGAGGCAACTCAATTCACTTTGGCACACTGATTCAAGGTCCCAACCTCTCACTAAGTTCAAAGTATCCTTGCAATCAAAGGGCACCAATGGTTAACTAGGGGACAACTATCTAAATTCTAAGTCCTCTTCCTGGAATCACCAAGATTGTACTCAAGTTGCCACACACTAAATGCAGCAACTGTGCTCTTGTTTTTGAGGCAAACACATTAAGTCACTTCTGTGTGGGTCATAGAGAAAGTCTGTTCTAGAAAGCTTGCCTTGAAGGACAAGCCATTAGCCAATCTTCATGTGTGATAGTTTACAGACAGGAACTGTTACATAAACAAAGGAATCTGAAGGGAAAGATATGTGCTACTCATCCTTCACAAGACAATAGAGGCTAAGCCTCTTCCAATAGCTCAGCTCGGAAAGCTGAGCTTTACAAATGGGAAAAGATGAGTCAGTGCCAACACTGACTGTATGTATGCTTGAATAGTCCTTCATGCTCACACAGCTAGAGGACTTTTAACAGGAGCAAATTCTCTGATTAAATATGACCCTGGAACTGTTTCTCTTCCAGAAGTTGTCTGGTGGTGCATACAGGTAACAGTTATGTCCTGCAAAGGACATCAGAAATGTAATTTCATCATCACACAGAGAATTAAACCAACAGAGCATGTGCCAAGTGTCAGTACCCCAGGGAGCAGCAGAGATGGCTCCGATATCTTTTGCTTCATAGTTAAACCTATGTCCATCTTATACAGAAGCAAGGAAGGAATGGGCCAGCTAACAAAGAGACAGACTGACTAGAGATGGCTGGTAAGATTTGTTGTCTCAAGCACATCAGTGGAAAATTATTGAAGCTTTATGACTCATGCAACTTGGAAAGAGAAGCACAAACTACTCTACTCACTTGTGCTTTGAGGGAAAAAGGCTGCCACAACTAGGGTTATATCCTCTGTCTCTGTGGTAACCCAGAGGTGGAGCCAAATCACTGCCCCCTACTCAGGAGAGGGACATGCCTAGGAAAAGGTTGGAAATTAGCTTTTATCCATATGTCCCCTTACTGAGGAAAAACAGTTTCCAATATGTGCTGAAATCTTCATGAGTTGGATTGAGACCTATGACTCCATGATTGAAAAAGCTCAAGAAGTTACTCAAGGCTGTAATAAATGAAGTCATTCCTCCTCTGGGCTCCTGAGGTATCTCCAAAGTGACAATGGGCCTTTTTTATTTCTAAAATAACCCAAGAGGTCTCACAGATACTGAGCATAGCCTGCTGCTGCCTTACCTCATGACTGCAATTAGTATTCCCATCCCCTGGGAAAAGGAGAGAAGACAAAATATCAATGCAAAACACATAACTCAAAGAGGATGCATTGTCTTTTTCAGGAGTCAAATATTAGTAACCCTGACCAGGGATACTTTTTTAGGTTAACCTCAAATTCCATGTTTCAATATGGCAGCAGTATTGTAAAGTTTTTACAGTTAATAGAACAAAGAAATTCATAAATCAACACATTTTTCAAATGCATTTGTATGTACATTAGGTAGGTGAGTTTCAGCAAAATTGGAGAACCTCAGATAAACGGCTCAGATGCTCTCTGATGTCACTTAAGTTTTGGATTGGTGGAAGCTAGGGTCTATTTGTATGTTCTAGAGGACTTACCTAACAGTCACAGATGTTAGGTCACATTCAGAAGAGGGTAATAAGTAGCTAAGAAGGGCGTTAATATAACCTTACATAACTTGGCTCTGAACCTGCAACAGTCTAGCCTCTCCACACCATTGAAATTCCTGTCAGTCAGTAAGCATTTGTAGTCACAACTTCTCTCCATAAACTTTTGTTTACTCTTCTCTTGGTTGGTCAAGCATCACATTTTGCCCATGTGTGGGACCAAATATTATTTTGGTGATCCTCTGGTTTTCAACCTCCTGAACCCTCTCACATTTCCTTTACATCAGGAAGGTTGATATATTTTAGATCTCTGGATAGGCAGGGTGTAAATTCCAATGAAGACTGAAGAAACTCAATGGATCTTTGATTGTAAGAATCATCAACCCTTAGACACAAGGGACTGAAGTCTCAGAAGGAGAAATTCAACCAGAATAGAAGACATGGAAAGTTAAGGAGGCACTGGAAGAGAAGGTTCCCCTTAGCTAAGCCTGAGTCAGGATGAAGCATTTTAAGAGTCAGGGATTCCAGCACAACTAACCACATTTGCTATACAAGTTGCTTACATAGAGAAGGTATTCTTTTTAGATACAGGTTATTTCAAATAAGAATGTTAAAAATACCAGTGAATTAACCTTAAGGCCTAAGGATATATGACCTTCAATATGGCCATTTTACATTTCCAGCTGTAAAACTGCAATTTTCTAGGAATCTCATCAGGAAACACCACTAGCAGTAAATGGTATGTTTCAATCCCCTCATGCAAACTTTATGACCCTTGAGGGAGAAAGCTTGGATCTTTTTTCTAAAATTTGTCTTGTTAACTATTCCCAGCTTAAGTTCTTAAAAAATCCAAGCTCCAGGAATCCAGTCAAAGAGAGGGAGGAAGGAAGGAATATATGAGCAAGGGAGGTCAAGATCACGAAGGGGAAATCTACAGAGACAGCTGAACCAAGCTCATAGGAACTTGTGACTCTAGACCCAGTCTATTATGAACTTTTACTAACAAGTTTGTCTTTATTACAAAGGGAGCTGAATTTCCTGGGTAACAAAATGAGAGATGCTCTTGGAAGTATTAAAGTGTTTAGAATCTTCTTGCTGTTGCTTCTTTCATCTAAATGTGGTGGGTGGTGGACCATACAGGATCTCCACCCATAGCTGACCATAAGAATTCCAAGCCTGTGAGTAGTTCTGCTATTACCTTACCTAAAGGGATTCTTGAGGATAGAGAAGGTGGGCTTCATTTTCAAGAAAACCTGGGAGTTAGGCACGATAATAATTGTTACTTAAAATTTTGTACTTATTAAAATTCCTTTAAAAGTAATATTTGTTTCAGTAACACAGGCTAACTAGTTGTGCTGCTGGAGTGTCCCTTGGATCCAGGAAATCCCTCAAAAGATGGGGAGGAAGAATTGTGGGGGACAGAAAGGTTGAGAATGCCAGGAAAGTACAGCCTGAGTCATCAATCTCTGGGGGTCCAGAGAGACTGAAGAAGCCATTATGGAGCCTGCATGGGTCTCCTTTAGGGCCTCTGCTTATATGCTATGGCTGTTGGCCTGGCATTTGGGGGGAACTCCTGACAGTTGGAGTGGGGGATGTCTCTGACTCTTTTGCCTACTCTTGGGACCCTTTTCCTCTTACTGGGTTGCCTCACCCAGCCTTGATGTGAGGATTTACATCCAGTCTTATTGTGTCTTATTATGCGGTGTTCAGTTGGTATCCCCGGGAGGTCTGCTCTTTCTGCCAGGAAATGGAGGAGCAGTTGATCTGGAAGAGAGGGGAGGTGTGTGCATATGGGAGGGGCTGGGAGGAGTGGAGGGAAGGGAAGTCATGGTTGGGATGTATTGTATGAGTGAATAAATCAAAATTAAAAATAATATTTGAAGTTTTTCATTCTGTTAGAACATTGTACTTATAATAATTCCATTGTATATAAATTATATGTGGTGTCGTAAAAATTGCTGTTCACACAAGAATTGCAGAGTTTGAGAAAAAACACAACAAATTTAGAAATGTTAGATTTCTTCCTCTTTATCTCAAATATCTATCTGTTACGATAATGCTCGAGGGGAACCTTGGTGGATTCCATGGTAGGTGAGGGTGACAAACATGCCAGGCAGATAGAGCTTAAGTGAGAAGTTTTATTAGAAAAGGAAAGGGGGAGGGGAGGAAAGAGAAAAGAGGTAAAGAGACAGAGACAGAGAGAGGACAGAAGAGAAGAAGGAACAGGAAAAGTCCTGTCTGCCCCAGGAGAACATCAGGAAAAAGAGAGAGAAAGCATAAGTGGGCCCTTTGTACCTGCATGCATACTAGTAGTTATGCAACCCTGGAATGATCAGGGTACCACCTGGTAACAGGGGCAGGCCAGCATCATGCCTGAATCCTTAGACCATCTCTTTCCTCTTTATGACAGTGGGGCCTAAGGGCACTGGGTTTCTCCACAGAGAAGATGATGGAGGCTAAAGTGGAAAACTAAACCCAAATATTAGCTCACATATATTGGGAACATGTATTATTTAATCATTTTTAAAAAATATATTTTTATTTTATATGTATATGTGCCTGCATGTATAATGTGCACTATATGTGTACCTGGTGTCTTCAGAGGCCAGAGAGGATGTCTGTAAGCCATCATGTAGGTGCTGAGAACGGAACCTGGTTCCTCTGCAAGAGAAGCAAGTACTGTTAATTATGGAGCCATGTCTCCACTCAGATGCTATCTAATCTTGATCTTTCCTGCTCTTCTGATGAAGGAAAATGATAATGAAGCCTAATGGACATGGCTTAGTTTTAGGGAGGTCAACATTTTTGTAAGTTAGATTATGTTTTGTGTAGAAAATGAGATATGTGGGGGGGGAAATAAATAAATAAATAACCCTTTTTATTTTTCCTTTTCATTCTTTTTTTTAAAAAGTGAGTTACTTGGTAGAACACCTGGGCTAGTATGACTTTTCCCTCTCTACATTGGGATTCCATGAAACAGATCTTATTATCCTATCATCACACAAGGGAATAAAATGTTAAAACAAACAACAACTAAAATCTAAGCAACCTACCCATGATCTTCAACTTGACAGGAGAAAGTGAGGATTGTTTTTTTTTCCTCCATTTTTTAAAAATTTAAATTAGAAACAAGATAGTTTTACATGTCAGTCCCAGTTCCCTCTCCTCTTCCCCTCCCCCCCACTAACACCCTACCTATCCCATACCATTTCTGCTCCCCAGGGGGAGTGAGGTCTTCCATGGGGGGTCTTCAGAGTCTGTCATATTCTTTGGGATAGGGTCTAAGCCCTCCCCCATGTGTTTAGGCTGAGGGAGTTCCCTCTGTGTGAAATGGGCTCCCAAAGTCCATTCCTATGCTAGGGATAAGTACTGATCCACTACAAGAGGCCCTATAGATTTCTGATGCCTTCTTGAAAGTGAGGATTGTTAACTAGGCTGTTGACCCATAGAGAGCCGAGATTGCACACTCTATTTCATGTTGGTTTGAGGCTGGCTCTACTGGGGGAGCAAAGCTGAGAAAATGAGAAAGCTATGGAAGAGTGAGTAGAAATTTGTGATTGGGTATGCGATGACAAAGACAGAATACAAACCAACCAACTTCCAGGGAAAATTCATATTTTCTCTCCAGTTGGAGCTATGAGTGGAGTTCAAAAATGTTCTATTCTCTAAGGCAGCAGTTTTCAACCTATGGGTCGAGACCCTTTTGTGGGGTTGAATATCAGATTTCCTGCATATCAAACCTTTACATTATGATTCATAACAGTGGGAAAACTACAGCTATGAAGTAGCGATGAAATAATTTTGAGGTTGGGGGGAGTCACCACAACATGAGGAGCTGTGTTAAAGGGTGGTAGGGTTAGGAAGGTTGAGAGTGAGAACTGCTCTGTTCAATAGCTAGACGTACCTGTAGATGTGAGAAAAGAAGAAGAAACAGCTCTTGCCTCAGTGGGAGTAAGGGACAGTTTCTGTTAGAACCAGATGTGAGTGATCATGGCCCAGGAGCACAGACTTAGGTTACCAAAAATTTCAAGCTCCAACACAGCAGTCATTTCTTGCAGTGTTCTATGAGCAGAACAACATCAACAACAGAAAGCATATGTCAACCACTTTTCAAAGGCAGTGGTAGAAACATCAGGTAAGTTGTTTACAGTGAATCAGGGGAATCTCTGTAACAGGTCTCGGATACTGTGTGGCAGCATTCTTTAGGTTGGTGGAAAATGTTTTACCTGTGAGTCACAGGATGCTAGGTCAGACACAGAGAAGGCCAAGGGGTCTAGTGATAGTAAGAGATAAACAGTAACTATGCAACATTCCCGTTTCTCCACAATCACTGCAGTTCTAACTAGTTGTGGCGGTAAGAACCTGAAGGTTAGGTTAGGTGTCTTAGAGTTTCTAGTGCTGCGATGAAACACCACAACCAAAAGCAACATGGGGAGGAAAGAGTTTATTTTGTTCACAGTTCCATAGAAGAGCTGATCACCAAAAGCTGTGAGGGCAGGAACTCAAGCAGGGCTGGAACCTGGCAGCAGGAGCTGATGCAGAAGCCATGGAGGGGTGCTGCTTACCGGCTTGCTCAGTCTGTTTTCTTACAGAATCCAGGACTACAAGCCCCCCAGGCAACCCCACAAGCACTCTGCCCTCCCCAATGAATCACTAAGAAAATACCCCATAGACTTTCCTGTAGCCCAATCTTACTGGAGACATTTTCTTGATCGAGGCTCCCTCCTCTTGGATGATTCTACCTTTTGTCAAGCTGACATAAATTATCCTGCACAATTGATCCCTTGCCGACTAGACACAGAAATACGTCACCATTAAGCCGCTTCCTTTCTCATTTAGCCAGAAGATCTCACATTGAAAACATACGTAACTTTAAAAATCCCAGTCCTTACAAATTCAAACACATCAAAAGTCCAGTCTCTTCAAAATAGCCAGTCTCTCTAAAAATCCAAAACCTTTTTTAAAAAGTTCAAAGTCGTTCAGCCATATGCTACTGTAAATATCAAAATTTGCTGAAATACTTGCTTCAAGAGGGAAGAACTAGGGCACAGCCACAATCTGACCAAAGCAAAACCAAACTCCCAATAGTGTGAATAACTCTGTGTCCAATTTTCTGGGATCCACTCGTTATCTTCTGGGCTCCTCCAAGGGGCTTGGTCACTTCTCCAGCTCTGCCCTGGGCAGCACACACAGGTTGTGGCTGGCACCATCCCATTGCAGCTGCTGTTCTTGGGGGTCATCCCATGGTGGTGGCATCTCCAAAATGCTGGTGTCTTCTGCTGCAACTGGGCTTCACTTTCACTACCAATCTCTCCTGGGCTCTCTTCAGGGACTCCAGCCCTGTTACACAGTACCAAACCTCAGCCTCTTTCCATGAACCCTTTACACCTTTGAAACCCTCACCACCTGGATGACTCTTACACTGCAAATACAAGAGACAACCTTGGCCAAGTCTGAAACATAACTTCCATGTACTGACTCCCAGGAAACCCAATCTGGAAGAGTTCATCTTGATGACATTGATTCCTTTTTAGTTACTGCTAATTTCTCAGTTTCAGCTGACCAGCACTGATTATTCCAGCAAAGCAAGGTGTCATTTTAGTAGTTCAGCTGTCTTGTTAATCTGATTCTTCAGCCCCCGCTAACCAATACTACAGAATCTTAATTCAAAATGATAAATGGCCCTGCTAGAGTCTTTAAACTTCTCTCTGAAACGTCACAAGCCAGGCCTCTATCATCTGCATTGCCCTCAACATTTTTTATCTTCCAAAGTCCTACAGAACAGCCCACTGAGCTCTTAACACTCGATGGCTTTTCTATTCTAAAGTTACAAAGTCCTCCACAGTCCCCTCCCTCTCCAAAACACATCGGCAGGTATCTCAGAGCAATACCCTACTATCCTGGGACCTGCTGTCTCCAATGGGGTTTCTATTGTTGTGATGAAACACCACGGTGAAAAGCAATGTGGGGAGGAAATCTCCATACAACATTTCACCATCAAAAGCCTGGAGGGCAAGAACTGAAGAAGGACAGGAACCTAGAAGCAGGAGCTGATGCAGAAGCCATGGAGGAGTGGTGCTTCTGGGCTTGCTTCCCATGGCTCGCTCAGCCTGCTTTCTAACAGAACCCAGGACCACCAGCCCAGGGATGGCACCAACCACAACGGGCTTCTCCCATGAACCACTAAGTAAGTAAATGTCCTATATAGGCTTGCCGACAGCCAAATCTTATGGAGACTTTTTCTTGATTGAGGCTCCTTCCTCTCTGATAGCTAGCTTGTGCCAAGTTGTTATAAACTATCCAGCACTTTAGGCTTATTTGCAGAAACTTGCCTTCACAAGTCTAAATGCAGGAGAAACTTTTGACAACAGGAAAGGACGATGCCCTTCCAGCTATTACCCCGAGGCTCCACTATCGCTGAGACTAGTCTTTATGAAACACTTTTTGCAGCAACACACCATTCTGTAATATATTCGTCATCCACAAACTTCCGTTCTTTGGATGTGGTGGAGTCGGGTTCTCAGCTATCAGGATTCTAAAAGCACGCTAGAATTCTCATCGTGCTGGACTTTCTGTTCCTGTTACAGGCTGTGGGAAAAGGTGCATTTCATAAAACAGACATGACACATGAGCTTCCGACTTTTTTTTCCCAGGAGATATGCTAATCTACTCAGCAGTTACTGCCCAGACATTTCTTTCGTTCTTTTTCTGTCTTCACTGACCTTCTGCCACAGGCAGTTACAAACCTGGTCAATAACCATCTAGGGAGGACTCGAGTTAAGCTCCAGGGTCAGAGATCTTTCAGGCAGATGAACCTTAGGGTAGAACAGGGGCAGGGCATGACCTAGTACCTGGCAGCGCCGCCGATTGGCGGAAGAGAAGGTTGTTCCTTCGAGGCTGCCGCTGATTGGCTGCAGGAGGGAAGACTTGTGACGTACTTAAAAGTTGAGCAAACACCTCCTCCTTCTTCTCGCTCCCCCCCGCCCCCCCAAGCCAATATTTTTTTGCAGGGAAATCAGAGACAGCAGGGTCCAGACTGAGGAGCTCCGGGCGGCGGGGGACTACTCAGAACTCAGGAGGTGAGAAGGAAGCTTGGAGGGCGACGCGGATGCAGGCGCGATCCCTGCGTGCAGGATGCGTTTGGAGCCCCCGGCTCAACCGCGGGACTACAGCTGTTGGCCCGGAGGTCAGGTCCCGGAGCAGCGGCGGGACGACGCCTAGGGCCCCATGGTCACAGAGCTAGGAAGCGGGACAAGCTTTAGGCCTTGCTGCCCAGTCTGCTCAAAGGGAGGAAGGGCGGTGGGCTCAGCTCTTCGGCTTCTGAATAGGAAGTTGGGGGGGGGGATGCACTTTTTCGGGGGTGGGCGTTGGCGGTTGTGGTGCTGTTGCTGGAGGATACGGGTTGATGAGTTGAAATTAAAGTTGCAGAGTACATAACTTTTTTTTTTTTTTCTGTTGGACTGAAAGCTTCCTTGCGGGTGGTGGCTGATGGAGGGTGCAAGATTGCCCTCCCCCCTCCCCCTTTGACTCTGCAGAACTGTGACCCTGAACTTCACACCTCTAGCTGCAGGCTTAGGGCTGGTCACTCTGTCTGAGATAGAGACCTGGCTGGGTCAGTCTGTATTCTAAATGAGATAGGCATGAGAGAGAAAGTTGGATAAGTTGGGGTTCTGGGCTCCAAAACTCTAGATTACCCCGGGCGGCTGTGCAGGCCAGGCCAAAGCTCAAGGAGATGGCTCTGTGGATGCACTTTGTTAAGAGCTCTGCTGGTTGGATGAAGAGGGAGGGAGTGAGAGAAGATGAATAAGCGAATTCATTCCTAAATCAGTAGAGACTGACGTTTCTTGGATATTATGGGTCATGAATTGTGAAAATGTGGGCAAACGTGTAGCGGTGACCAGCGTTGTGAGGCTGTGTACACCACACTGGATGGTTAGTAACGTACACGGTGTTCTTCCAGTTCTTTGTACAAAACACGATGGCATGGTATGTGTGTGCGTGCATGTATGTGTGTGTGTGTGTTGTGTATATATGTGCGCGTGTGTATTTTGCTACCCGACTCCTCCCTGCCATGAAGGTGAGAGGACCTCAGGCTGTATAAACTTGTTGGCTACATAATCTTGTTGTCATTTCTGCAAAGTGACATAGGAAGACAAATATTGAGTTTGTTTATTGGAGGTATTTCCCCATTCTTCTAGAAAATCATATTCCTTGTCACATTTACTGTATTCATGGAATCGAAGGTGTCTTCAATTTAAGATGCTTCCCTATTTTAGAGATGCTAAAATGTGAGAGAACCTTGTTGAAATAGAGTTAAAACGGCAATGAATTTTACACGTTCAGCTGTTCCTAAAGAGTGGCGTTCAAGACAGGCTTTTTCAATTTGGGTTCTATTTTTTATTTTAATTTTGATTTTTCTACTGGAGAAGCATAATTTACCACAGTGAGGTAAAGAGCAAGGGCAAGAAGTGTGTTCGACTAGGGGGTGGCTATGCTCACACTGGAGGAATCAACAGACTTGGACCTTTTTCCTTTCTTCACATTTATTGTTTAGAGCATATGGGAGGGGTTCCGGTCACTATTGAAGGTTCACAGCAGACTTGAGTGTTAGTTAGATGACTGAAAGACAGGTAAGGTGTGAATCAGGTTCATAGAGTAAGTTTATGGTGCTGGGACCATTTCAAGGAGGTGAGCCTGAACTCCTTGGTATCTGTCTCCTGCTGGAGACATTGGTTTCTGGTTAGGGTGGTTAATGATACACCTCTGGAGATTTAGGAGACTGCCCTGCCTTCCTCTGTGTTATCTTCATGTTTTTCTGTTTGGTGAACTTCAGCTGGATATGTCCAGGCTGATTTATATTCTAAAACTTCAATACACTTGAAGTCCACATTGCTGACTCTTGAGCTTAATGGAATCAGAATTATATTGCTAAAGGAACTTTTTTCTTTTCTTTTTAGAAAACATTGTGTTTAAACCCTTTATGTAGTCTCCCCCGCTTCCCCCAATGTGTGTGTGTCTGTCCTGGGGTGGGGAAGACGCATTGACAATCTAGTTCTTATTTATCATGCATGCTCTATTGCATAGGTTTTGTGATGATTATTTAAATTTTCTCATTATCTACTTTAAGATAAATAACTTAAATTTTTACCTGCTCACAAAATCATAAAATTATATTAATTCGTATCACGTGCTGATTTGATAACATGTATATATTATGTACTGTTTTAATCAGGATAAATACATCATCGTCTCAAACATTTGCAGTTTCTTTACTAAGAATACTATAAAATTCCCTTCTACTTTTTCAAAATACACAGTACCTTAGTGTTACAGTTACCTAATTGTTCAATAAATTTACTCTTTGTTTTTAAATGTTTGAGGTTTTCTGATGTGCCAATCACTTAGAATACAGAAGGGAGTAACTCATATTTCCCATCCTGGACTGTAAAATTTAGCAAGGAAACATTTTTGATTGCCCTGCAGTTCAGAACTTTGTTTTCCATTTCATCGAGTCTAAATCTGTGAGCTAGGAGAGTCAGGTTTTTGTTTGTTTTGTTTTTGAGACAGGGTCTCACTATGCAGCCCTGGCTGTCCTGGAACTTACTAAGGACCAGGTTAGTTCCTCACTCACAGAAATCCACCTGCCTCTGCCTCCCAACCACTGGGATTAAAGGCGTGCAGCACCACACCTGGCTTTGAGAATCAGGTTTTTCGATTGTTGTGTGACAGCAGCTGAGGGACTGAGCCAATCAATACGAATATTCTCAGACCAGATAAATTAACAGTAAGAGACCAGTCCTCAAAGACTCTCTGTTCTCTGTAGTTACCATTGTTGCTGTGGGAAAAAAAAAGCCCAATAGAGGCAATTTGAAGGGGAAAAGAGTTTTCTTGGCTCACATAAGAAGAGACAAAGTCCATCATGGAGGGAAGACATGAGAGTGTGAGTGTGAGGATGCTAATCACATGTGGTCCAGAGTTAAGATGTAGAAAGGCATGACTGGCTGTGCTCAGGCTTTCCCCTTTTCATTTTATTCATCCCAGAATCCCATCCTATGGGATGGTACCACCCACACTGAGGGAGGATCTGTTAAAGCTCTCTGGGGATGCCTCACAGACACACCTCTGCTATTCTAAATCTATCAAGGTGACAAATGGAGCTTAATCACCACAGTCCAGGTGATTTTAAACTTTAGTAATTTGTTTTTATCTCTTGTGTTTTTGCTTTTTTAACCATTTGGCCAGCACTTTTATAAATAGGTTCAACATGGAAGCATTTGAGAACTGTACTGGGGAAGAGGAAGTGAAAATCTGAGGCCAGTGCCTTTGCAATTCCAGGCTTGGTTCCAACAAGCCTTGGAGTTGGGAGGGATTTGGCTTAGTTAAAACTAAGCCATTGTCAGATGTTCTGTTGACACTGGAACCCTTGAAGTTCCCAGGAACACTATGGTCTGGGAAATGGGTAAGAAGCATAGGTATGAAGTCACTATGTTACTTCACATATACTAGGACGATATAGCATATGGAAATATACCAGTATGTATTTAAAAAAATACTAATGTGTGGGGGTGGAGAAATGACCCAGAGATTTAAAAACACTTGGCTGTTTTTGCAGAGAACTAAGTTTGGTATTGAACTTCTATATCAGGCAGTACATAATATACATGAAACTGTACTCCAAGGACTTGGATGTCCTCTTCTGGATATGGACACGCAGGCACATGCACTCACACAAAATAAATCTCAAAAAAAAACCTCCAAGTATATTTTAAAATACATCTGCAATTTTTGAATGAACCAAAAAGACAAATATAAACAATTTACATTTCTTATATATTATTTCTTCATCTATTAACTCTTTCATAGTCTCTTAATATTAAATCCAGGTGTATATCTCATTGCTGCAAATAACTTGGTATTGAAAAACATGTCCATGTGATTTAGTAGTTTCCATCACTGAATTAAGGGGAGTAGGATTGTTTTAAAGAATTAAAACAAATGGTCCCTAAGGCATGCCTGAGTATAAGGGCTAGAGATGGAGCATTTGGTCTTAATTTCTCCAAAGTGAATGTACATTCCTAAGCTTATTCATGTCCCAATGGAAGCTGTAGGAGTTAAGGGAAACCATGCTTAGGTCTTTATATTTTGTTATTGTACAAAGGCCTAGTGCAGTGGTTCTCAACGTTGTTAACACTGCAGCCCTTTAACACAGTTCCTCATGTGGTGACCCAACAATAATTTTTTTTGTTGTTGTTGCAACTTCCTAACAGTAATTTTGCTACTTTTATGTGTCATAATATAAATATCTGATATGGAGGATATATGATCTGTGACCCTAAAAGGGTCAGGACTCACAGGACTCACAAGTTGAGAATTGCTGGTCTAGTGATTCCTAAGTTAAAGACATTGCTTTCTTTTTTTTTTTCTTCTTTTTGTAAGTAGTTGTTGTATAAAGATTGGAGGAGCTTAGAGGGATTTTTGATATTTGCTAGAAGAATTAAAAGATCTGTGAAAGGCCTGGGGAGATGGCTCATTTGGTAAATTACTTGCTATGCAGATGTGAGAACCTGAAAAAGAGCAGCTGGAGATGCTGTTACCCAGTGAGTTCCATTGCTGTCAGCGGATCTCTGTGCAGCTCACCGCGAGGCTCCCGCGACTGTTAGAGGCATTTTAGGTTCCCAGTGAATCCCATGTGAGTGCGGATAGACTGTAGAGCTATTTTTTTCCCCTCAAAAAGACACAGGATACTTAAAACTTACATGCTTGAATTTGAAATGTTGACCTTCAATGTGTTGGAGGGAAAAAGATTAGAAATTTCAGGGTGAAGGTCTCCCCTTACCCCTTGATTATGTGATACCCCCTTTCTCTTTTCTTTCTCTTCCTGTGTCTCCACAGCTCTTTCCCCTCCTGGTCTCATATTCTCCTCACTCATGCTGCCCCCTCTTATCTGCACTCAGTAATGTCAGCTGATTCACTAGAGTTGATGGGTAAGCCAGAATCATTCCACCACATCTGAAAATAAATATGGCCTTTACTTCCTAATATTTTTTTCAAAAATCACAAAATCCTGAACCAGGAAATCCAGAGCAGCTCTTCAAGTCATTGCTGGTAAGTGTCTGCTCCTGCAGTGTAATTCTGAAGTCCCCAACTGATGCTTTACTTATTTCGCCCCTCACCCCCCATTTTCATGGTGCTGGGGGTAGAACCTGCTTTCCTGCTAGGCACACCACACACTCTTCCTTTGAGTTCTATCCTCAGTCCCTTTCCTATTTCTTGATGACCTCAGGTGACTGGGAAGCTCTGTGTTGAGAGCAGGTTTCAAAGTTCACCAAGTCACAAGTGACCCGTAATAGCTCCAATAATCTCAGCCCCTATTGTTCCCCAAACACACAGAGGTCTAGAATTTACCTTGGCAGGAACTCAGGAAAGACTTTCAGTCGACAGAGGAATTTGGGTCAAGAGGGAGCATTGATGATTGACTAATGTTGGGTGCCAGACTTCTTTCTGAAGGCAGAGCTGGTGAGAGTAGCAGTATGTCAAATCTCCTTGTCTAGGACAACCCCTGGCCTTTGGCAAAGCAGAGAAAATCAGAGGTTTTATGCTTCAGTCTAGGAATTCTGCTTCTGCACAATAGAGAACCACCCAGTCAGACCCCAGTGTCCTATTCTTTATCTGTGAGGAAGGGACAATAATACTATCTACCTAAGAGTTTTTTTTTTTGCAAGAAAGAAATGAATTAGTAAATTCATTGTAAATTAGTAAAGGGTGCAGCATAGTTCAAGGCTTATGGTATTTAATCAATGGTCACTATTTTATTTAGATGTAAATTACAGGAATTTAATAATTTTAGAATTTCTTACAAGAAGTGACTAGCTTTCTAAGAGAATCCTGTTTATGATGGTTTTGTCTTCTGGTTCCCTTAGACTGTATGGCTTTGCATGATGTGTGTTCACTGTCGTCTCCAAGCCCATACCTACCCCAGAAAAGGAGAGAGTGTCACTGAATTTGGGAAGGTGACCTTGGTTAATAATCAAGCTTGGATTGGGGCTTGGGAGAAGGGACACTAACTAATGATAATGTGTGCACATGCCTTCATTTAGGGACCCAAAGGGAAACACATAATATGGTTACCTGTGAATTTAAGAAGTGCAGTGTGTGTGTGTGTGTGTGTGTGTGTGTGTGTGTGTGTGTGTGTGTGTCCATGTTCAAAGGAAACACTGTCTTTGGAGTGGTATTTAGGAACAAAGAAGTTCAGGTTCATGAGACATTGCATGTGACCCTTTGGTTGGGGAATAGTGTTATGGACATGGGCTTGAGTTTAATGTAGTTTCTTTGAGTAACAAACTTCTATGAGTAAGCCAAAAACTGCATGTCGTGTTAGCAATCCTTTACTGAAATGTCAAACACCAGTTTGTTTACCTGTATGATGTGTAACATGTTCAGCTGCACCTCTCTTGGCTCTTGGTGAGCTTTGTGTGTGGAGACAGCATCCCAAAAAACTTACTGGCTATGAAAGCTTCCCTGAGCCATTGACTTTCAGGCTCTTGTGTTTTGAATTTTAAGAATGAAATGCATACCACAGAAGACGAGTTTTAGACAGAAGGTTCATTATAGTTCATAGGTGGGAGCTTAAGAGTGATGGAGAGGGTCCTGTTTCTGTATAGCAAGAACAGGCAGGCCTAGGAAACAGCAGACTTCCTAGCTGCTGCTCTAGGTGCTTTGAAGGACTTATGGCAGGACTTGGGTGAGACGTGGGGAAGGGGAGGGCGTGGTCAATCCAGTTGGGTTACCCACAGGTAGTTCAGGTGCTTCCTCACAATTCCTCTCACAATGTAGTGTCTCTTCTAGAATTCCTGGTCTTCAGCAAGAGCATTCTCAGAACTACTGTTTGGGGGTCCCTACCTACCTGACCATTTTCTATCTTTTGTTCTTATCATAGAGTTTGTCCCTGCCAGAGCCTGAACTGCTTATGCTGCTGTGTGATTTCTTCTGTGTGCCGCTCTCTCTTCCTGGACAGCTTCGTTCTTGCTTTCTCCTCTGTTGAAGTGCTCTCCACATTTATAGATAGCAAGTACTTAAGTGTTTGGTCACTGTCACCATCTGTAAGAAAAGTATTCCTTAGAACTTGAATTCTCAAGTAATCAAAATGTGTTACTTCATAACATAAAAGTTTTGCCATGTGCTATCGGTAATGAGTAGGAAATTTCTAGATCTATAGTGGGTGGGACTATTTTTTGAGAAGTTGTAAACCCCATAATTTACTATGAACCTTGCATAGATAAAATAATAACATCTGAATGATCTAGAAAATTATCAGCAATATTTGGCCTTAAGGTGTATACAAGCATTTGAAAAGGATAAAGAAAATACTTTTAGACCTTGATATTTCTATGGGAAAATCTTATAAACCTATAAAACCTTATAAAACTTATTTGCATAGGACACAGAATATTTACTTTGTGAAATTTGTTTGTTCTGACTAACCAAATGAGTGGAATTGTGCACACTTGACTAGTGGTGAGAGAACTGGCTAACAGCAGCAAGGCTAAAGGGTAGAGGGCTGAGTGCGGTCAGGAAGCCTGTTAGATCTGTGAGAGGGAAGCCAGAGTCTGTAGTAGTTGATGAAACAGTACTTTTGTTAAATTCAGTAACAGTGAAGGTCTAGAAAAATGATCATGAGCTCTAGAAAATGATCATGTAATTTTTTGTTTTGTTTTGTTTTTGTTTTTCCCGTTTTGGGGACCTTGCTTTAAACTCATGGTGACCGTCTTGCTTCAGTCTCCTGAGTGCTGGAATTACAGGCATGCGCCACCCAACTCTACTGTTCCTGTAGTATTAAGGGTTAAACATACTTGGTTTTTATTGGTGCTGATGCATCTTTTTTTTTTTTTTTGCAGATTTTTTTTATTTGAATTAGAAGCAAGATTGTTTTACATGACAATCCTAGTTCCCTTGTCCCTCCAGTCCTCCCCTACCAACCCCCCCCGAACTAAAACCCTACCTATCACATATCCTTTCTGCTCCCCCTGGATGGTGAGGCCTTCCATTGAGGGGGGTCATCAGAGTCTGTCGTATCCTTTGGGCTAGGGCCTAGGCCCGCCCCCTGTGTCTTGGCTCAGGGAGTATCCCTCTATGTGGAATGGGCTCCTAAAGTCCACACCTATGCTAGGGATAAGTACTGAACAGGAGGTCCCGTAGGTTTCCGAGGTTTCCTCACTGAAACCCACATTCCTGGGGTCTGGATGAGTCCCATGCTGGTATTCCAGCTATCAGTCTGGGGAGCAAGAGCTCCCCGATGTTCAGGTCAGTTGTTTCTGTGGGTTTCACCAGCCTGGTGTGGACCCTTTTGCTCTTCACTCGTCCTATGCGTCTGGATTCTGCGTCTTACTGTGGACAGTTGAACAAAACTCACTTGCGACCACTAGGGGGCAGAGCACACTGAATGACTCCTATTCAGGAAACTTATGGAGAAAGAAATCTCAGGGGGAGCGTTGAAGACTCTTTTATACCGTTACAGGAATCTCAAGCTTTATAGCATCAAAATAGGGGCCAGTTTGTAAAGACTGATATGTGTTATCTCTTTGCCTTTGTATAATAGACTAACACGTTTAAGCTTTTGTGCTAAAAACATGTTTAATAAAGCATTTAAGAAGATTGACCAATTTTGGAGATTTTAGTCTGGTACATTTAGTGTGGCAATAAAGGTACTAGTGTGCCTTTTGTAAAGGCGCATTTAATATCAGAGATTTGTCCTTCTCGTGTCTATCAAGTGGGTTGGTTCTCTTTTCAACAGATTTCTAAGGAGACCAGAACTCATCTGTGGGCCCTCTGCTCTTTTCTGTGCTACTGTTGAAACTTGCCTTTACAGCTAGCAGACTTGAAGATGCTGAGAGTGCAGAGACCGAGACTGGTCAGGCTCAGAGCCTGCCTCTCCAGAGGTCTCCACCACAAGCCAGTGATGGCGCTCCGGAGAGAGGATGTGAACGCCTGGGAGCGCAGGGCGCCTCTGGCTCCCAAACACATCAAGGGCATCACCAAATTGGGATACAAGGTCTTGATCCAGCCTTCCAATCGACGGGCCATCCACGACAAGGTGAGTACTTTAAAATTGAAATATCTGTGAATACAATAGTGGTAATTCAGAAGCATCTGAGAGAGAACACTTTAATTCCATTACTTTGCTAAAAATATTATTTTCACTCCATTCCATGTGGTCTCCCTTTAAGGGTCTGCTTTTAGAAGTTTCTGAGTCTCAGTAATTCTCTCCTTCAGGTGCAGTTCATCTCCTTCAGGTGCAGCCCCCTGTCCTTCAGGTGCCTCCCTCTCTCCTTCAGGTGTAGCTCCGTTTCCAGCACTAGAAAGACAAAACACTATGCCTGCCTTGCTTCTCGTGTGGTCTGTGTTCAAGCTCACCACTGGCTCAACTGAGGCTTACTTAAGCTTCCATGTCTTTAGTTGTGATCTGGGGCATGTCCTCCTTTCCTGATTTTATTTTAATGACACGGATTCTTTCTTGAAGAGGCTAGGAAGTTGACCTATAGCATGTTCTGCTTTTGAATAGAACTCTTGTGATTGTATCCTCAGGATCAGATTTAGGCTAGACATTTGGGACATAAATGTCAATCCTGTATCATCATCCCATAGCACTGCATCAAAGACTCAAGATAACAAGATGCCCCACCATCAGCAATACATGATCTCTTGGTTAAGGTGGTTCCCAGATGACCTCTCCAGTGGGGAAATGTATCCTTACTGTGTAATTGTGGGGATAGTGTTTTGGGGTCTGTGAGGTTCTTATCCTTAGGCTTCTCAGCAGGCTGTGTTGGCATCCTCCAGGAATCTTCACCTGAATGAGGTTTCACACAGAAGCTGGCAAAGCTCTTCCTTTCTGATGTTCCACTCTCTAGTTCATTTGCTTCTCTTTGTTCTCTTTAGAATTTTGCTTATTATCTGGGGTTATGTACCTTTTCATTCAATCCATTCCTTTGAATATTCCAAGTATCTCAAATATGGTTGTGGGAGTTCTTTCAAGGAGGTTCAAGCATTTCTTGAACAGCTAAATCTTCTTTGAACTGACTCTTTTCCTAGAATAGTATATTATCCCAGCCTCACCATGCACTTTCCCTGCCTTGTACCTAGGATCTACTATTTCATTAAGACACTTTAATTTTTATTATTTTTTGTATGTAGAAATCAGAATCTGGTGTCTGCTATTTCTACTAAGGTATTATTGCCTTCATGTCCTTTTAGAGGGCAGAGTATAGAAGTATACACACACACACACACACACACACACACACACACACACACACACACACACCGTTTAATTATGAGTTAATAATGTTTCATATTAAAAGTTGATCTTGGGCTGGGTGGTGGTGGCACACGTCTTTAATCCCAGCCCTCAGAAGGCATAGGCAGGTGATCTCTGTGAGTTCAAGGCCAGCTTGGTCTACAGAGCAAGTTCCAGGATAGGTTCCAAAGTTATAGGGAAACCCTGCCTCAAAAAACAAAACCAAGAAGGGAGGGAGAAGGGAACTGGGATTGTCATGTAATTCAATCTAGTTTGTAAATCAATTAAAAAAAATGAAAAAAAAAACCAAACCAAACAAACACACAAACTTGATCTTGGAGGGTATTTTTAAAGTTTAGAAAGTAATTTTATAATGATAGTACAACTATTTCAATCAACAGCCCTTTAAATAAAAACTGATGTTACATCCAAATGTTTTTATTTTGCCTTTACTCCCACAAAACTTATTCAGTATGCTGTTTTAATTTTTATCTGTGTTATTATATTATCAGTGTGATAATAGAAACACATACTGCAATTTTCACCCAGTTGTAATGTTTGCTTTTAAATTTTCTTTGAATTTGATTTTTCAAATGTGTGTGATATTTATAAATTTTAGAGATTCACTCTTGCCCTCATTCTGATCTCTATTCCATTCCCACTTGCCTCAAACCTTTTTTTTTAGTTCCCATTTTCATTTCTGTTTCTTTTGCAAAAATAATCACGCATGCTCTTTGTGTTCTTATTTCACCCTTGTTCACATACAGAAGGCCATATGACATATCTCCTAATATAAATAGGTAACAAATCACTACTTGACATGGAGTGTTTCAGTATGCCATTGGCATGTAATAAATTACAGTTTGTTTTTCCTTGTGACATGGGTCTCCTGTAGTTCAGACTCACCTGGAACTTGCTAGATAACCAGTGATGACCTTGAACTGTTCTTCTGTCTCCATTCTTGATCAAAGTATAATCTGCTCTTACATATGAGTGAATAGTAGATTTTCCAAATCTTTTCTTATGAAAGCCAAGCAGGATTGACAACTTTTTATTAAGTAAGCTATACTGTTATTTGTTCTAATCCACCAAACCCCATCCTTCTTGAGGTTGTTGTACTTTTTGTACTTTTTATCAGAGAAAGCATGAATGTTACACTCTGAAAAGTAACCTTGGTCCAAATTGCATCCCCAGGAGTATGCCAGGGCTGGCGGCATTCTTCAGGAGGACATCACAGAAGCTTGTCTAATTTTGGGAGTAAAAAGGCCTCCAGAGGAAAAATTGATGTCCAAGAAGACTTATGCCTTCTTTTCCCACACAATAAAGGCCCAGGAAGCCAATATGAGCTTGTTGGATCAGGTCCTGAAACAGGTAATTGTGACCAATGTATATGCACAGTAATGTGGCATTGAGCAGTAGGTTTGTCACTCCCTTCTTTAGGAGATGTGGTCCATGCCAAGGTACCCAATGAAGATCTAGCCTTGGCTGTGCAGATTTGGAGTATGCATAAAATAATGCATCTCATTATTTTATATATCCTGAAATAGAAGGATTAAAGTTTGTATTTGTTTTTTCCTCAAGCAGCTACTAATTTATAAGGTCAAGTGTGTAGATACCACCATGTGGAATTCTAGCGCTAAAAAGAGCCTCAGAGATCATGTGGTCTAACAGCTTATTTTCCACGTGGGGTTCAGAGAGGTACAGTAGCTTAACTGAGGTTACACAGCTCTATGGCACAAGAACAAGACTAGGAATGCTTTTACGTTCATTACTAGTCATACAAGATGAAGGATATTTTCAGGTTTAAGTACCGTGAAAACATTAGTAGCTATTTAAAATGGGAATGTCCACTGAATGAAATCAATATTGAATGTCTACAACATGCCTGACACAATTCACCATCATGAAAATGCAAAATATCCACACCCTTGTGTTTTTGGTGCCTTATGCAGTGGGAGAAGGCAGAGATAGGCAAAGAAGGCAGCCTGAAGGCAGACTATGTCACCAGGATAATTGGTAAAAGACATAAATATAACACTGAAGGAGAAAGGAACATGGGTACTAAGAGGGAACAATGCAACTATTGATAGGGCCTCATCCCAAAGGTGGCATTTGAAAAAGATATTTGAAGAAGACAAAGTACCAAGCCATGTCTGATGTTGATGAGTCTTCCATGCAGGTAGACATGTAAAGAAGAAGATCTAAGGATCTTTGTGAATGGGTGGGTAGAGTAGCTTGTGTTCTAAAGTGCTTTGTCTTCCTGTTATGTGGATAATGATTGGAGGTGGGGGGAAGAAGTCAACACTAGTCAGATGTCTTAGTCTAGGGGCAGTCTAGACTATAGGCAACATATGGGAGTGACTGGCTCCTGGGTGGTAGAGTAGATGCTGTGATGTTTGGGGAACCCTAATTGCATACTAGAAGTGAACCCTGCATAATTCTTTAATAACAGGAAGGTGGAATTTAAGGAAGTTAGTCAGCAGTGATTAGGGTATGGGCTTTAGCAACTGAAAAGGGCCACTATAGACTAGGAAAGTGTTTATATGAGGAGAGCAAGCTAGCTTGGCCATGATGTATATGAGGAGAGCAAGCTAACTTGGCCATGATGTGTATGAGGAGAACAACCTAACTTGGCAATGTTGTGTATGAGGAGAGCAAGTGAGGATGGCAATGTTGGAACAGAAGGGTTTAGCTTGCCAGATATCTGCATTTTGACAGTCGTCAGAAAAGCTGATAGTATGTTAGACCAGAGTCTGTACCCTAGGAGAGCAGTTCTTCCTGACCAGCACTGTGAGAGACCAGTTGGAGTGTACAGTTAGTAGGCTGGATGAGTATGGGGAGTGAGTGATACAGACAACAGTCAAGGCCCATGGTCTGCAGTAAGGATGGCAGAACATGTGATATAGAATCTGAGAATAGAAACAGGTTGAATTTACCAACAATACAAGCAATAGAGGAAATGGATTTTGTATGGGGTAATAGGATATGTTTCTATTAATTACAAAACCACTCTGAAGCAAATAACTCTTTGATGGAGAACTTCAGACATATTTTGCTATATGAACTTTTGGTCCTCATCAGAATATTAATAAAAACAGACCCAGTAGGATTTTTTTTGGGGGGGCATGATGCTAACAAGTCATTCAGAGTTGGATATATATTAAATGGCACTGTATTTGTAAACTCCATTTGAAATTATACAGTTTTCCCCCAGTACTGGGGCTGCAACCCATGACCTTGCAAATGCTAAGCAAGCACTGTGTTATGATTAGCAGTGTTACCCCAGGCCCCTAACTTCTATGATTTTTGAAAAGATAAAAGTATTGTATAAGTATAATATAACTTTTAAGAATTACATTAATGGGTCTTTCCTGAGAGAGGGAAGATCTTTGAAGAAAGAGAATTTGTGTTTGGCAAAGAGGAAGAAATGTAAAGCTGGAAAGAGAAAGGAGAAAAAAGAGGGTTAAAATGGAGAGGAGAGAGAGGGAGAGAGTGTGGGGATATCTTGTTGCTATATTTTTAGCTAGAAGAGGTATTTAAAATGATTGAGGAGCAATGTATGGGAAGAATATGTAAGAAAGTGGTAATAGTTCAAGAAGACTGACTGGGAAGGACTTGTTCACATGAAGTCAAGATTTGCTCACATGGAGGGATTCATCTTAAGGAAGGACATGTTTCCTTTGGAACCAGAAGATTGATGATGAGTAGGAAGATGGGTATATTTCAAGGGGTTTTGGGCATGTTGGAGAACATGGTAACACAAAGCTCACTCCTTCAGCTCTAATTACAGAAAGTTTGTGACCAAGCATTTTCAAAGCATTTAATGGTGTACCTACAGGTAATGGGCTAGTAGGTCAACATGCATTTTCTAAGAGGGAAAAAAATATAAAATTTTACTTCGTTGTATGTGGCTTACTCATTGAGTTTGAGCTGAATTTACCTGGTTGCAACAGTTTATTCTTTCCATTTCTTCAGGAAATCCGATTAATTGATTATGAGAAAATGGTGGACCACAGAGGGTCTCGGATAGTGGCATTTGGACAGTGGGCAGGTGTGGCAGGTAGGTATGTCAAAGCTCTGTGTAGCCTTCTAAGTGTGTCTCAGCACGACAAGTGTTTTCTCTTTTCTGTGTTTACTGGTAAGACAAAAACACAAAGAAAAGAAAAAAGGAAGCAGGCAAAAGGTTAATACCTAGGAATAGGTTCTAGCTTTTTAGATGGTCCTGTTGGAGAAACAAAGCTATGTTTGGTAATGGGACACCATAAGTAGAAAATCTGGGTTGTGGGCAAGGGGAGCTTCTTGACCAAGTGAGGGGTGAGCCCTTTGTTGACTACTGTTCCAAGTCATTTGGAGGGGAATATTCTATGTCTCTAGAGAAAATGAGCACATCAGACAAATGCTGACTGATGCACAAGTAACATCGTGTCTGTGAATAGAATGTGGCCCTCATTCTTTAAGAAATCATGGCGGCAAGGTAACACACAAGTATAGTGTCAGTGCTACTTGCTAGAGGAAGGGCATTGAGCTGCAAATAGCTGTTGGTGGGGGTTGCCTTGACACAGTGCATCTGAAGCTGGGACTTGATGGATAATTAAAACCTATTTAAGCAAGTAAGGAAGAGAGAAGGTTAGGCATGTGTAAAGCCCTGCTATTAAAACAACTGAAAATAATCTAGATAGACTAAGAAAAAGAGGGAGATGGCACTATGCAGAGAGAAGAAATATAAGAGAGAATATAGCAGTCTCCTCTGCAAACATTGAAAGAACAACAAATGCTGAGGCTACTGAGCTTGACAAAATGGTAGACTAGCACTCAGAAGCTTGAGTCAGGAGGGTTGCCATGAATATGAGGCAGTGTGGGCTACATAGTGAGACTCAAAAAGAACTTGACTTTAATGCATTGAATTTCTTTTGTGAATTTCATTCAAGAGTACTGTATTTCCATCTCTCCCTTTTCCTACAACCCCTTCAGTGTTTCCCATACACCCTCTCAAATTCATGACCTCTTCTTACATTGTTATTGTTACACACATGCACACAGCCTGCTGAGTCAATTTAAAGTTGCTTGTATGTATGACATTTAGGGCTGACCACTTGGGATTGGATAACCTATCAGGGAGCTCATTCCTGGAGAAAACTTATTCTCCCTCTCTGAACACTAATTAGTTCCCTGTAGTTCTTCAACTAGGGGTGTGGCCTTAGGAAGTTTTCTCATACACATTGGCATGTCAATTGGTGCAAGTCACTCTGCAGGTATTGTTTAAGCAACCATATGATCGATACTGCATAAGTACGACTTTCCTGTTATGTATAGAAGACATTATTTATCAGCAGGCAACCTGACCCTCTGGCTCTTATGAATTTTCTGGCATTCTACAATTTTCCTCGAGCTTTAGGTGTAGGGATTACACCGTAGATGTAATCAACTAAAACTTGGTCACTTACTTTCTGCAGTTTGGCTAACTGTGGATTTCCATAATAATATCTATCTACTGGAAAAAAATTTCTTTGAGGGGTAAGAGTTACTATTAGTGAGGCTAAGTCAAAGTATTCAGAAAATAGAAGTTCTATTGGTTTTAGAAAGTGTCATTCGTCAGGTCTTTTCTAAAGTCTATTAACTGTCCAGCCATGGGTAGTTGGCTAGTTTTACAGTGACAGGCATACATTCCCTCCTATTGAGCAGGCCTTAAGCACAATCAGACATCTGTTTGTTATTCCTAATATAAAAATGAATTATTTCACCATTGGGAGCTCATTGCTGGACCATTCATTATTGTAGTTTGTAGACGTTATAGCTGGTAGGAGTATTGATTGCTTTTCTCCCTTGGAAGCTTGCATGGCACCTTTCCATACTATCTGAACTAGTCCTCAGGGAAGAAGCTTCCAGGCCAGGTCCAGCTTAATTCCTTCATGTCCTTTGTCTGAAGTGTATGGTGTCTTCATCAATAGCATCTTATCTTCAAGTTCTTGGATGCAGCCAAGGGCAGTGACAATAGTCTATATTGTTTTGAGTACTAGGGAATGAGGGAAGCATTATTACCCTATGCATCACTCCATTTACAGCACACACACACACACACATATTGTATATGTGTAATGTAATGTAATATATTGTGTAAATGTTCCCCCAAATAAGTTTTTATAGAAAATTGTAATATTCTGGAAATAATACAAATGTCCATTAAGAGAGAAATGGATAAACAGATTGTGGTATAACCATAAAATGGGAAACCTCAGCAACAAAATGACACAAGTACTGATGTAAATCTAAAAGTACGCTAGATTAAATGAAACAAACAATAGAGTACGGGTTTATAGCTTCATTTACATAGAACAAAAGAATCTAATTCACACAGACAGTAGCAATAATTCCATCTTGGATCTGTGATGCAAGGGTGTGACTATTTGTTAGTAGTTATTAAACTATACACTTTGAATTGCATATACACTTACTGTATATAAACAATTTATTTTTAAAAGTTGACTTCAGCAAAAAGATAAAAGAAACCTGGGTAGAGTTGTACGTATGGCAGAGGCACTGGAAAGGCATGAAAGATTGTAGTTCTATAAACAAAAGGAGAATAGATAATGCTGTAGGTATGCTGAGTTTTACATGCCTGATGACACCCCACGTAAGGCATAGAAAAGATGATTGGCAACATCTAGAAATCAAAACAATAATCCATACTGGAAGTGCAGACTTGGGGATCATCCAAATACAGAAAATACTTAAATTTAGGATGTGTGAAATTATCTAAGGTAAAAGGAAGGTGTGAAGAGAATGGACCCCAAAGAGAATCCTGAAGGTGCTAATATAATACACACAGAGAGGTGCTTAAAGAAAGTAAGATTAATTCTGACCTTGTGTATGGCTGTACCTGTTTACAGTCCTATTACTTGAGGCTGAGACAGGAGACTCTGAAATTTGAACTGGCCTGAGCTCCATAGTGAGTTCAAGAGTAGCCTGGGCTATATAGTGAGACAGGAAGGGAAGGATGAAGGAGGACACATTCAAGTCAGGGATACTGAGGGGAATTGAGTGTCAATCCAAGAGACAGTCTACTCTGCCGAATAATATTTCTGACAAGTAAATCAGGATCTGAAAATTCCATCAAGTTCACTCAGATAGGCCACTAAATATGTGAGAATTCCTAGGCCAATGGTGACCTTGTTTTTCTTTGTTGGCTTGCTTTTGCAATGTGAGATGGAAATATCTATAAATATTGGTAAGAATGAACCTACAGAGAACTGTGGGGGGCGGGTGATTCAAGGATGAATTTCTTGCTATGAAGGGCCAGGGCAGGTTGGGAACTGCAGACAGGAGGAGAGATTAACCTTTGATGAGAAGAGGTATTTTCTTCTATCTTATCAGGGCCAATGTTAGAAAAAAACAGGCAAGGATGGGTGAGTGTATTTGATAGTAGAAAGTAGAGGATATGAACAAGATATCTTGAGGTCCCTTCTGAATCTGAAATACTATGGTCTTTGTTTCCTTAGGGTACCCAGCAGGTTTAAAATGGACAAAGAGAAAAATGTATCATTTCCTCTGGTAAATGCCTATGAATGGAATTTATTTTATTATTCAACTCTACTTAATTAATTATTGATCTGGTTCTGTGACAGGAATGATCAATATTTTACATGGAATGGGTTTAAGGCTCCTTGCTTTGGGACATCACACACCTTTTATGGTGAGAGATTTTATTTATTTATTGGAAACACGTTACATTTTCAGCATGGAAAGGCGTTTGAGCTAGTAGATTGACGTGAATTGTGTGTGCTTGCTTCCAGCATCTTGGCATGGCTCACAACTACAGGAACAGCAGTCAGGCTGTGCAGGCTGTCCGCGATGCAGGCTATGAAATATCTCTGGGTTTAATGCCAAAGTCAATAGGACCCTTAACCTTTGTGTTCACGGGGACTGGCAACGTATCCAAGGTAGCCCCACCGGCCCGCTCTGTCAAGCAATCTGAATAGCTGAATATTCCCTGGACCTTTCAAACAGAATGAATGACCATTCAATTTGGAATATTTTTTTTTTTGTTGTTGTTGTTGTTATGTTTTTACTGTAGCAAAGATCAGCAATAGCCCAAGCATTTTCTTTTCTTTTAGCTGATATGGTCTATTAGAGCAGTGGTTCTCAACCTGTGGGTTATGACCCCCTTGGGGGCTGGACAACATTTTCACAGGGTTCACATATCAGATATCCTGAATTTCATTTATTTATATTACAATCCATAACAGTAACAAAAATACAGTTGTGAAGTAGCAATGAAAATAATTCCGTGGTTGTGGGTCAGCACAACATAGGGAACTGTATTAAAGGGTCACAGCATTGGGAAGGTTGAGAACCGCTGTATCAGAGGCTTGCAGTGTCCCTTCACCCTTCACCCTTCCGACTTCCTTCCCCTCATTCTTTCTGCCTTGTTTCCTTCCTTTGATAACTCCTTATTAATGATATAAAGCACCACCCTTAAGGTGATTGGTTGTTTCTTCATTAACTGCTTGGAATCTTGCTAGTAACTAAGTGTCTTAGGGTTTCTATTGCTGTGACAATAAGGCATTTTCTTAATTAGTGTTGATGGTGGGAGTGGAGCAGTCCATTGTGGGTGTTTCCATCTGTGGGCTGGCGGTCCTGGATTCTATGAGAAAACAGTCTAAGCCACCCAGTAAGTAGCAGCCTTCCACGGTCTCTGCATCAGCTCCTGTCTCTAGTCTTCTGTCCTGTTTGAGTTTCTGTCCCATGTTTCTTCAGTGATGAGCAGTGCTGTAGAAGTGTAAGCAAAATAAACCCTTTCCTCCCTGTAACCAAAAGGAAGCTGGGGAGAAAAAGGGTTTATTTGGATTACACTTTCACCTCACTATTCATCATCAGAGAAAATGAAGACAGGAACTCAAACAGGGTAGGAACCTGGAGGCAGGACCTGACGCAGAGGCCATGGAGGGGAGCTGCTTACTGGCTTGCTTCCCCTGGCTTGCTCAGCCTCCTTTCTTATAGAATCCAGGACCACCTGCTCAAGGATGGAAAGACACACAAAGGGCTGGACCCTCTCCCATCAAGCACTAATTAAAAATGCTTTACATCTGATCTTAAGGGGGCATCTTCTCAATTGAGGTTCCCTCCTTTCAGGTAACTCTAATTGTGTGTCAGGTTGGCATAAGACCAGCCAGCACACTAAGGAAGATTAAGACTGGAATTAATGCTTCCTTCTGGAGTGGCATTGAAGCTGCATTTGTAATCTCCTAGAGAAACCTGTAATTGAAAAATCAGTCTGTAGTTGCAGAAGTTTTACAACCAGAAGCTCTGTTAGCGCTAAATTGTAAAGCATGTACCCGATCTTTTCCTTCTGTGGTAGACAGTCTTCCCACTTAAAATAATTTTTATAGTGAATCAAAAAGTGAGTAGGCACATTGTGTTACACCCACTTTTCTAAACTCTTGTTGCTGTTCTGAAGAACTAGTCCCTTCTAATGCAACTGAAAGCAAAGCTGGCTTGTCAGCTACCAGCATGACACTCTGTACTTCTGTGTTGTGATCCTGGTTATAGAACAGGGCAAGGGGAACTATGCAAATGTGAATCCTTGCCAGAAATCTGTTGGCCATGTCCCTACTGAGGTTTGATTCTTTTGCTCATGCACTATTTGCAGGGAGCCCAAGAAGTCTTCAATGAGCTCCCCTGTGAATATGTGGAGCCCCATGAATTAAAAGAAGTTTCAAAAACTGGAGGTAAGAGGTGAGGAGGAACCTCATCTTTTACTGTTTGTAATAGTCTTTATGTTAATATTTTATCACCATAAATTGTCATCATTTGACATTTTACTGATTTCTTCTTTCTTTGTAAGACCTCAGGAAAGTGTATGGGACAGTGTTAAGTCGCCATCATCATCTTGTCAGGAAAACAGATGGTGTGTATGATCCTGTAGAGTATGAAAAATATCCCGAGCGCTACATAAGTCGTTTTAATACAGATGTGAGTATTTGGCTTTGATTTGGTTGCTATGACACCATAGTTAAGCTGTTTTCTGAAAGGGAAATTGTAAATGTGTACATTGATTCTTCTGGTCCTGGTGTAGTCCTTTGGTTCTATTGTGTTGGATTAGTAGCTGGCTTCTAATACTTAGGATTGATTGAGGTGGTCTTTGCTTAGTGGTTTTGGTGGCTCCTGTGGGAATGTCCCCTGCTTCACAGTCTCTCTATATCACAATGCATATGCTCATTAGTTTTAAACAAGTTTCTGAAGAGCCTTGTTTTCTGTGTTAGTCTATACCAGTTAATACTGTTGGCAAAAATGCAGTGTCTCTGAGGCTCGCTCTTAACATAAAAGTGTCCTAACATTGTAAAAAATTGGCTTTTTTCACTACTCAGAAATAAAAGTAGTGTTTCTCACATCTGAGCGAGTGCTCTACCACTGAGCAATATCCCAGAGGTTTATTCTTTCTGTTGCCAAAAATAGTAACCGTAACCTCAGCTAGCATCTTAGTTGACTTTAAAATAAAAGACCTGAGGTTTGAAAGAAAAGAAGTTATTAAGTTATTAGTTTACCTTTTCTTTTTCAGAGCAGGCTTGTCACCAGCATTTAGAAAACCAGACCTAGGTAAAGAAGTAGGTCCGGGGATACAGACCTGGTCTCACAATAGCAAATGTCTAGCTTGTCCTCAGTTTACCATTTTGGAGGCCTGAAGTACAAAGCATGGTTCAGGCTCTTTCATAGGTTCCCATTGTCTGCATCATATCATGGTGGGAGGTTGTGTGTATCTCTATCCATGTTCTCTCTTTCCTTCTTCTAACTAAACCATGAAGACTCATCATGGGTGCTCCACTCTTTTCTAATCTAATTTAATCACTTTCCAAAGTCCCCTCCTCTTAACACTATAGTTGCATTCAGCGCCTACTCTCTAAATACCATGAACATGAGACTTCGTTGGTTAATCTTTGCAGGAGTTCAAGGGGCAACTGTATTTTAACCATTAGCATTATGCCCCATAAAACTTATGTCCTCACATTTAACATATGTGCATTTCATCCCCAGTAGTTCCAAAGTCTTAAGTCAAATTAACTTCAAATTCCAGAGTCTCACTTGGAACTCAAGTCTAACATCTTTGGCTCAAAAGCTATATAAAATAAAAATCAATCTGGATATTGTCCAAAATATGGCTTATAAACTATATCCTTCTGGTGGGGAAACAGAGGCTTTGTTTTCTAAGAAATACAATCAGTCATGTAACAGCTCTCCTAAAACAAGCCAACAAACTAGAAACCAATCATAACTCAAAAGGCATACACACATTATGAAAAGAAATGCTTTCTATAATTTTCAATGTGCTTGTGCAATGTAGCACCTTTAGATTCTGGTATGAAATTTTGCTATTTTAGGGTGTGTTACAGACAAAGTTCTTCCCTTCCATGTGGGAATGCCTCGAGATACTTAAGGCACACAAAGTATATAAAAACAATTTAGGTTGAAAATAGCTTTAAATTTAGTACATATCATCTCTTCTTTTTAAAAATAATTATTTTATTTTATAGAACAATAAATACCTTTATTACATGAGCTAAGAGTGATGGTCTATTTGCCTTTCTGAGCTTTCGTCTCCCTCAGATACAACTCCAAAGCCTTGCCTCTTAGCATAGAGCCATCTGCTCTACCACCTTGGCCTGGTCCCGAGGTTATACAGGCAAGATGCTCACCCTGCTGGAGCTGTTCCTCCAGAAGACTGCTGATTTTAGCGTTCTTTTTCCTTTCATCATATTTCTTTTGAATTTTCTTTGATCATTTTTGTTTAATATTTCTTCCTCCCCAGGAGTCTGCTTACTCCCCTTCTTGTGGCCAGGGGCAGTGCACAGTGGGACTTGCACCAATGTTGGTACAGTATGCTGTCGATAAGCTCAGTGCAGTTCTTCACCAGGGTCTTGTTTTGGGCCAGGTTGTTATTAGATGCATTGTAGACAACAATTTTGTTTTGTAGACAAAACAAAACTCAGAGCCCCTAAGATTGGATGTGGGGCATGGCCCTGTACTTCTCACTGCCTCCTCAATCTCTGACTGTGTGTATACCATGAGGGACAGTCTTAGAATTTGTTAGATTTGTGCTTAAATTAAAGGCGCACTCTATGGAACACGAACCATGGAGAGCATAAAGAGTGCATTAATTATAGAGATTATTACGATGGGAGAGAGAGACGTACAGAAAAGCGAAGAGAGAAGAGGAAGAGAAGAGAGAACTTAAGTGGGCAGGGTCTGTCTTTTGAAGGGTCCTTTACACCTGCTTTCAGATTTAGTTCCCACGGAACCCTGGGCTGACCAGAGTACTGCCTGAGTGGATTCTGCCAGGTAACAGAGGCAGGCCCGCATAATGCCTGAACCTTTCCGTATTGGCAGCAGGGTGTTCCAGCTTCTACTTCCGCTTCTTGTGGTAGGTCTTTCTCTCACTTGCTGTCTTGTGGGGCTTGTACTTCCGCTTCTTGTGGTAGGTCTTTCTCTCACTGCTGTCTTGTGGGGCTTGTGCTAGTTGTCACAAGTGATGCCTGTTGCTTGGTGCAGGCTGGAAAGAGCCATCACTTCTTTTCTAGTTTCACACACTCTGCTTAGTTCTCCCTTTTATCCAACCAACCCTTCCCATGCACTGTGAATTGATCAAATTCGTGTCCTTTTTTTCATATCTCTCCTTGTGTCTCTGTCTCTATATACTAATGTGTGTATATGTATATGTATGTATATGTATATATACATACATAAAATGTGTGTGCCTAAATATGAAAATGCAACCTGCTCAGTCCATTTAGTGTTACTTATATGACTTCTGAGCTGACCACTCTGCTAGACAAAGAGCTAGATAGGCAATAAGGGATACTATATAGAGAGTGGGAGGTAGTCTTCCTAATGATGAACCCCTTCATTGGCTCTCTGCCCCTAATTTTAATCCTGAAGCATACATATTAGTGATTAGATGAAGATTTGTACTGAAATTGATGGTGACCCACTTGTCACATGTACATGTTTATATATAAGCACTACCCTAGAGAGGTTATCCGATTAATCCTCAAGCATTCTTTTGAGGACTGGTATCCCCATCTGGCAGGTAAGAGCAAAATAGAGTGCAGAGAACTTGAGTATGATTAGTGTTGTGTTCTATGGTATTTGAACCTGGAAATAAGAGTTCTGGGTCACTTGATTCTTTGCTATTTTATTTTTCCTAGTTATGCAACATATTAGAGAATAAAATATGAATGTATTTATTATATTCATGTCTTATCACGGAGCAATTCTACGGTGAAAGGTGGGTGAGTATTATCTTTTCCTCAGAAGATGGCATTGATCTGGACAACAAAATGGTCAATAGAGGCACCACTGATGCTCTGTCATGGGCTCTGCTCTAATACAGTCTCTTTCAGTGAGTGGTTTTAACATATGCTACATCCTTTTTTGTTGAACATGGAACTTGCTTCACAGATTGCACCCTATACAACTTGCTTAATTAATGGAATCTACTGGGAGCAAAACACCCCTCGCCTGCTAACTCGCCAGGATGCTAAGAGTCTCCTGGCTCCAGTGAAGTCTGCAGTGGTTCCTGTTGAAGGGTGCCCTGAATTACCACACAAGTAAGGAAGTGAAAATTAAGTGGTTTTTTTGTTAGTTTGTTTATTTGTCTTTGTTGTTTTGCTGCAACACCATTGTTAGGGGACCAAAGACTATAGTGTTCCTGCATGCAAGAGATACAGTGATAGTCTGACCTGACCTCCTGGAAGCATTTTACAGTTACCCATCCCTCCTGAGACTGATTTCTGACTCATTTGGTTCCAAAGCTCACTCCTTAGAAATCTCCTTATAATTAATCTCATTCCTCTCTAGTTTGTTACTTTGTTTTGAGAAACTGACAATCATCTATTTTCCTGTGTTTATGATTGTTCTTTCTCCTACTGGAATTTATTCTCCTGAAAGATAGGGATGGTCTTGACTTCAAGTACTTGGTATAAAACAAATATTGAATTAGCTCTTAAATACTGAATGAGTTAATTAATAATTATTTGTGAGACACATTATTTACCAGGGATTCCGCTAAACTAAAGTTCAGAGAAGCATAGCTGGGCTGTTTGCCGCTCTGAAGCAAATGTCATCGGAACACTAGGAACAACAAAATGTAACAGGAGATTAGATGAAGTAGGCACACTGGAGACAGAACACAATGGTTAGATCATTTCTGAGCACAAGGCTGATAAGCACAACTCTGCAATGAGAGCGAGATATATTCTATTACTTGTAGCAAAGAAAGCAAGGGACTTTCGTTGGGCAAACTCCTCTATATTTGCATAGGGAATCTCTCCTCACAGCATGTAGAGGTGGACATACTCCTGGGTGCTCTCAGTTCAAAATAATGCTTTTCTATGCATTGCATATTTGGAAAATGAAGAGTAGGAACCCTTCATGGCAGAGCATTTACTATGGCAACAGCAAACGTTATCTCACTTAGGGTGTGCTACTATTTTTGTCCCTTGGGTTTTTTTGAAGGGCCTGTGAGACACAAAAACAACTCAGAGAGCCTGTTGTTTTTTTTAAAGATAAAAGAGTATCCCCGTCCCAAGATTAGTAATTGTTTTTAAAGTATCTGACCAGTGGCTAACTCTGGGTTCAGCAAAACCATTAAAAACAAAAAACAAAAAACAAAACAAAACAAAACAAAACAAAAAACAGAGGGAGGATGAACATGCCAATGTAGGACTATTACTTGGTAAGTTCAGAATCACTAAAATGCAAGCACTGGGCAGAGCTATCTCTAGTACGTAACATTATATAGGTGTGTGGTGACTGGAGACAGGACAGGAACATTGTGACTAGTCTCTTTTCAAGAGGTTATGACTGCCAATCATAATTCAAGAGATTTCCACACATATACCTAGAGGATTATGTAGCACGGTCAACTCTTCCTGTCCATGGGGAATGGTTTCTAAGCCCTAGTAGAGAGCAATATCTATTGATATTGTCTGCTTCACATGGGATCTGTGTTGCTGATGATGCCTAGTACATCAGCACAGTCAGTGGGGCCTGCTGGTGTTGGCCTGCAATATGGCTATATGTGAGTGTGAAGAAGGAAGATTAGATGTTTAAAGGCTGTCTAGGATGGCTGTCTAAATGGCCGAACTGGGCAACTTAGTGATACCCTGATTCAAAATAAAAAGGAGAAAATAATAGGATAGAGCACTTAAAGTTCTCTGTTCAGTGCCCACCAATGGAAAAAGAAAGAAAAAAATGAATATAATCAGTTAAATTGTATACATGTATGAAAGAGTTAAAATAAAACCTATTTGTACGGTGGACATATGCTAGTAAAATGATTACTCAAGAGGGCTGAACAAACGATTGAGCTGCATTGTTTTAGTAATAATAATAAGAAGAAGAACATTTTTGTGTGTATTGAATATTTTGTGTGTGTTGAATATTGATGCAACATTCTTTTCAAGTGCTTTCAGTTTTCAGCTGAATGCAAGGATGAAGAACCCGGAAATGGAGAGGTAGTTGCACTATCTAGAATAGCTATTTACAGATGGTGAACCAGGCCACCTTATTCTGAAGCATATCAAATGTTTCTGTAGCACATCAAATTTTTCTGCTTCCTTCCCTTCTTTTTTATTATTCTCATGGAAAATAAAGAACCCTGTGTCTTAGAACAGCACAATGTTCTGAAGACTGAACTGTAGGACAAAGATTCTAAGTGCCCAGAAAATATTTGGCATCCACAATGCAGTTTGCTTCAAGCACATTTTATTTTTATTCATTGTTAGTCTTCCTGAAGGCCTGATAATTCCATCCTCTCATCTGGGTGTTGATGTTATTTTCAGGCTCGTGGCAATATGTGACATTTCTGCAGACACAGGAGGGTCTATAGACTTTATGACTGAGTGTACTACAATAGAGCGGCCCTTTTGCATGTATGATGCAGACCAGCATATTATTCACGACAGGTGAGTTTGTCAAAACTGCTATTCCCTTACCTCGACGTGCTAGTTTAAAGTACTCAACATTTTACTTCTTTATGAAGATGTGAAAATTTGTAGATACATGCTCAAACACAGTAAAAAACTGAAAAAAAGAAAAAACCACTAAAATTTGAATGCTTAAATATGTATATATATTATATTTAAATGGGAGATGGGTTGCTTAATGAAGAAAAGTTTTTGTTTGAAAAGCAGTCTTGTTTATAATGACATGTTTTATTTTTTAAGACTATAAATATTTAAAAAACAATGAAACAAATGTCGCAATGGGGTAAAGCATGGGAAAATTTACAATGTTCAAGTAATATTTCGTGCATTTGAATAAAGCATGTTGCTTCTCCTAGTGTTGAAGGCTCTGGGATTCTGATGTGTTCCATTGACAATTTGCCAGCACAGCTTCCAATTGAGGCTACGGAATACTTTGGAGATATGCTTTACCCTTATGTTGAAGAAATGGTAAGGGGACTGGTAGGCTCTATGGCAACTCTGTGACTTTAAATAGAAATATAGAGTAAGCTTACGAGTGTTCTGGTCTCCTGTCTCTAAGAAATCTGTTGTAAAATGAAATGCCAGCCCTTCTCCAAATGTACTTACAGGTCCATTTTATTCTACATACTCTGTTACTTGTCTCATGGGGACTGTGATTATATCGCTGACTTAGGCTCACAATCTCAATTATACACTCATATTACCATATACATTTTATTAAGGATGTTTATGACATGGAAGAGTGTAGAGTTACTTTGCCATCAATTCCATTGCTATGTAGACCAATTCATATTGGGGGCATTTTTTTATTGTGCTACAATTAACAGATCTGAACAATCATAATTATAGATGCCAGCCACTAGTGTTTTGTTCACTGACAGCTTCTGGTGAGATGGTGTTTTTCTCCTGTGATTGATTCTGACATGATGTGTAATCTAGATTCCATTCCCTTTACCAAAGAAACTCTTGTCTTCCTTCAGTGTTTATCTTGGGTTTGGATTTGCCATGCTTTACTTTTTATTGCTAACAACAGTTGGGCTCTGGCAGAGATTCCAGGCTCCTGAGCAGAAGCTCTTGTGTCTTCATTCCCCACTTCTCTCCCACTGTGAAATGGAAGAATAATCAAAATGTCTAGTCTGAAGTAGTCTTCTATGAGTAACCAATAACAAGGAGATATAAGAGGATGAACACATTAGAAAATAAATGTGGATAGATGTTACTATTTGTTTGTTGATGTGTTCGAATGTGTACATGTGCATACAACAGTTTGTTCACACCATGATGTGCCTGTGGAGGTCAGCGGACAACCTAAGGGAGATGTTTCTTACCTTCTGTCATGTGCCAGTGCAGTGCTGAGTCTGCAGGGTGTCTGAAGTTGGCTCTGAGGGGAAGGCAGTGACATTTGGAGATTACTAATGGCAAGTGAGAGTGGGCATCAGCTAGGTTTGCGACTCAGGGAATGACTCAGCTATTTCATTTGTAAAATTAGGTGGTTGAAAGTATATAATCTTAACAGTTTCCCAAGTCTTAACATTCTAGAGATGTAAATGTCTCAGTGCCTGCATCATGGTGTGTGTCTAGGGCAAAAAGAAGTAGTAAATGTCCCCAGCTGTATTTTATGTTCATTTTTCCTTGTCATTGTTTCTCTGCTGACTAGATTTCTTTTTCAAAGCAATTTTTATTACTATTATTATTAATTGTATGTATGCATACATGGATATGTGCATGGGAGTTCAGGTGCCTGCAGAATTCAGAAGAATTCTTTGGATCTGTAAATGCCTTTGTAGCTTCTGTACTGGTACCAAGCCTGTCTGTGCATTTTTAAATTTCAGATGTTACAGTCCTAGAACTGGCTTTTTTCTGGGGGAGAGTGATGGTTATTTGTTTTTTGGTAGTTATCCTTTTTCCTGTTGAGAATACCCGTGCTTTTATCATGATCATCGTTGTTGTCATCATCATCATAATCATCATTGGTTTTTAGAGACAGAGTTTCTCTTTATGTAACCCTGGAAGTCCCACAAGTCACTCTGTAGACCAGGCTGGCCACAAACTCATGGATTCACCTGCTTCTGCCTCCCAAGAGCTGGGATCAAATGTGTGCACTGTCATCACCACCCAGCTCCATGCTTTCATTATTATGAGTGAATTTTACTTTATCACATGGAGCATAGTTATCAAAGCCATTTTGTGATCTTTGTGTTAGTTTCTCTTATCTGCAGGGAACACATTTTGAGACCCTTTCAGTTAATGTCTGAAATGTTTGTGTGGTATTAGAGCCTCCATGTAGTTCTCCTCTACACTAGAGTACCTGTGACAAAGTTTAATTTATACACAAGGTGCAATATTATGAAATAGAACATTGATAAAATTTATGTAAAAAATCTTGCAAAATTTATGTCCATGAGGTCTCTCACTCTCAAAATGTCTTGTGCATTGCATATGCTTCTTGTGTTGATAATTTAATAAAAAATGTCTGTGTGATGAAAGGAAGTGAGGTGAAAGATGTAGGGAACCAGGGGCTAGAATGAAGCTACTGGAATACCACCACAACTAATTTGAGAACCAACATGGCTTCTAAATGGCTTCTGAGTGAGTAGCATATACCTTATGGATATACTAGTCAAGTGAAATACAGCAGGGCAACACAGAATTGCATCTGCTATTTAGAGGAATATATAACTTGAAACTTATGAAATAGTTTATTTCAGAAATTTCATTTTTTAAAGATGGTGGATTTTATTTTATTTTTTCCTTTTTAAAAATAACTTTTTGATTTAATTTTACACCCAACCACTGTTCTCCCTCCTACCAACTCGCTGCCTCCTATCCCCCTTACTTCCCTCCTAGCCTTAACCCAGTCTACTTCTCCTCACAGGTAAGGGCTCCCATGAGGAGTCAACATAGTCTGGTACAATAATTTGGGCAAGGCTTGGCATATCTCCCATTAAGACTGAGCATGGCATCCCACCATAGGGAATGGGCTCCAACAAGTGAACTCATGTACCAGATTTGTATTGTGGTCCTACTGCCAGGGGCTCCTCCTACTGCCAGGCTCCTAAGATTCACATTTGTCTCCCACATATGGAGGGTCTAGTTTGGTCCCCTGGAGTCTCCAGAGTTGTAGGTCTAGAGTCCATGAGTTTCGATGAGCTTGGTTCAGCTCTCTGTAGATTTCTCCATCATGATCTTGACCTCCCTTGCTCATATGTTCTTTCCTCCCTCTCTTCACCTGGAATCCTGGAGCTTGGCCTGGTTGTGGATCTCTGTATCTGTTTCCATCAATTACTGATTGAGGGCTCTATGATGATTGTTGGAGTATTCATCAATCTTATTACAGGGGTAGGGCATCCTCTCTACTATTGCCAGGAGTCTTAGTTGGAGTCCTCCTTGTGGATTCTTGGGAGTTATCCTAGCAACAGGTGTCTCCCTAAGCCTAAAGTGGCTCTCTCTATTGAGATATCTTTTTACTGCTATTGACTGTTTTCATACTGTAATTGCCTAACTAAAACCATGGGAAGAAAAACCATGGACAAGAGAATACTGCTGTGCCTTATCTTCCAACACTCCAGGTAAATTAGGATTGAAGTTTGTTAATTGTGCCTTTGAGACTAGGTCATATTTTTCACTGTGTTCTGATGATATGAATGTTATGCTGTAGGGATTCTGGATTGTGATGCTGCTCTGAGAAAGGGTGAGCTTTATTTTAAAAGCAGGTTCAGACTCTGCTCGCTTAGACTTTTATTGAAATTTACATCTCGTCTGTGGAACAAGCTAGCTTAAATAGATATTTGGGTTTTTTGCCTCTACTTGAATGTTTAACGTACTCTGACCTGTACATGTTCAGTTTTGGGGGAATGAAACAGAAGAGACTTACACAAAAGTTGACTTCCCTTCTTGGAATCTGCTATTTTTATATGCCTAACACATGAGTCTGGTTGCTCTGTGCCTGACATATTTCCAACACCCTTTTACCTCTCCTTGTCCTAGTTAATCTTGTCAACTTGACACAGACTAGAGTCATCTGAGAGGAGCAACCTCAGCTGAAGAATTGTATAGATCAAGTTCTTCTGTGGATTCTGTGGATAGTTGTCTTTGATTATTACTTGATGTAGAAGGGTCCAGCCCACTGGTGTCAGCATCATCGCTTAGTCAGGTGGTCCTGGGCTGCATAGCTAGTTAGGCACTGAGAAAGACAGCAAGTAGCATTTCTCTATGGTTTCTTCCTTGAGTTCCTACCCAGACTTCTCTCAATGATGGACTATAACTGGTAAGGCAAAATGAAACCATTCCTCCAGTAAGTGGAGTTGGTCAATGTGATTTATGCCATTGGCAGAATGAATCTAGAGCATCACACATGGCTTGCCCTCAAAGCAATACCAAAAAGGGGCGATTCAGCTATTCCTGCAGCTGCTCTTCTGTGTGATGCTTCTCCAGAGCTGCTGTCACTCTTTCTGGCAAATCCCTGGCTTTGTCATCCTTTTCAGTGAAAAAAAAAGTACTTTAACCCAACTTTTATCTTGTTGAATTTTGATTGTGTGCATAGATGTGACCACTAACATTTCTTTTAGAAACGTATACAATGTATTTTGATCTTATCTACCGCCACCTCTAACTCTGTCCAGAAGCCCATCACATATCCCCCTTCCTAATTCATATCTTAAAAACAACCTCCTGAGGTCTGTTGTCAGTACTGCCTATATGTATTGAATGAAGAGCCGTTTACTAAAGCCTGGGCACCTTGCCAGTGGCCACATCCCCTAAGGAAAATGACTCTGCCTCCTTCAGCAAGCATCAACTACCAGTAGCACCTAGGAACAAGGCCATATGAACCCTTCCTTCATCCATACTGGAGTTTTGACTGTCTCGATCTTGTAGAGTTTTTGTGTACTCTATACTAGACAATGTTAGCATCCCCAAACCCCCTTTTCTCCCTCAGGGCTCTCCATGTCCTTCCTTTCAAAGGTGACATATCTGCTGTCCTGACTTCTAACCCTGAACAATTTTGCTATCTTTTGAAAGTTATTGGTGCCTTTTCCCATCTCTTGTGTTTTATTTATTTTTATTTTTTTCTATTTTTCATTAATTTATTTTACATCCCAACCACAGTTTCCCCTCTCTCCTTTCTTCCCCTTCCCTCTGTTGACCTTCCCCAGGCCCTCTTTAAGTCATTGTTTTTATAATTTCAACATATATTTTATTTGTGTATATGTGCAGATGTACATGCATACTCATGTGGGCGTGTGGGAGGCATGTGTGTGTATAGATGTGGACCTGGAGATCAGAGGACAAGTTGAGATGTCAGTTTTCTTCTACAATGTGAATTCTAGAAATCAGAATCAAGTTTTCAGGCTTGGTGGCAAGTGCCTTTACCTGCTTGGCCATCTCATTGGCCTCCTACTTGTCTTTAATAAAAATTATGATTCAGTGTGGTTCATTTCATACAGGTCGTAGAGGGCAGAAAAGTCAATTCAATGAATTTATTCTAAAGCATCATGAGAATTAGCCAGTATAACTCATCATGACAACATTCATGAATGAAAAATTTGTTAAAGAAAACAATACAATTGTAAAGCTTTTATATTAGTAAAATGTAAAGTGTTAAAGTATCAAAGGGATACAATTTATAATAGTGAAACATAAACATATGAATTGAGTGCCTTATATTTAGGAATTACATATATATATATATATATATATATATATATATATATATATATATATATGTAATTCTACGCCTTTGTGTCTTTACACCTTTGTGTCTTTAAGTCTTTTTGTTAGTAAATTTTGTTCTTTTTAAGTTGTATACATACATGCTGTGTTTTCTCCTTGTTCTCTCACCTTCCTTCTCCCATGTCTCTCCCACCTCTACTAGCTCCACCCCATCTCTTTTCTCTTTTGCTCACTTTGGTTTTGTTTAGTGTTCTTCAGAGTTTAATCAGAGCCATCTGTGTGACCATGAGTTGGAACTAACCATCAGAATTTGGTCTGGTGACTAGTGGGCACACACATGGATACCATGCCTCCCCTAATGCCAGACTCAGAATCTGTTGGTTGTCAGCACAGTCATTCCTGTGGTCTTGTGAATCCTTCCTCTCTGCAACTGGCTGTCAAGAGAAGCCAGTGCACATGGCCAGCTACTGTGAGTCCACGGTTGTCATATCTGTGTTGTACTTAGAAGATGGTACTTTACAGCCTTTCTTTCCACCCTCTCACCTTCCATGGTTTCACCCCTTCTTCAGAGAAAAGTCTCATCAGCGAGTCTGACATTTACTGTGAATTTCATACATTTTTTCATATTAAAGACTTTTGAACTATTATAATGGTTGTATTTTATATATTTTGCATTCATCACAATTATATGGTTCTTGTTTTGCTAATATGATAATTCTATCAAGTGATTTCCAAATCAAACCATCTTTACATTCATAGAATAAAATCAACTGGCTACAATATATTAATCTCTTATTCATGACCAAATTCAGCTTGCTAATGGCTATGTCAACATCTACTTATTTAACTGTTGGTTGACATTTAGTGAGTTTACTGTTTGGAGCTATTACTAACAGTTGTACTACAAAGAGTTGTTCTGACATATCTCTGGGCTATGCATATGTGCATATATATTCATACATCAAGTGTTCATATACACCCGTTAACTGTTCTTACATTCATTGGTTTATTTTATTTGGTATTATTACATCTGTGCTTATGAATGAACTTAACCTACTACTTTATCATGTCTTGCTACTATATTTGTTTTTATTTTGTTTAATTGGTATATATTCTATAAATTAATTTAAAATTTTTATTTATTATTGGTGTGTGTGTGTGTGTGTGTGTGTGTGTGTGTGTGTGTGTGTGTGTGTGGTGTGGATGTGCATGTGGTGCTCCCTGTGTGTGTTATCCATTCTCTCACTTTTGTCTGGGTTTTGGTGATTGAAATCATTGTCCACATTTGCTCACTCTCACAGTAAATATGGCCAAACATAATGAGTAATAGACATACTATACTCTGAATGTTACACTGTCTTCAAATTTTCTCCACTCAACAAATTAATTCACAAGTTATTTTTTTAATATTTAATTGTATGCACATAAGTGTTTGAATGCATACATGCATACCATATACATGCCTTATGCTCATGGAGGCCAGGAAAGGATGCCATATCCCCTGTGACTAGAATTATAGATCATTGTGAGCCATTATGAGGGTTCTAGGAACCAAACCTGTGTCTTCTGAAACAGCAACAAGAGCTCTTAACAACAAGCCATCTTTCCAGCCCTCACTCCCTACTTTACCATGTTTGAATTTGGTCTCAGTTAAGTTTTCTGCACATAAACATATGCAACTTGATTCTATACCAGAATGTTACACAAATGGATTCTGGTCTAGCTCCTGACAAGAGCCCCATGGTCCCAGACTTTACAATATGCTTCCCTTTTGACATTTTGGTCTTTCCAGTTCCCATCAAAATGGCCCGTTGAGCTTTTCTTGTGGATAGTTGAGGGTTCCTTTAGTCAGCAGCTCTTCATACTCTTCCGTACTTCTCTAATATGCCTGCTGCAAAGGACTGCGACTCCTATGGTCCAGTTTATCATAGCAAAGGCTGAACTTCTCTGTTCCAATTTTCTGTATAGCTTTTCTCATCGCTGCGATCAATACCTGACAAAAAGCAACTAAGAGAAGAAAGGTTTATTTCAGAACATGGCTGGAAGAACGACTCTCTGCTGTGGTGGCATGAGTATGAGTCTGTTTGATCATATTTGGGAGGATCAGGAAGTGGAGAGAAGACAAGTAACAAAGATAAAATGTAGACCTCAAGGTCCACCCTCAGTGACCCACTTTCTTCAGCTGGACAGTCCCCCAAAACTCTACAGTCTTCCAAAACAGTGCTATCAGTCAAGGACCAAGTGTCCAGACACATCAGCTTTGGGAACCTGTTATCGACAAACTATAACAGGAGCTATTTTAGAGTTTATGTGCTACTCTATTTCCCCCTCAGTTTTACTTTTTTTTTTTTTTAAAAAAAATCCTTTTATTGAAAATAGATTTTTCCCTCTCAGTATATTCTGATTTTGGTTTCCCTTCCCTCTAGTCCTTCCAGTTCTTCCCCACCTCCCTCCCCATTCGGATCCACCATCTTTCTGTTTCTCATTAGAAAATAAGCTTCTAAGGGTTAATAATAAAATAAGTAAGAAAAAACAGAAAGATAACATCTCAGAATTGGATGAAAGAAACAGAGTGAAAAGAGCCCCAAAGAAGTCACAAGAAACAGAGACCACTCATTTGGACACTCAGGAATCCCATAAAAATATTAAACTGGAAGCTATAATATATACACAATGGACCTGGTGCAGACCCATGTAGGCCCTCTGCAACTTCATAGGTACCTTGGTCATGTTGATGTAGAGGGCCTTGTTTTCTTGGTGTCTTCCATCCTTCTGGCTCTTATACTCTTTCTGCCTCCTCTTCCACAGAGTTCTCTGAACGCTGTGGGGAAGAATTTGATTAGGGATGATTCAGTTAGGGCTGGATGTTCTAAGGTCTCTCACTCTGCATAGTTATCTGGCTGTGGCTCTCTGTATTTTTTCCCATCTGCTGCAGGAGGAAGCCTCTTGGATGATGGCTGAGGAAGGGACTGATCTATAAGTATAGCAGAGTGTCATTAGGAGTCATTTTACTGGTAAATTTTTGCTTGTGTTTTGCTATTGACTTAAAGACTGTACAGACTCTGTGGTATTACAGGACACAGGCTTTGGAATGGCAAGTAAGATTTGTTTCCCTCAGATTCAGTAGATATTTGTTGATTTTTGCTTTAGATATACAAAAACAACTTTACATCATGTTTCTAGCATCTGCTGTGTAAAGTTTTGTTTCTTATTTTGGTAAATGATACAGACCTTAACCTAGAAATGGTAGAGAAAGATAATCACTGTCCCATCTTTGATCATCTGAGATAACAATCCTGACTGATATCCTGTACTTGGGAAAAAGAGTTCTGAGTCTTGGGAATAAGAGAAGAGTTCTCAGGTGTTAATATGTGGCCCAGGCATCACGCCTTTAAGAGGCAAAGGCAGGTGGATCTCTGTGAGTTCAAGGCCAGCCAGGGCTATGTATAGACACTGTGGGGGGGGAGTGGGGAGAGGGAGGGAGGAGAAGGGAGGGAGGAGAGAGAGAGAGAGAGAGAGAGCAATAATGGCGATATGTTATGCATCAATAGCAGCAACAGGTTTTCCAGGTTCTGCAGTCATTTGAACAAAATTGTAGAGATACCCAGCACACTCCATTTAAAACAAGAAACAAAAAAACAAAACAAAAACTAAAACAAAAACAAAACAAACAACAACAAAGTAAAAAACACAATCCCAGAAAACAGCACAGTTCTGTTACTCTTGTGGTACTTGGCACCATTTTTTTTTTTTTTAAATTAGCTTCTCAGTCATCATCTGGGAGGAAACCATTCTGAGCAACATCATTAAAAACAGCTCTGATAAAGCATGGTCACTACTATGTATCATAAAGCAGGTCCACATATGAGTGAGTACATATCATGTTTGTCTTTTTGTGATTGGGTTACCTCGCTCAGAATGGTTTCTTCGAGTTCCATCCATTTTCCTGCAAATTTCAAGATTCCATTGTTTTTTTCTGCTGAGTAGTACTCCATTGTGTAAATGTACCACATTTTCTCTATCCATTCTTCAGTTGAGGGGCATCTAGGCTGCTTCCAGTTTCTGGTTATTACAAATAATGCTGCTATGAACATGGTTGAACAGATGTCTTTGTTGTATGAATGTGCTTCTTTTGGGTATATGCCTAGGAGTGGAATTGCTGGATCTTGTGGTAGAGTCATTCCCATTTTCTTGAGGACTTGCCATACTGATTTCCACAGTGGCTGTACAAGTTGGCACTCCCACCAGCAGTGGAGGAGTGTTCCCCTTTCTCCACATCCTCTCCAGCATAAACTGTCATTGGTGTTTTTGATTTTAGCCATTCTGAAAGGAGTAAGATGGTATCTCAGAGTTGTTTTGATTTACATCTCCCTGATGGCTAAGAATTTTGAGCACTTTCTTAAGTGTCTATTAGCCATTTTAGACTCCTCTGTTGAGAATTCTCTATTTAGTTCTGTGCCCCACTTTTTAATTGGATTGTTTGGTGTTTTGGAGACTAGCATCTTGAGTTCTTTGTAAATTTTGGAGATCAGTCCTCTGTCAGATGTGGGGTTGGTGAATATCTTTTCCCAGTCTGTGGGCTGCCGTTTTGTCTTGCTGACTGAGACACTACATTTCTGGATTCAGAATTATCTACAGATTTCTGTGACCAGTTATTGATATTCAGCAATATTCAGAAAACTTTTTTGTTAAGCAGAAACTTTGTTGTGCTTACAAAATGCCATCAAGTCATCGTTGCAGCTTCCTTTATCTCTCTCCATCCTCTTTCCATTGCAGTTGTTATCAGATGCATCACAGCCCCTCGAAAGCCAGAACTTCTCTCCAGTGGTGCGAGATGTAAGTTATGAGTATTTCCTCCCGTGAATGTTACATTCTCCTACCATCTTTAATTCTCCTAGTTGCTGTGTAGTCTTTCTCCTCCCTCCCTCCCTCCCTCCCTGCCTCCCTCCCTCCCTGCCTGCCTCCCTCCCTCCCTCCCTCCCTTCCTCCCTCCCAAGTCTGCATTATTTTGTCTCTTCTGCTAGTCATGTGTCCGTATTTCTAGGACTAAAATGTTGGATTCTAAAGAAATGTCTTGTGTATACATGTCTAGGCAGTGATTACATCCAATGGTATATTGACTGACAAATACAAATACATCCAGAAACTCCGAGAAAGCAGGTAAGTACTGTTAAAAATCTTTTTGCCTTATACATTTATTCTTGCCTGGGGTTTTATGAGTAGGCTTGAAGGTCTCAATGATAGTCATTAATGTTAGATTTAAAGAGTATGTGAGGTTTGATAAGGTTAGAAATCGAAAGGAAGCAACTGGCTAACCAAGGTGAGTTCTTTGAATTGAAGAGCAGTATATTTTCCTCCCAGCCACTAAAATCTGGTGGGGTATGGCCTGTAAATGAGGAGATGTAGAATGGTGTGCTGTTGTGTACCTTTGTGCTTTCCTTTCAGTTGGCACACTGTGATCTCTGCATTATTTTTTCAAAGGAAACGAGCATATTAACACTTTCAGTGGTACTTTCTGCTTGGATTTTGTTGAAGGTTTGGACTTTGTTTTGTTCGGTATGATGTTTGGCAAAGTGGGATCATTAATAGAAATTAATGGAGATAGTGAAGAAGGCAAATGATGAGAGGAGGAAGGTGCCTAAAATCGCCCAGGAATCTACCTAAGGGCTCAGCCAGTGCTCTGCTCCCTTAACTGATGTTTCTGTTCAGAGTCAGGAAACACGGGTTTCTTTGAAATATTCTTGTTTTCCCTACAGATTGTACTTGATCTCAATCTACTTTGCTGGTCTTTTTACATTTTACAGAATACTGCACAAACAATTCCTGGGAGAAGCCATAGAGGGAAAACACAAACACGGTAGCACAACTACCTTGCCTTCTTTTCAGTGGCTCTTGCTACAAGAAATAAAGAGATGTGCCAGGATCAGATCCTCCAGCCCCATACATATACCTCTCTTTTATGTGTTAGTTTGCTCAGAACTGCTGAACTTAGTGTGGCAATGGAATCTTCTGGCATAAAGCACTGAGTATTTTTCTTTCTAAAATCAAACTTCCTTTATAGTTCTGTAGGAGAGTTTCTGTAACAACAGGGGATGCTTCATATTTGCTTGCTATTCAGAGTTCTGTTTATTCTTATTACGTGATGAGTTCTTACTGCAATAGTAAGGATGTGTCAACTAATTAGTTATTTCTTTAGTCTGTGTCCCATGTTTTCTGGGGCAGCTGGCTGCAGTTGCTGGAATGTTCTGTCTCTATTCTCTAGTGTATTCTTATGGCAGTAATCTGAGGATGGAGAGCTTACCTAGAAAGGGAATTTACTTTATTTTAAATGCTAACTTATTCTTATATTATTTTCATTGCTTAGTGCAATGATTATTAACCTGGAATTTGGGGTTTAGGGGTACTGTTTATGTGGAATCTGAGTGTATTTTCTTAACATGTTTTGAAAATTTTATATTTGTGCATTAAAATGTTTCATTTATACAAATCGTATAAGGTACTACTGGAAAGAATATCTAGTAAACAGACAATGGTGGCTCTTTCAGAGGATAAATGACATGAAGATAGTGGTTAAGAGAGATCTTACCAGTAATATGAGTGTGCTGCTATGTGAAGAAGTAGATGGAGGTTCTATCCCACCTAGTCCTCATGGCCTTCAGTCCCAAATAAACACACAGGGGCTTATATTAAACTGTTTGGCCAATTGTTGTAATTTAAGAAAATCAGCATGTTAGAGAGAAAGATGCAATTCAACAGGGTTCAAGCAGAGGTTTGTTTTTTTTTAAATTAGGGAAAGGGATCATAAAAAGGAAAGGGAAGGTGGGAGATCAGCCTCTGGGGACAGGTGCGTCAGGAGAGGGGCAGGGAGTGGAGAGAGAGAGAGAGAAAAAGAGAGAGAGAGAGAGAGAGAGAGAGAGAGAGAGAGAGAGAGAGAGGAGGATGGGAGGTGGGCAGAGTCCTTCTAAAAGGGAACATGGTGGATGTGCACAGATGGTACTCTTAGTTGCTGCAGCTGAGGGCATATTCTGTCAGAACCCCAAGGGCAGGCCAGTACAGAGTGATGCCTGAATACTAAAACTGATGTCTCAGGTTTCTTATTGACTAGCTCTCTCTTAACTTATTAACCCATAACTATTAATCTGTGTATTTCTACATGGGCTTATCTTACTGGAGAATGCCCAAAGTCCAATCTTCCCAGTAGCTCCTCTCTGTCTTCCTCTCCCATAATTCTCCTAGTCTGGTAGCCTGCCTATACTTCCTGCATGGCCACTTACCAATCAGTGTTTCATTAAACCAATAAGAGAATCACATATTCACACTATACAGAAGGACCTCCCCCATCATGAAGAGCAGTGGGAACATTTTATATTCCTGTTTATTTACTTACTACAAATGAAAGGTTGTCAGATTGCAGTGTGAGAATATCCTAATGATCCCAACATCCAAGCTTCTGTTAAGTCCCTGGTACCAGACCACACCCACAGTTTCATAATGACATCTAGGAATCTGATTAAAAAACATTTGATCATCTCTCCCATGTTCAAAACACAATGAAGCAAGAAGTAATGAGTTGTAGTTGAGTAAAAGGTCATCACCACCATGGAGGTCATAGTTTGTCAAAAAGTACAACTTTTAACAGAATAAATGGTTCAAGAATTCAAATCCTTTCTAGTCTTAATTTCTTACTTCAGCCTAAAGATACTTGACAAAACAGTTTTTGATGCAGATAATAGAAAGCCATTGTTCAGGCTGTTGTTTCCTTGAACTGCTTTGAGGAGGGAATAAGGTTTCCAGCATCCAAACTCAACATAGTTTTGAATAAATAAGTCTGGGAAGATAAAATGTGAAACAAGTTACTCAGTTGTAAGTAAACAGAGAAAAAAAGAGTCCAGTTCTCATTCTAGGCCTAGGAATTCACAGAAGTTGGTAGACATTGGCCATCTCAGATGCTGGGGTCCATCATACAAGATCTAAGACAAATAATGAAAAACGTTGTTCTAAGGCATTCCTGTTTGAGTTCTTACTGTAAATAATACAGGGAGATTTTGTTGCCTCATCATCTAGGTTGTTTGATAGCAAGCTTCTATTATTTAAAAGAAATAAAATTTAATTATCTTTGCCCTTTTTCTTTTTTAAACAGAGAACGTATTCAGTTTCTTTCAATGAGTACCAAGAAGAAGGTGTTGGTGCTTGGGTCTGGCTATGTATCTGGGCCTGTTTTAGAATATCTGTCGAGAGACAACAAAATAGAAATAACAGTAGGTAAATAGGTCTTAAATTCTTTTAAAAAGGAGAAAACTGTTTTCATTGCATGTTGAATCTGAATTTTAGCTGATTTTTATCTCTAAGTTTTGGAAAGCTGTTTTATGGAGATATAAAAGTGTGTCTAGTAGGAGAAAATCTAAAAAAATGGACTTCTGTATTCTTGAAATAGGCTCTGATATGACGAACCAGATGCAGCAGTTAAGCAAGAAATACAATATTAACCCTGTTAGTGTGACCATTGGGAAGCAAGAAGAAAAACTGCAGTCCTTGATAGCATCACAGGATCTGGTTATCAGGTATTTGGCAAGACAAAGTTCCGTGTATGGTTTATTGTTTTTTATCTTATCTTATTCTCTCTCCTCCTTTCCCTTCTCTCATCTTTTTCTTTCTCATACGCATTTAATTGAAGAACAAAAGAATGAAAATTCAAAAAATATAACTACGGCTGGGTGTGATGGTACATTCCTATATTCCTAGCACACTTGTTTGCTTGTTTGAAGCTAAGGATTGAAGTTTGAGGCCAACTTGGGCTAATTCTCTCTCTCTCTCTCTCTCTCTCTCTCTCTCTCTCTCTCTCTCTCTCTCTCTCTCTCTCTCTCTCTCCCCCCTCTCTCATTCTCTTTCTCCTCTCTCTCTCTCTTTCTCTCTCCCTCTCTCTCATTTTCTCTCCTCTCTCTCTCTCTCTCTCTCACACACACACACAAATAAAAAAATCCAAATTTGTTGCTCAATGAATATCTACAATGTTAACACATTTTATAACCACTAATCATATCAAGGAACAATATTGGTAATATCCCACAAGTCCTCTTACTAACTTTTTTAAATAGTTGGCTCTATGCCACAGAGTAAACCCTGTTCTTCTAATATCTAGATTAGTTTTTGCATGTTTTTAAAATTTGTATAAATGAATCACTTAGTATGTCCTTGTTTGTGACAGTCTTCATCCATTTGATATTGTGGTTATGAGAACTGGCTTTGTCTGCCCTACTGTGTGAATATATCATTAGCACTATTGTGACTTTGGTGGAATTTAGTTGTTTTTTCACTTGGGTTGTTATGCACATGTTGCTATATACTTAGTTTTTTGTCTTTTGGCAGGTGTATGTATACTCTCAGTGTTAGAAAACTAGAGGCAAAATACCTGGATCATGAGATATTTGTGATTTATCTATGGTCCATGTAAACATATGTACACATAATGAATGAATATAAAAAACTAAAAAGAAAAATTATGGAAAGTGTACTGAAGCTCATTGTGGGGTCGACAGTAGGATGATTGTTTCTGTAGTTTGGAAGACCTTGGTCATTTCTGAGAGAATTGTTTAGTTGGGCATTTTTTTGTTTTTTGTTTTTCGTTTTTTGTTTTTTGAGACAAAGTTTCTCTGTGTAGCCCTGGCTGTCCTGGAACGAGCTTGGTAGGTCAGGCTGGTCTTGAACTCACAAAGATCTGTTGCCTCTGCTTCCTGAGTTCTGAGATTAAAGGCATGCACCACCACTGTTTCTTAGGACTGAGCTATAGTACAGTTTAGGCACCTTGGAAGGGAGGGAGGGTTGGGAAGCAAAGCTTCTGAATCCCTTCTCCCTCTGTTTTAAGCTTGTTGCCTTATGCGTTGCATCCTGTTGTGGCCAAAGCATGCATCTCAAACAGAGTCAACATGATCACTGCGAGCTACATCACACCAGCCATGAAAGAACTGGAGAAGAGGTGAGTCTCCCCTTCCAGGAAGGTGCCTCCAGGGCCTTGTTTCTCTTTCATGTCTGACTTTTTCATTTTCTTCTTTTCCACCTGTGGCAGTGTGGATGACGCTGGCATCACCATCATTGGTGAATTGGGATTAGATCCTGGTCTTGATCACATGCTGGCAATGGAAACAATTGATAAGGCCAAAGAGCTGGGAGCCACGGTGAGCCCAGTTCTGATGCAGAATTCCACTTAGGAACGCATTAAAGATCAAGATGGGATCTTCTCAGCAGAGATGAGATCTTCTTTGCTTCTCACTACCGACTTGCTGTACTACAGCTCATCCTTTGACTAGGAATGGAAAAAACTGTGGTATCTGCAGATATCTCTGCAGAGTAAACAACAACTTGAGTCTTAGTAACTGAGTGTTAGAGAAATCGGTGCTACTATAATATCTTTGCTTAATAACAATTTTTGCCTTTGAGATAGATTCTTTGATGTTTTCCATTTAAAAGTGAAGGAAAAAACTTTGGATATCAGTCTGGTGACTAATGAGGTATTTATACATGATGAATTATTGTATATGTAGATGTAGTCACTCAAATTAAAGTACTTTAATTTCTGGCACATATGTATTTATATGCCAGAAGATAAAAGTTGTAGGAATCAACAGAGAAAAAGTGAATTAATGAATTATTTTGTTTATTTAATTTAATTTAATTTATTTATTTGAAGGCTTGTCTCACTTTCACTTATGCATATATGTATCTTTGCATGTATGCGATGCCCTCAGAGGTCAGAAGGGCATGCTGGAGTCTCTGATACTAGCTGGAGTTACAGGAAGTTGTAAGCTGCCGAGTGTGGGTGCTGGAGACCAAACTTGGTCATCTGCAAGAGCAGCAGGCACTCTTCAGCGCTAACCTGTCTCTCCAGTTCTAATAGTGGAATTTTTAAGTAGATAAAAATTTAGCTATTATCTCTAGTGGAGCTTTATATAACATTATATATATATATATATGTATATATATATATATTTGTATATATACATTTTCATATATATGTGTGTGTGTAGCTCTGTGTTAATAAGTATTTGACTTTGACGATTTATATTTGAAAGCCTCAATACTTCAAAACATAAGTAATAATAGCACATTTCCCAGATTTATATCATTAGCCCTGATTAGCAAATTAAATAATATTTCTTTTTAATATTGTTGATTTGTCTTCATTTATTCCTTATTTACAGATTGAGTCTTATGTTTCCTACTGTGGTGGCCTTCCAGCCCCTGAATGTTCAGATAATCCCTTACGATATAAATTCAGCTGGAGTCCAGTGGGCGTCTTGATGAACGTAATGCAACCAGCTAGCTATCTGCTCAATGGAGAGGTAAGGGAGCATCATGGAAACTTTAGAGAGAAACGCTTGCAGTGGTGGCTGGAGGGACTCTGGACCCTTTTCCCCAACAGCAGCATTGCCTGATGGCGGCTAAGCTACCTGCGATCCCTCGTCTCCTCTGCTATCTCCCAGTGTATGTTTTCCTTTTCCATTTAATGAGGTCGCCTTGATTTTTTTTTTCAACCAATCCTGTGTTCATTCTTCCTTCCTTGGCTGCTTCTGAAAATGTGTTTCTTACCTTACTTCCATATTGGAATGCTGGTTATCTTTCAAGTAATTGTCGGTATGACACAAACTGAGTTAGACTTTGAAATAGTCACCAAAGGTTGTTATACTAACTGACTGACATTCTCGATTTCAGAGAATTTGTGGCTACAAAGTGCCCCTTTGCATGGAAGATTTGGAGCATTAGAGAACAAAGCTAGTATTTCTTCCCCATATGCTATTTAACAATATTAGCATTATTTTCACTATTTTTATAATAATGAGATCTAGGCATGGAGAGGATGGCTAAGGTCACCATCTGAGACTCAATCCTGGTTTTATCTAACTACAACACTCTTAAAATTATTGTTACATTAATTTAGTGTGTGTGTGTGTGTGTGTGTGTGTGTGTGTGTGTGTGTGTCTGTGTGTGCACCCATACCTGTGCGAGCCATGGTGCACAACTAGAGGTTAAGAACAAGAGCTCATTCTCTCCTACCATGTAGGTTCAAACCCGGATCCTCAAGCTTGGTAACCAGTGCTCTTACTAGCTGAGTCATGTTCTTAACTCCTCCAAAGCCATTTCTTTTATTTCTTTTTGTGTTAGGGGAGCTAGAAACTGGATTAAACAGCTATAATCCAAGGAACAATTTCCAAAAATATAATTTGCCACAGAACTACAGACAAGAGTTCAATTTCCTAGCCCAGGAGAAGAGATTGAGGCTGGGAAGTAGAGTGTAACTGAAGAGGATGTGCTGGTCCTTGAGGAGTGGAATGTACAGCCAGGAAGGAGAACTGTCTTTCATGAGAGAGCACGGTTATAAGGGGGAAGACAGGTGGAATAAGACACTCAACACAGCTGCAGTTAGAGAAAGCAAGGGACACAGGCGGCATCAACATTGTAGCCAGCCGTCTTTGTATGTGTGCTTCTAACTAGAAGGAAGGACTCATATTTGGGAAGAAAATGTATCAAGACTGAGGGTTCTTCTGTGAATCCGTTATCCTAGGCATCTCCCTTACCTTGTTCCAGTTTTGGTCCTTTAGGATAAGGAATGCATTCACATCTATATTAAAAAGAATTTTTTTCTAATATTCATAGTATAAATTTTCACTTTATTTGTGAATCTAAATAATTTTCAGGACTAAAGTTTTTTCTTAAAGTTTTAAATTTTAGGTTGATATATGAATAAATGGTATACAATGTAACATATTTATTTTTGCAATTATTGTGTGAGTGTGGTTAGCGTGATTAGCATAATGGTCACCTCAAACATTCATCTTTTTGTGAGTGTGTGGGAAGATCATTTGAAAATTCCCTTCTCTGCTAGTATATAGGGAGAGAGAAAAGAGGAATGATTCATTAGGGGCTGTAAAATTTCTATTTGCTATGAGGAAGGAGTTCATACACTAGGGTGAGTATTGTTAGCAATCAAGTAGTTTGTTATTTGACAGGATTTCCTACAAAACAAGATGAGTGTTTCTGTTAGCCTTGGTCACTTATGCCTGTGATATCAGCATGACTCATAGATATGACTGACTGTTCATACTGAATGAATCATAATGAAAGTTTGGAAAGTATGGATGCCTAAACCTCATTCCTGAAGATTTTAGTTTGCTATGGAGAATTTTCAAAGCTCACCTAGTGATTTTTAACAAGCAGCTGAACTTGAGAACAAATGACTTAGTAATCAGAGGATCACAGCTGTGTCAAACACTACTAAGCTAGCAGGGTGTTTTAGATGGATGCTTTAGGATGAGAAAGGCACTGCCGAGTTCTGGTGCACATGCTGGCATCTTTCATAGTGTTTCCAGAGGCCAGGCAAATGTAAAGTCCACCAGGCATTAGGCTCTGCTGTGTGATGGACTGGCATTACATCTTGTCTTGAGGTCCTGTGACTCAGGAAGGTTTGGGCCAGAATCTTTGCCTGATATCCTACCAGTCACACTTCCTTTACGTGCCTCAGCCTGTCTCCCTTTGTGTGTCAACAGCCCCGTTCATCTTTTGCAATCTGTCTGGCTCATGTTTGGTATAGAGTCATACGCAAAGGCTAGGAAAATGTCTGCTCCCATTGATCGTGGTGTTTCTGTTCAGGAGGTCATATAAATTATGAGAAAGACAAGAATTAAAGAGTCCATCAGTGGCACATACCTTCAGGGACAAGGGAGGCAACAACAACAGAAGCCTGGCTTTGTCCTCTAACCCTGCCACTAGTTCCTTGTCTGAAAGCAAGGATAATAGTAGCCACATTGCAGCTTCCTTCCTTCCTTCCTTCCTTCCTTCCTTCCTTCCTTCCTTCCTTCCTTCCTTCCTTCCTGTCTGTCTTCCTTCCTATCTATCTGTCTCTATGTACCTGTCTGCTGTCTGTCTGTGTGTGTGTATGTATGTATGTATGTATGTATGTATGTATGTATGTATGTATGTATGTATGTATCTATGTATGTATCTGTCTGTCTGTCTGTCTATCTATCTATCTATCTATCTATCTATCTATCTATCTATCTATCTATCTATCTTGAGACAGGGTTTATCTGTGTAATAGCTCTGGCTGTCCTGGAATTTGCTCTGTAGGTCAGGCTGGCCTCCAGCTCACAGAGATCTGCTCGCCTCTGCCTCCTGGGTTCTGGGATCAAAGACATGCACCACCACTGTATGACACTTTGTAGCCTTCTTGTTGTGTGAATTAGTGAAACCATGTAGATAGTAATCTGCGCGACAGCCGACTTACTGGCCTTCTCTGAGTCTTTTGGCAAATCCTAGCTTGGAAATGACTCCTGAGAGCCCAGGAAAAGTAACAAGACACTTCTGACAGCAGAAGTTGTATTTGTTGAATTTGAAGTCCCCCACCCCAACCAACTTTTCATCCTGAACTTGCTTTTTTAAATGGAGGGCTTTCTTGCATTCTTCTGACACTGAGATTTGAAGAGAAAAACACGAAGCTTCTCTTTTCTCTGCTAAAATGATACTTTTTCAAGGTCTTGTTCAGATTTCCTCTTGTAGAGTTTGTTAGCCACTCTAGCCTTTGTTCACTGTTCTTTTGTGTGAACTCAATCAGAGTGTCTGACACTCAGGTACTTGGATTGTCTGTGTCTAAGAATTTTCAGTGATTCAAGTCTATAGCTCTGTTCCCCAGTCTTTATTGTTAAACTTCTTAAAAATGCCTCTCATGTTCTTGCCCTTCTGTCCCCTCTGCCACCATCCCCTCTGCCACTGTCACCATCAGCCACAGAGCTGGCCTTACAGAATTTACAGAACCAAAATGATAAAGACCTCTCTGCTTTTGACTTAAAGTTGAAGCCTGAAACTTTTCTAGTAATTAGAAAAGAGCCTATGAATTAGAGCATAGCACATTGTCCTGTGTTATTGGGAGTTCTGGTCATTGGTGCTGTTCTGACTCCTAGCAAATCTGACTGCCTCCCATGTGTCTGGAGGCAGTGATGTGTATTCTCTTTGTTCCATCTCTTCATAGATGGTGGTACATTTCCCGGGAAAAGTGGGAAATCAATACATGTGGGAAGCAAGCCCTCCTCCCTTTTAGAAAATCAAGAATTACTAATTGCTTCCTGTGCCCTTGACCACTCTAACTCGCCTTTTGGAAGATGCACTTGTATCAGGAAGCTTGATGTTGTACTGTGTCAGTATCCTTTTGAAAATATTGCTCCAGAAATAAGGAAAAATATGTTCATGTGATACAGTAGAAAGTACGCTGGCAGTTGGTCAAGTAGACAGACTCAAATCTGTTTCTGTGTGACTCACAGCCTGTTTATACATGGGTTAGAAGTAAACATGTAAAACACAGGAAGACTGAGGGTCCCAAGTAAATGACAGCCTGTAATTCACTCTTCTAAATTTCTTAATTAGTTTAGTAATTAACCCCAAAGAGCCAAGGGGAAAGACCATTGACCCAAATCATCGTGGCTAAATTAATTAAAGCAAGATTTAAAAAATCTTGTACATAGACTACCTCTGTGTAAGGTGGGTTCAAGAAGTGAGCATTGGATGTAAGGAAGACAGTTTTTAATACCTCATGGATAGAGGATCTTCAAATGGGTCTTCCCCCCCCCCCAGAAGGGTTTCTCTGTGTAGCTTTGGAGCCTATCCTGGCACTCGCTCTGGAGACCAGGCTGGCCTTGAACTTACAGAGATCTGCCTGCCTCTGCCTCCTGAGTGCTGGTATTAAAGGCATGTGCCACCAATGCCCGGCTCAAATGGGTTTTTTTTTTTTTTTCAGGCAAAACAGGCAAGATTACAGGAACACAGCTTAAGTATAACAAGTTAGTTATCCTTCTGGAGGCATCACCATCCCTGATTTTTAAACTCTATTACAGAGCTATAGTCCTGAAAACAGCTTGGTATTGGCACAAAATTAGACAGGTAGACCAATGGAATAGAGTTGAAAACCCTGATATTAACCCACACACAAACAAACACCTGATTTTTGACAAACAATCCAAATTTATACGCTGGAACAAAGAGAACATCTTCAACAAATGGTACTGGCATAACTGGATGCAGACATGTAGAATACTGCAGATAGACCCAAGCCTATCCCCATGCACAAAACTCAAGTCAAAAATGGGTCAAAGAACTCAACATAAACCCAGCCACAATGAACCTATTAGAAGACAAAGTGGGAAATACCCTTGAATTAATCGGTACAGGAGACTGCTTCCTGAACATTACACCAGTAGCATAGACACTGAGATCAACAATTGATAAATGGGACCTCCTGAAACTGAGAAGCTTCTGTAAGGCAAAGCACATAGTCAGCAAGACAAAATGGCAGCCCATAGACTGGGGAAAGATATTCACCAACCTCACATCTGACAGAGGGCTAATCTCCAAAATATACAAAGAACTCAAGAAGCTAGTCTCCAAAACACCAAACAATCCCATTAAAAAGTGGGGTACAGAACTAAATAGACAATTCTCAATAGAAGACTCTAAAATGGCTGGAAAACACTTGAGAAAGTGCCAACTTGTACAGCCACTTTGGAAATTAGTATGGCAACTCCTCAAGAGAATGGGAATCAGTCTATCTCAAGATCTAGCAATTCCACTCTTAGGCATATACCCAAAAAGCACATTTTGCAACAAGGACATCTGTTCAACAATGTTCATAGCAGCACTATTTGTAATAGCCAGAAACTGGAAGCAGCCTAGATGCCCCTCAACTGAAGAATGGATAGAGAAAATGTGGTACATTTACACAATGGAGTACTACTCAGCAGAAAAAAACCCAAAAAACAATGGAATCTTGAAATTTGAAGGAAAATGGATGGAACTAGAAGAAACCCAATCACAAAAAGACAAGCATGGTATGTACTCACTCATATGTGGATTATAGCCATAGAGTAAAGGATAACTAGCCTACAATCCACACTGCCAGAGAAGTTAGTAAACAAGGAGGACCCTAAGAGAGACATACATGGTCCCCTGGAGAAGTAGAAAGGGTCAAGATCCCCTGAGCAATTTGGGATCACGGAAAGAGGGCAGAGGGAGCTAGGAGAATGAGAAGGGGAGAAGAGGAGGGATACAGAGGACATGAAGGAGCAGAAAGATTGAGTCAGGGGAAGAATAGAAGATAACAAGAATGGAGATACCATAATAGAGGGAGACATTTTAGGTTTACAGAGAAATCAGGCACTAGGGAAATGTCTGGAGATCTACAAAGATGACACCAGCTAACAATCTAAGCAACAGAGGAGAGGCTACCTTAAATGCCCTCCCCTGATAATGAGATTGATGATTGACTTATATGCCACCTGATAGCCCTCATCCAGCAGCTGGTGGAAGTTGAAGCTTCCCATCCACAGCTAATCACTGAACTGAACTGGAATCCAGATGCAGAGAAGGACAAGTGAAGAGCAAAGGGGTCCAGACCAGGCTGGCGAAACCCACAGGAACAGCTGACCTGAACATCAGGGAACTCTTGCTCCCCAGACTGATAGCTGGGATACCAGCATGGGACTGAACCATACCCCAAGAACATGGGTTTCAGTGAGGAAACCTCAGAAATCTATGGGACTTGCTGTAGTAGTTCAGTAGTTATCCCTAGCATAGGTGTGGACTTTGGGAGCCCATTCCACATAGAGGAATACTCCCTGAGCCAAGACCCTAGGCCCTATCCCAAAGGATACGATAGACACTGATGACACCCTATGGAAGGCCTCATCGTCCAGGGGAAGCAGAAAGGATATGTGATAGGTAGGGTTTTAGCTGGGGGTGGTAGTGGTAGGGGAGGACTTGAGGGAGAAGGGAACCGGATTGTCATGTAAAACAATCTTGTTTCTAATTCAAATTAAAAAAAATCTGAGAAAAAAAATAAAACCCACAGAAAAAAACCACAAGTTAGTTATCATAACCTTCTCAACCAAAGACATGACTTCAAGGTGGTCATAATAAGATGGTGGTCACAACAACCTTTAGAAACAAAGGACTGTAAGATGGTTATAATTTTTTGAAACAAAAGCATGGTGGTTGTCTCCTGGAACAGGCAGTACAGAGCCATTTGTAGTTAAGGTTATAGGTGGGGCATAGTGTTGTTATTTTGTAAAAATTTAAAAATATAAAAAGGCACAAGATGAGACATGAGAATGAGAGATACATTAACCATAGTGGGGGAGGGGGAGAGCTGGAGAGTAGAGGAGAGAGAGAGAGAGAGAGAGAGAGAGAGAGAGAGAGAGAGGAGGGTAAGAGAGACATGAGTAAGAGAAGAGAGCAAGAGAAGAGAGAGTAAATGGACAGGGATCTGTCTTTTAAAGGGGTCCTTTACACCTGCGTGCAGACTTAGTTCCCATGGAACCCTGGGCTGACCAGGGTACTGCCTGAGTGGATTCTGCCAGGTAACAGGGCCAGGCCAGTGTAATGCCTGAACCTTTCACATAGTATAATTCTTGAGAAACAGAGATTTAATCATATACAGGAATGAACCCAGTTTGTCTTTACTATAAGATAGCTTCGAAGCCCAAGATGGAGGCAGGCTGGTTATTCACTTATTTTGTGTATTTGAGTATTTAAGATGTGTGTGATTCTCATTGGTTGGTTGGGTGTTGTGTGTGTGTGATAAAGAATTGGCCTCAGAAAATCCTGCAACCACAACGTGTAATGAGCTGTGCTTCTGTGGATGGTGGGTCTGGGGCACAAGCATTGTCTGAGCAGAGAGAAACATGTTTCCTTTGCAAAATTTTAATGTCTTCACTGAAGTTTGTAATAGAATATTGAACTAGACAGGGCCTATTTTTAAACCCAGGACACTGGGATTGCCCGCCATTTATCAAATGGTGAGAAGTGTTATTGTGGCAGGTAAAACCCCAAGTGCAATAGATAGCAGCAGGGAAAAATCTGAAATGCAGCAGACAGAAACAGCTAGTGAAGAAAGGCTTTTATTTCTGGCATGGAACCACACACACAGCAAGGCACAGAGAAGAACACTCTGCAAAGTGTGTGTGTGTGTGTGTGTGTGTGTGTGTGTGTGTGTGTGTGGACACACGGGACACTGGCAGTCCTAAATTCAGTCTCTTCTTGAGGAGAGGGGCTAGTCGTGGGAGAAAAGTTCACCAGGCCTTAAGCTTCCAGGCTTTTGCTTCAGGTCAGGTGGGAGATGAAGAAGACAGCATCCTGGAGAGAAGAAGCCAGACATCTTGGAAGTTCAAATCATTATTATCCGGTTGTGGCCCCTCTCCCTATCTGTCTGCCTATTAGGCAATCTAACTCTTAGTTCCTCCATACCAATACTGCTAATTTGGGATTAGGTCCATTAGTTTCTCTAAGTGAATCACTAAAAGTCAGTTTAAACTATCTGATTTTATGAAACTTGCTGATTTATTTTAAGTTGGCAATTCTTTCTTTCTTTCTTTCTCTCTCTCTTTCTTTCTTTCCTATTATATAGGGTTTTAGTACATAGTCTAGGTTGGCCTTGAACTTTTAGCAATTTGCCTGTTTCAAACCGCTAAACTCTGGGATAATAGGTTTTTACTACAATGCCGGCAAGGGCTTTTCTTTAAAAATTGTCCTGATCTTCAATTGAAGAAGCAGCACTTTAGAATTGCTGTAGGTTACAAAAGTGTGATGGGTACAGAGACCCAGCATGTGTCTTCTTTATTAGGCTGTTTTTAAAACTAGAATCCTATTAGAAGAAGTCCAATACAGTCTAGAGAAGGGGCTTCGAGCAAATTAACTGGGAAGCATTCTTCACATTCTTTGGATTCTTTCTGAGAGATTCTAGAAGGTGTACTGCAAGTGATCTTTTCATTTGAAAAGACCTCACAGCACCCATCCTGTGTACCCTGTAATCATTTCCTTCTGGACCCTTGACTGTGTGCAAATTAGTTTCCATTTTCTCTCTTACACCTCAATACAGGTGAGCTCATCCACAAATGTATTCTGGGCAGCATTGCATTTAGCCCACTTGCCTTTGGGAAAATCCCTGTGAACCCTGGCAACTGCCTCCTGCAGTCTTGGCTTGTGCAGCTTTACAAACACAGGGCAATTGTTTCCAGCAGGACAAAGTCCAGCTTGACAGTGCCTCAGCCCTAATTTTATCATTCCAGAATGTTTTTCATTGTCTCAAGGACAACCACAGACTTGAAGCTCTAAGAGGAAATGTAATACTTTAGTTAAACACAAAACAGTGCCTCCTGGCACTTTGAATGTATGTTGGGGAGGGGTATGGGTCTCTAGGGAGTCAGCGCTCAGCTTTTCACCAGCAGAAAGTTGTAGTTGAGCTTCATTGTACAGTCTTGGCATTGTCTCTGTTGTGAAGGGAGGTCTTCCTTCTGCTGCCTCTTCAGCATCCCCCCAACATATGCTTCAAGATTTGTGCAGTTGCTGGTGATTGTTGAACATTCAGCAAATGTTTTCCCAGTGAACAAAGAGTGAACAGAAGATGAGAACTGCCTCCTATTCATTGTCTTCCTTATTCTCTCTATAATTTGTATCATCTCTGGGACTTGCATAATGAGTATTCAATAAATGATAGTTGGGTAAATGAAAAGTGCAAGACTAGTGTCTGATGTATTCAGAAGAGATGTGAGGATAAAGGAAACAACATTGTCATTGCTATCAGAGCATACAAGCCATCAAATGCTTGATACTATTAGCTTACAAAAAAAAGTAAAGCAAAGCAAACAAAGCAACCAAACAAAACAACTCCTAATGCAGCATAATACTATTTTAACCAGGGGCAAGAATCAATTGAAAACAAGACCTTTGTTTAGAAAATAAAATGTATTAGGATTTGGAAGTTTGAGGAAAAAGCCTGGCAAGTTATTCCAATAGGAACAGCTTGGCTAATAGCATGTTGAGTATCAATTATGTTTCATTAATGTTTTTCAAAGCTCTGTTAGTTTCATTTGTATAATTAATGCAGATAAACCCAGAAGAAACAAACTGTTGTGAGCCCCAGCTATTTTTCAATCTTCCTCAGGTTGTGAATGTGACAGGGGGAGTCTCTTTTCTGGACTCTGTCGCACCCATGGATTACTTCCCAGGCCTGAACTTGGAAGGGTATCCTAACAGAGATAGTATAAGATATGCTGAAATTTATGGGATTCCATCTGCCCACACATTGTTGAGGGGAACTCTGAGATATAAGGTAAGTGCTCTGTTTTAAACACATTGATAGTTTTGATAGATTGGAGTACAATATACGCTTAATTTTCTTCTAATAATTAAAGTGAGAAATCAAGTTGGAGTATATTTTTTTCAGAAAATAAGTTGGGTATTACTAAGTTAGTTGACAATTTCATACTTTTATATAATGTATTTTGGTTACTCTTTCTCCTATTAACCTCTTGTCACCCCTCCCCCTCCCCTCTCCCCACCCCTTTCCTTTTCCTTTCTAAGGCTTATGAATAGGTTTTGTTGTATGACCTGTTTAGTTTGATCAGAGCTAATTGTCTGATCATTGAATTGGTACTATCTATTAGGGAGTCTGGTAGGGTTACCACTGGGTGCAAACTGAAGGTAATGAACTTCCCCATTTTCTTGACTCCATCCATAGGAAATTGTTAAGCAATGAGGGGCTGAGCCCCCTGAATTCCCCCTCCACCCTTGCCTGGTTGCTGATGCGTATACACTGTAGTCATCCACAGTTGTTAGGAGTTCATAATTGCAATGACTGTATATTGTCTAGAATGTGGCATTTCTCTTCCCTTCTCCTTGTCCTCCAGCTCTTATAGTCTTTCTGCTTTTTTTCTGTAATGTTCCATGGAATGGTATAAATGTCTTGTTCTGGATGGAGCACTCAGCTGGTGCTTATTCTCTGCCCACTATGCAGCTATGACATTCTGTCTCCAACATACTTTACCGGTTAAATAAATAAATAAAAAAAACATTTTAGTAAAGTGTTAGGAGACACAACTCTAAATAGTGAATTTATTGCCAGGAATTGGGCACAGGTAGGAGGCCAGCTTTAGGTATAGCTATATTTGAGCACTGCATTTCTTGGTCTTATAAGATTATAGTGGTCTCAGGTTCCCACAGTATCAAGTTGGTTCTAGCTTCCTGTTATGTCCTATTAGGTTCAAATCCATTTTGAGTGACCAACTGCCCCTTTCTCTAATAGCTAAACATATAAATTTTTCTTGTTAGCTGTGATTGATTTTTTGAGGTTAGTGTCCTCTATGTCTCCAGAGCTTTTGATGATATCAGCATCATTTGAAACACATGGACTGAGGCTGCGAGAAGTGACAGGGTTGAATGGACTTCCTAAAAGCAAATCTGAAATGCTTTCTTAACCACCATATAGGGACTTCAATAGATCACACTTGAGATATTATAAGTATGTTCAAAATGAGAACTAGGTAACAGAGTCTTAGCATGGCATCCTGCTCCATATTCTATACAGACCTAGATCTCCACTGTGGGAGGAGTTCTCTGCTTTTAGGGGAGTGTGGATCATTGTTCCTTCCTTTACAAGAAAGCATAATAGAAGCTATGCCAATGGAGTGCTTTCCTAGCATACACAAGGCCCTGAATGTGATCCTTAGCACTTAAAAAGAAAACAAAGCAGCATATAAAAGAAAGATTAAAATCTTACCATCCTATTGAATTCTATTCTGTTAAACTGCATTGTATAATTCACCAGGAAACTAGCCCTTACCCTACCAGAACCTAGCACTGAGAAAATGAAAAAGCACCCATTTACAGTCTTTTATGTAAAACAGTTGAATTATGACACTGTTAATATTGAACCCATGTCAGCAATGAAGATTATTTCCAAATAAATTATAAAGATAAAACCCTCTTTTTGAAAAAAGCTTAATTAGTTGTAAATATAGACCCTTCTTCAAAAAAAAAAAAGCTAAAAATTCATTTGTCTTTAAAGGGATAATATACATTTGCTGTTCATTAATTCTTGCTTCAGGGATATTCCAAAGCTCTTAATGGATTTGTAAAGTTGGGTCTCATCAACAGAGAAGCTCTTAGACCTGAGGCCAACCCTCTCACCTGGGTGAGTATCTCCAGAACTCTGTGCTGTCTGCTGCATACGTGCCTTGTGGGGTGGCTCAGTGAGAGCTCGGCTTTGCACAGAACTCAAAAGAATTCCAGAGTGTTCCTTCTGTAGCTGGTATACAATGATGACTCCTTGGAACATCTCCTCCCTGTTCTGTACTTGGGGAGGATGGAGAAGTTGATGGGCTAATGTGCCTGGTCTGCTCCTGCACTCACCCCACAGGCTCTTCTACCTGAGCCTTGGAAGGAGATGTATACATTCTTGGTTTTGCACTCTTGAATTTTCCAGTTCTATAGGTCATTTGGACCCCTTGAGTGTGGTATTTGGGAGAACGCTGGTATGAATTTTGCCAGTCCTCTCGTTGGACCATTTATGATCATGAGTAATAAGTTTATTACTGAGTTTTAGGCATTTCTGTGTCATACCCAAATCTTGGTGTCTCAGAGTTAGACTGGAATTTAGGACTTGTTGCTGAATGTTAAGTAGAGCTCCCACTAGTGGCTGGTATTTAAGTACCAGCTGTCCTGGTGGTGTATCCTTCTGGATCTCCCAGGATACTGTTAGTTATTATGTAGAACACAAGTGACAAACTTGTTGCACAACATCAGATGATAAACATTTGAGGCTTTGTGGGCCAAGCATCCTCTGCAAAGCAATCTTGTACTGCCATAGACAATGCATGTGCACATGGGTGGGTACACCTCCAGTAAATTCTATTTTCTAAGCAGGCAGTGAGCCACACTGGTCCTGGGAACCAACTGGTTGACTTCTGATCTAGAGCCTAGCTTCCTTCCAGGACCCTGGAAAAAGTTTTGTTTAGAAAGAAGAAAAATCTTTGGGCACTCTTTTAAGTGTTCTTTTGAAATGTGATTCCCTGTGAGGTCTTTCTCATCTATTGAAGCTACAAAAGAACTCTGGTTGCCACTGGCAACCACAGCAGCAAGTCTCTTGTACTTTAACCTGCTACAGATTGATTGGTATAGGGTATGTGAGGGGTTTGTGTGTGAGGGGGGAGTATGGGGGAAAAAGTGATGGGAAGACACATGACCAGGAAGTGTTTTAGTATTTCCCCTTTTTAGCATTTAGTTTTTATTGTTAAACATTGTTCTGGAATCCCATGCATTTGTGATGTATAGATACGTATGCAAGCATATGTATATATTCATACACATATATCATTTATGTTTTAATTTTCCATTTCATTTTTTTCTAACAATCTTTTGAGGTTCATGTGATGTCTGATGCCTTGATAGACTTATTTCTCTGATAAGTGATGTTTTACTACTTAGGGACTTAAAAGACTTTCCATGTTTCTTTTCCCAATCAGAAACAGCTCCTGTGTGACCTAGTTGGGATTTCACGCTCCTCTTCATGTGAGACACTTAAGGAAGCTGTCTTCTCAAAGCTGGGAGGGGACAGTACCCAGCTTGAGGCTGCTGAATGGTAAGTACCCTTTAGATCAAAACACATGACTTAGTCCTTTCTGACAAAAAAAGGCTATGACACAACACACACTTGGTATTTATATTTGATTAATTAACTGCTTAATGCTCATTAGTTGTCTTTAAAAAGATTATAATGTCTTTATATTAGGATTAAAAATTTGGTAAGTGAAGAAATATGATGGTAATTATGACCTAGAAAATGTCTATTTTGAAGCATTTTCTCATTTTGTTCTTGGATAAAGTGGGATTTCTTTGAGTATTTCTCCAGTGACTTCGGAATATTCATTCATGTGACTCGGGTATATTATTCATTAATGTGAGACAATTTATCTGTAAATTAGCTTTTAAGATGTCCTACAATTTGAACTTGCAATATATCCTCTCTGCTCTGTTCTGTGAAGCAGTGTCTCAGGGAAGCCAGGGAGATCCTGAAGTTAAGGCATTCCCATTATCATCATTTCTCGGTGTTGGTGAAGTTTAGAACTTGTGAGTTGACTCCTAAGAGCCCAGGGGCTCTTTCCTGCTCCCCAGAGAAGAACATACATAGGCTGTGAACTAACAGCAACACTTGTGCTTTTCAGGTTGGGCTTACTGGGGGATGAACAAGTCCCTCAGGCAGAGTCCATTGTGGATGCATTCTCCAAGCACTTGGTCTCAAAACTCTCCTATGGTAGGTCATGGGTTTTCATTGCTGAAGAAGAGTCACACGACTGTTTGGTCAAAGGATTGGTTTTGAGAGCAGCAGCCATGCGATAGGAAGGGAGAGATTTGAGAGGAGGGAAAGGACACTGGTCTGAGGCAATAATAGAAAAATTACTATGAAGTGGTGAGTTCAGGAACTACAGGAAGGGGAAAAATGCTTTGCATTTAATGTAGGTAAATATCAAAGTGGTATTTTGGGGAGCAAGTTTCTCTCTCCCTTGTCACACCAACCAGACTACTTGATACTGAAAAAGGAATATAGTCCAAATTTTCATTTCTTTTAAGTTTTCATTGATCTTTGGGTAAAAAGCTGATGTGGGATATCGTTCTGTATGCTGAGAATATGTGATGCTTTTGTTGGTTGATGAATAAAGTTGTTATGGCCAATGGCCAAGCAGAATAAGGCATGAATTCCAAACAAAGATATGGAGAGAAAGAAGGTGGAGTCAGGGAGACACCATGGACTCATAATAGAAGTAAGATGCGAGAACATTATTTACTGGTAAGCTAAAACCATATGGTGATATACAGATTAGTAAGTATGGGTTAATTTAATGGTGAGAGCTAGTCAGAGATATGCCTAAGCCATTGGGCAAACCAGCTTTATTTATCAACTAATAAAAGCAACACATATTTGCAGCATACAGAAAGACATCTCATATCAAAAAGCATCCTAAATAGTTATCTAATGATCATATGTAAGTAGATGGGAAACTTTGGGAAAGGGCAGAAAGTTAAAAATACAATAATGGTTAAGCTATGATAATGATTTAAAATGTTTGCGTTTATCTTAAGGCCCTGAGGAAAAAGATATGATTGTAATGAGAGACAGTTTTGGCATCAGACATCCTTCTGGACATTTAGAAAATAAGATCATCGATCTTGTGGTTTATGGAGACTTCAATGGCTTTTCTGCAATGGCTAAAACTGTTGGGTTACCGACGGCCATGGCAGCCAAAATGTTACTTGATGGTAAGTTCCATTTTCATCAGGACTGAGTCTGTTTCCTCTTTACCTTCAAGTCAACTAGTGCATGGACAGCAAATATTTTGCTTTATTGAAAATGAGCAATCCTAGAGGGTACCTGGATGGCAGCCACATTATGGTGAGGAATGAACATAAGCCTTTGAATGAGACCAAATTTTTATTCACTTCAATCACAGGACCTCAGAATGATGGAACTGATTTAGCTCAACACTTGTGGGCCAGGGGCTTCTTATATTGAAAGTGGACACTCAGGCTTGTGTTGATGGTATCCTTAACCCTCTGCTCCTAAAAGCCTCCCTTTTTATTCATATTTTTGGAGAATGGTTGCTCTGAAGTAGCAGAGGGTGTTCATTTGTAGATCATCAGGGTTATAGACTGTGGTGTATCAATTCTCATATCTTAGGAGTCTATCTACACTTAACAAATATTTCTGATTTGTTCCTTGACTTACAGTGGTGTTTTTATTTTGAATGGTTATTGTAAATTTAAAGATATCCTAAGGGAAGATACACTAAATAGAACTGAACGACTGAAAAGTATAGTTCAGCAGTGCAGGCCCCTCTAGAGTATCAGCTGCTTCCTTTAGTGGCCTTCTGGTTGATTGGTATTTTTGACTCCCTGTCACTTCCCAGCACTGTGGGACACTGTCATAAAGCATACAACTAGTTTAGACAAAGCCAGAATTCTAAGAATAATTTATTTAATGTTTTTGCACCATTAACAAAGTTGAAAACCATGAAGCCAAACTTTTTCTTTTTTCTTTAGTCTTCTCTCATACAATACATCCTGATGGTAGTTTCCCCTCCCTCTGCTCTTCCCAGTCAGCCCTCCCCCACCTCCCCTCTCTCCCAGCTCCATTCCTCCTTTTCATTTCAGAAAGGAGCAGCTCTTCCACAGATATCAACTGAACACAGAATAACAAGATGCAATAAGTCTAGACACAAACCGTCATATCAAGGCTGGACAAGGCAGGAAGAGGAAAAGGGTCACCCAAGTAGGCAAAAGAAACAACCCTTTTTCCACTGTTAGGGGTCCCACAAGAATAGGAAACTATACATCCATAAGATACATGCAGAGGGCCTAGCACAGACTTAGGCAGGCTCCTGGATTGTCACTTCAGTGTCTGTGAGCTCCTATGAGCCCTACCTAGTTGATTCTGTATTCTGTTGGTGTCCTTAATCCTTGTGGCTCCTAAAATCCTTCCTTCCCCTCTTCTGCAGGGTTCTTTGAGCTCTGCCTAATGTTTGGTTGTGGTTCTCTGCATCTGTTCCCATCAGTTGCTGAATGAAGTCTCTTTGAGACAATTGAGCTAGGCACCAATTTATGAGTATAGCGGAATATCATTAGGAATCATTCCACTAATTTTTTGGTTTTTTTGCTAGTTTTGTTTGGTTCTATTCTAGGTCTCAGGGATACCCAGCTTCTGATTCCTGGTCACCAGGCAGTGTTGGGCATGGGCTCCCTCTCCTAGTGTGGGCCTCAAATTAGACCAGTTGTTGATTGGCCACACTCACGAGTTCTCTGCTACCTTTACCTCAGCACATCTTTCAGGCAGGACAAATTGTAGGTGAAAGGTCTTGTGGCTGGGCTTGTTTCCCAGGCCCTCCACTGGGAGCCTTACTGGCTTTTAGAATAAGATTGGTTCAGGCTCCACATCCTGCGTTAATTACTAAGAATCCTCAATAGGGTTACTGCCGTAGATTTCATTGCAGGGAGTTTCCACTGCTTTAGTTTTCCACATTGTCTCCCAAATGCTTACCCACCTTATCCCAGTCTCTCCCTGTGCTGTCTTCCTCCACACCCCTCCCCACCTGTTTCCTCCTGTTCCCATCTCCACCCACCCAGTCAACCCACAAAACTGATTCTATTTTCCATTCCCAGAGAGATCATGTGTGCCCCCTGAGTCCTCCTTGTTCCTTAGCCTCTCTGGGTCTAAGATGGGACTTTCTATAAAGGTCTTCAAATTTTAGTCACATATAGATTGAACAGCTTTGCTTTGGAATACAATACCCTTTGTCCCTGGTGTTCCATGGAAATGGACCTTTAACATCATATTTAAATTGAAAATAAAAAAATGTTGTTTTTGTTTTTCTTTTTTTAGGTGAAATTGAAGCCAAAGGCCTAATGGGACCATTTACAAAGGAGATCTACGGGCCAATACTTGAGCGGATTAGAGCAGAAGGCATTGTATTTAATACGCAGAGCACAATCAAGCTATAAATGGGCATTTATTTTCCTGGGCATCACAGCCATCAACTTGTATGTGACAAACATGCTTGCTGATGTGCTAAAGCCTAATGTTTCCTGTTTTAAGCATAACTTACTCGACACATGTAGCATATGTTTTGTGTAAGTTAATGCAATGGCATTTTAAAAACTCAAGTGTCTATTTTAGTAAAACTTTTGGAGTAGAAGATGCCAGTCATTATGGAGACCGTCTTTAATAAGTCTACTGTGTATTTTTGTGTGTATGTAAAAGCAATGATGATCATAGTTTGTTAATTTATTGTGCTTCTTTTTTTCTTATAAGAACATGTCATCAACAAATGCAGTTGTACTTTTTTTGGCCAGAAAAAATTTCATGTAGTTATATTTTTGTATTTTTCAAATTGATTTTGCTAGATACCATTAGACTGACATATCTACAAACAACTTCAAAAGTACTATTTCATGCCTTTTGTAAAGTTACGATCCCTTTAGTAAATTTTTTTGAAAATCATTCTCTGTTGAATTTTTGGAAAAGATAATTGATAGAATAAATTCATTATCCTTTTATTAGAAGCAGAGGAAGTGTTTGAAAAACTCTGTACCAAATGGACTTTGAGAGCCCATTTTCCCATAGAGGGATACTCCCTTAGCCTAGATACACAGGGGAGGGCCTAGGCCCTCCCCCAAATGACATGACAGACTTTGATGATCCCCCATGTGAGGTCTCACCTTCCTTGGGGAGTGGATGGGGCAGTGGGAGGATGGGAGGGACAGGGACTAGGATTGTTATTAAAATAAGGTTGTTTCTAAATTAAATAAGAAAAAAAGAAAAACTCTAGTACCCTTCCATGATAAAAATGAAACAGAAAAATCCACCACAAAACACATAACAACCAAGAATAGAAAGGTATGACCTTATAAATGATAGCCATGATCATATTTAATGACAAAATACCAAATGATTTTTACCTAACACCACAAGTAAGACAGGAATGTTGTCACTTGCCACAATGATTCAACTGGTATTATGGAGCTAGACCATGATAATTATGCAAAAAAAAGAAAGGAAAAAGGAAGCATCTAGAGAGGAAAGTAAGAAAAATAGACTGTATTTGCATAGGATCTCCAAAAATTGCATGGAAAATCTAAAGACAGTGAAAATAGTACAAAAGAAAACATTTGAATTCATGAATTCAGAAAACCTGCAGATTCAGGGATGACTTCTGGCAATTGCCTTTCTGTAAAGAATGAATGAGTGAATCAAAAGTGTGTTTTAGATAAAAACAAGGTCAACAGCATCAACAAGGAACAAAAGTAATGAGATTGAGAGGTTAGAAGTCACATTCATATTTATGTTCCAGTCCCTTTTTAAAGGTGTGATAAGACAATTCAGTGAGAAAAATATTTTTCATCAAATGAAGATTGAAAACATGAAGTTGGATCACTCCCTCATAGCATACATAAGACTGACTAATGATGGCTCTGAAAGAAATCTAAAAAAGAGTCACCACTGTACAAATCCTAGAATAAAACATAGGCATGAATCTTCATGTGTTTGAATTAGGCAATGTCTTATTAGATGATTGAAGCAAAAAACACAAGATCCAGAAGGAAAAAAAAATAGACAAACTAGACGTGACAGTCTATCACAAGATCCAGCAATTCCACTCCTAGGCATATACCCAAAAGAAGCACATTCATACAACAAAGACATCTGTTCAACGATGTTCATAGCAGCACTATTTGTAATAGCCAGAAACTGGAAGCAGCCTAGATGCCCCTCCACCGAAGAATGGATAGAGAAATTGTGGTACATTTACACAATGGAGTACTACTCAGCAGAAAAAAACAATGGAATCTTGAAATTTGCAGGAAAATGGATGGATCTCGAAGAAACCATTCTGAGTGAGGTAACCCAATCATAAAAAGACAAACATGAGTGAGTACTCATATGTGGATTTTAGACATAGAGTAAAGGACTGCCAGCCTACAATCCACACTGCCAGAGAAACTAGTAAACAAGGAGGACCCTAAAAGAGACAAACTTTGTCCCCTGGAGAAGGGGAAAGGGTCAGGATCCCCTGAGCAAATTGAGAACATGGGAAGAGGGGGGAGGGAGTTACGAGAATGAGAAGGGAAGAAAAGAAGGATGCAGAGGTCATGAGAGAGCAGAAAGGTTGAGTCAGGTGTAGATTAGAAGAAAGGATATGTGATAGGGTTTTAGTTGGGGGTTGTAGGGGAGGAAGGGAGGGAGAAGGGAACTGGGATTGCCATGTAATTCAATCTTGTTTGTAATTCAAATAAAAAATGTCAAAAATTAAGAACTTTATAGTAATAAAAATAGACTTTGTAGCATAAAAACAGATATGGGGATCAATGGAATTGGATCGGACTCTGATTTTAATCTGCATACCTATGAACACCTGATTGTTGACAAAGAAGCCAAAATTGTTCAGTGGAAAAAAGAAGGTATCTTCCTTCATCCAGTAACTGATGGAAGCAGAAGCAGACACCCACAGCTAAACACTGAGCTGAACTTCTCGAATCCAGTTGCAGAGAGGGAGGAGTGATGAGCAAAGGGGTCAAGACCAGGCTGGAGAAACCCACAGAAACAGCTGACCTGAACAAGGCAGGGCTCATGGACCCCAGACTGATAGCTGGGAAACCAGCATAGGACTGACCCAGACCTCCTGATTATGGGTGTCAGTTAGGAGGCCTGGGCAATGTATGGGGCCTCTGGCAGTGGATCAATATTTATCCCTAGTATGCGAATGGACTTTGGGAGCCTACTCCCCATAGAGGGATACTCTCTCAGCCTAGACACATGGGAGAGGACCTAGGCCCTGATCCAAATGATATGACAGACTTTGAAGATCCCCCATGGAAAGCCTTGCCCTCCTTGGGGAGCACAACGGGGATGGGATGCGGGGTTGGTGGGGGGCAGGGGAGGGAACTGGGATTGAAATGTAAAATAAGCTTGTTTCTAATTTAAATTAAAAAATGAAAACAAAAAGAAACACACACACACACACACACACACACACACACACACACACACACACACACAAAGAAGGGAACTTCAACGGGATGTTGGCAATTAGAAGAATGCAAGTACATCCATATCTGTCTCCATACACAAAACTCAAATCCAAATGGATCAAAGACCTTAACATAAATCTATTTACACTGAACCTAACAGAAGAGAAAATGAGAAGTAGCCTTGAACACATGGGCACAGGAGACCACTTCCTAAATAGAACACCAGTAGCATAGACACTGAGAGCAACAATCCATAAATGGGACCTCCTGAAACTGAGAAGCTTCTGTAAGGCAAAGGACACAGTCAACAAGGCAAAATGGTTCCCTACAGAATGGGAAAAGATCTTCACCAACCCCTACATCTGAGAGAGGACTGATCTCAAAATATATAAAGAACTAAAGAAACTAAATACAAAAATACCAAATGACCCAATTAAAAAATGGGGTACAGATCTAAATAGAGAATTCTCAACAGAAGAAACTCAAATGGCTGAAAGACATTTAAGGATTGCTCAACAACCTTAGCTGTCAGGGAAATGCAAATCAAAATGACTCTGAAATACCATCTGTCAGAATGGCTAAGATCAAAAACATTGATGATAGCTTATGCTGGAGAGGATGTGGAGTCAGGGAACACTCTTTCATTGCTGGTGGGAGTACAAACTTGTACAGCCATTTTGGAAGTCAGTATGGCAGTTTCTCAGAGAATTGGAAATCAATCTACCTTAAGACACAGCAATACCATTCTTGGGAAAAAAGATGCACAATCATACCACAAGGACATTTGCCTGAATTATGCTCATAGCAGCAGCATTTGCAATATCCAGAATCTGGAAACAACCTTGATGCCTCTCTACCAAAGAATGTATAAAGAATATGTGGTAATTTACACAATAAAGTATTGTGCATCAGTGAAAATCAATGGCACTTTGAAATTTGCAGGCACAGGGATGGAACTAGAAAAACTCATCCTGAGTGGGGTAACCCAGACCCAGAAAGACAAACATGGTATTCATTCATAAGTATTTATTAGTCGTAAAGCAAAGGACAACCAGGCTACAATCCACAACCCCAGAGAAGCCAGGTAAAAGGGGGAACCTAAGAGGGACACAAATGGAGGGACCCAGGAAAGGGAAATAGTTAAGATCTCCTGGGTAAATTGGGAAGGGGTTAGAAAGGAGGGGGATGAGGAACAGGAACATGAGGGACCAAGAAGACTGAATTGAAGGAGGGATGGAGGGGGAGAGCAATGAAAGAGATATCTTCATAGAGGGAGCCATTATGGGATTAGGGAGAAACCTGGTGCTAGAGGAATTCTCAGGAATCCACAAAGATGACTCCAGCTAAGACTCCTAGTATTAGTGGAGAGGGTGTCTGAATGGGCCTTCCCCTATAATAAGATTAGTGTGTACCCTAACTGTCATCATAGAACCTACATCCAGGAACTGACGGAAGCAGATGCAGTGCCCATAGCTGATCACTAGACTGAGATCCTGGAGTTCAGTTGAAGAGAGGGAGGAGGGATCACATGAGCAAGGGGGGTCAAGATCATGATGGGGAAACAAAACAGAGACAGCTGACTAGGGTTTGTGGGAGTTCACAGATTATGGACTGACAGCTAGGGAACCTTCATGGGACTGAACTAGACCCTCTGAATGTGGGTGACAGTTATGTGGCTTGATCTTTGTTGGAGGAGCTGGCAGTGGGACCAGAACCTATCCAGGGTGCATGAACTGGCTTTTTGGAGCCCATTCCCTATGGTGGGATACTTGCTCAGCCTTGATAAGGGGTAAGGGGCTTGATCCTGCCTCCATTTGGTATGCCAGACTTTGTTGACTCCTCAAGGAGTGGATGGGGGTGGAGGGTGGGAAGTGGGGAGGTGAGGAGGATAGGAGAAGGGGAGGGAGGGAGAACTGGGGATAGGATGTAAAATGAAAAAAATTTAAATGAAAAATTAAAAACTTTTGAGTTTCCAAGGAAACTGGTGAGAAATAAAAACATACAACCTCACTTCAAAATAACCCATAGAATAAGAATTTCTTTTGTAAATCATTTATTCAGGGAGGAATATGTAGCCAGAATATATTGAGCTATTATATCTCAATATGAAAAAGATAAACCAATTTTAATAGCATTCAGAAGTTTGGAATTGATAGTTCCCTAAAGATATACAAAAGTCTAATAGTATGGAAAGTGAAATTTAATTCTATAGTGATATATCACTTTATACCCACAAGAATGGCAGGAATCAAAAAGATATCACTTGCCTTTAATCCCATCACTCAGGAGGCAGAGGCAGATAGATCTCTGTGACTTCAAGGCCTGCCTGGTCTACAGAGCCAGTTCCATAACAGCGAGGGTTTACACAGAGAAATTCTGTCTTGAAAACCAAAGCAAACAAAAAGATAATAAATGTTAATGTAGACACAAAGATGTTGAGATATTGAAAGCATTATTGAAGGATAACCAATAACAATGGAGACAAATTCTTATAAAAACCTGTACTTGGATATTTATAGCAACATTATTGGTGATATCACATCAGTTAAAAAACTGAATAAATTAAATGTGGAATATCCATACAATGGACTATAGCTCAGTTGTAAGAAATAAGGTATGTGTTATATATGATCTACATGAACACTGAAAGTATTCCATGACACAAAAGGCCACCTATTGTGTAGTTTCATTTTGTGACTTCCAAAAAAATATACATCTCTCTATAGAGAAAGATGAATAGCTACCTAGTGCTGAGAGAATTGAGAAGGTAACAGAATGACTGTTATGAAATGACTGCCAATAACCTTTTTAACAATGGCACAACTCCGAATATACTAAAAACCACAGACTTTTACACTTTGAGTGTGTGAACTAGAATATATACATATGTGTATACATTTATGCACACATATATGTATATATGCATGTATATGCACATACTCTCCAACTTATAAAAAGATTGCATTTTGTATAAAATTTATTGGCTTCATTGTGTTAAGTACCATCTAGCCTTCATTAAGTGCTTTTCTTTTGAAATGCAAAACTAGTTCCTCCTTTGAGATAATCTAGTGTTATGCCTGAGGTATATGGCAAGAAAATATCTGGTGCTATTTGGAAAGGATCAGCGTGGTAAAAAGCCTGCTCCCACTTGCCACAAATACCGAATAGCCGCTAACGTCTGTTGTTAGTGGTGATAGGAAAGGAAACAACGATGAGCTTGACTAAAGTTAGGAGCCATCAGACTCAACTGGCTCAATATGAAGCTTTTCTTCAGAGCTTATAACAATAAAGATTGCAGTGGGAAGGGTGGGCATAAGTGAGTAAGTTCTAAGCAAGGGGTTCTTCTAGGATCAGCAAGGTGTTTCTTTGGCTTTTTATTTTCTTCTTGTAAAGGACAAGATAAGAAACACCTACACATTCCTGTTTTGTTTTGTGAAAAGAGCCATAGACAATTAGTATGACTGTCCCAATAAAACTTTATTAGAAAAGTGTGATTGACACACTCCCCCCCCCCACCAAATATGGACTCTTGATCTAATTATTCTGGTAAACTTAATGCTCATAGCATCTGTATGTCCATCTTTTAGTCTCTTCCAGATAATACCCATGAAGTATCACTGTAGCCAAGTTTTCTGGTTTTGTAAATCATACTGTTTCCTTATGTATAGGTAATATCCAGGGTAGTTTATAAAGGCTAACAAAGATGCCTGTTACATGGTAGATGCTCAAAACCATTGGTGTTCTTTACCTTTTCTTGAAATAACATTTTTCCTTTGAAATTTATGATTTTAACTTTGAAACCTTGTCCAATCATTTAGAGGGATGATCACCTATGTTTGGAAGAGGCTTCGAAGAATCATGATACCCCAAAAGGTGTGCTTACATATTCCATAGTAAGAAATTTAAAATGGTTGTAGGGGTGAGGGCACCATAGTTACTGGTCAGTCCTAGAATTCTACAGGCAAGCAAATGTGTGCCACAGAGTTAAATGACTTACCTAGGGTGGTAAGACTTTCATACTGAAATAATCATTATCTGAAGACACCCAAAGTATGTGACACATTTTAGTAGCCATCCACTTTACAAAGAATATCCTTGTAATTCAGCCTATTTTTGTGTACATGTGTGATATGCATGCAAGTGTGTATGTACTTTCAAATGTGTATAGATATGTTGCTGATGCATGTGTGTGTACATGGGGGCCTAAAGTTGATGTTGAGTGTCTTCCACAATTGCTCTCCTCCTTAGATACTAAGGCAGAGTCTCTCACTTAAATCTAGAGCTTGCTCATTCTTCTAGTGCAGCCAGCTAGCATGCTCTGGGTTCTTTTGTCTCTGCCTCCCATGTGCTGAGATTGCACATGGGCTACCACCTACCCAGAATGTGATTTCAAAAGGCTTACAGGGAAATGCTGGCTGTTTTGCAGCAATAAATGTTAGTAGCTGAGAATGAATCAAATGCCACTTTCTTCCTCCTCCTTTTCTTCCTTCCCTTCTTCTTCTTCTTCTTCTTCTTCTTCTTCTTCTTCTTCTTCTTCTTCTTCTTCTTCTTCTTCTTCTTCTTCTTCTTCTCCTCCTCCTCCTCCTCCTCCTCCTCCTCCTCCTCCTCCTCCTTCTTCTTCTTCTTCTTCTTCTTCTCCTCCTCCTCCTGCTCCTTCTCCTCCTCTTCTTCCTCTTGTAATATTTTTGTCTTAGCAATCTTTCCCAATTTTTACTAGCTAGCCAAATGACAGAATACAGTAATTAAGAGGCTTTGTCTTTACCATTTAAGTTGTTGCTATAGTAAGACAGCCTTCCAGTTTTGTTGATTGGCAATGCATATGAAATGAACAGGTCACATATAATCCCTAGGATCTAGAAGAGCCTGGTGAGGTAACATGGATGCCACTCTCATATTTGAGTAACAGTGATTCTATGTTTTTGCTTAGCAAAACTATGCAGGCATTTGTTTCTAGTAAGATAATTTCATTTATTCTGAGCCTGGTTCATGGTGAGGTTAGCATAGACTAAAAACAACTCCCTACAGAAACAGGATAGTCCCAATCAAGAAAAAAAAAATGACATCTTGTTGGGTCAGAAAATTGTTTGAAAAAATGAGAGAAATACGTAAAAGGAATAGAAACCAAATGGAGTTGAGTTCATGCAGGGAAGAAAGCTGAAGAAATGTAAAACACAGGAAGAGAGAAAGACAAAAGGTGTGAGAACAGCTACTCCAGTGGCATGTGTCACTGAGAAAACCTAAAAAAATAATTTTAAAAAGATCACCTGGTTGAGAAAGTACTTCTGTTTATTATCAGTCACCAAGTACAATGGCTTAAAGTGACAGTCACTTATCTGGCTCATCACTACACAGTTAGGGCCTGGCTCAATGTGAAGAGTTTATATGCCCCACTTGAAATGTGTTGGTGCAGGAGAACCTTCTTCAATGTCTCACTTCAGAGGTGGTCAATACCTGCATCTGGTTATAAGTTGGAAGTTGGGGCTTGGAGTCAGGACCTTTGATTCTTTCCACCGCTATGTGACTTTGTGTCATGACCTGGTGCCATTGTTTCACGACAGCATTCCAAGAGAATCAGATGTAAGCATTTTGTTACTCAACTTTGGTAGTCATAACCTGACTAAATGACAGAGGTCATCTGTTCCACTGATAAATCACATGAGTGTCAAGACACATGGAACCAAAGCTGGCCTTTAAAAAAAAACAAAAAACAATCTGCCACATGTTGGTGCCCTAAGGACAGTGGCATTGAGGTGAAGTCTATGAACAGCACTGAGAACCCTAGGGCTCAGTCTTTCTTCTTAGCTTCAATTTTATTTGTGTTTGTTTTCTAGATAGTTTTCTGAGTCTTTTTGTGTGTTCCTTTGGGCTTCAAACTGGAATACCATATAGGGAAACTGTGGAAGGCTTCTTATTTAACATTATCTTATTTAACATAAAAAGAAACAACACACACACACACACACACACACACACACACACACACACACACACACACACGTTAGGAAAAAGCAAACCTGCAAATGCATAATTTCAACTTCCTACATTGTTTAAAAGCAGTTGCTTAAAAAGGGTAATAATAGCATTTACTATTTTAGTACCTCAGTGTTAAGAACCTCCATATTGGTAATTTTTTTTAATACAAAGTCATTAAATAAGTTACCAAGAAAGATGTAAATTTTTTGCATCAGTCCCTGTCTTTGCAGATAATTAGGAAGTATTGCAACAAACATGGGACTGCAATAAGATAACAGGAAGCTGAGAGCTGTGAGGAGTGGCATGTTTAAAATTGTGGAGGAAGGTGTTTCAAATTAGCCTACCTGAGAAGTTTCTCTAAAGTCAGTTTGTGCCTTGAGAACTGTTTAGAAACTACCACTGTTGACAGACTAGTTAGAATTTCTTCTTATGGATGGTAATGATACATTTCTATTTCAGGCTATGTTTTTGTTACTCCTTTAAATCCTGTTTTCATTTTTAAAGACAATTATCTTAAGAGGAAAAAAAACACTTGTGAATTATAATTGAAGGCCAATGGTGTCTAGATTCTTCTTAACACTGGTATAGTGTTTTTTTCATTTTATTTGCTATTTTAAGCTACCTACTGTAATATCTCAACATCTTACTATGGAGGGAGATTTGCAATGTACCAGGATATTTTATATTCAGCATATTGGTATTCCAGGTGAAATACTATGCAAACTTGACAATGATAGACTAATAAAGAATGTGTAATAAAATACAGCTAGCAATATCAAAAGAATATGTATTGACAATGAATTCATAGCTATCTAATGAGATACTATCACATTAAACTCTGTGCACAACAGCTACAGATGTAGTGAAACAGTGAAGTTGCAGTAATGAATAGAGATGATTACCAGAAGCTCACCTGACCTACTCAATCCAGCTTTATTATCTGTGACTTGTCTTCTAATATACTGTTATCAGAAGAGTTAAAGTCCCAGAGATGAGAGCTTGCCATACCTTTCAGGAGCATTTGTTCAAGATGTATGTGTTAAAATCTTTGTAAACTGCTCAATTGTCTTGTGTGTTAATATTTTTTCCATTTTTAAAGATTTATTTATTATGTATACAGTGTTCTGTCTGCATATATTCATGCACACCAGAAGAGGGCACCAGATCGTATTATAGATGGCTGTGAGCCACCATGTGGTTGCTGGGAATTGAACTTAGGACCTCTGGAAGAGCAGCCAGTGCTCTTAACCTCTGAGCCATCTCTCCAGCCCCCTGTTTTTCAATTTTTATTTGAATTAGAAATAAGACTGTTTTACATGTCAATCCCAGTTCCCTCTCCCTCCCCTTCTCCCCTACTGCCCCCCAACCCTACCTATCACATAACCTTTCTGCTCCCCAGGGAGGGTGAGGCCTTCCATAGGGGGTCTTCAGGGTCTGTCATATCCTTTGGGAGAGGGCCTAGGCCCATCCTTGTGTGTCTTGGCTCAGGGAGTATCCCTCTATGTGGAATGGGCTCCCAAAGTCCACACCTATGCTAGGGATAAGTACTGATCTACTACAAGGAGGCCCCATGGATTTCTGAGGTCTTCTCACTGACACACATGTTCCTGGGGTCTGGATCAGTCCCATGCTGGTTTCCCGGCTATCAGTCTGGGGACCAAGAGTTCCCTGTTGTTCAGGTCGGCTGTTTCTGTGGGTTTCACCAGCCTTGTCTGGACTCCTTTGCTCATCACTCGTCCTTCTCTGCATCTGGATTCCAGTTCAGTTCAGTTATTAGCTGTGGGTGTTTGCTTCTACTTCCACCAGCTGCTGGATGAAGGCTATAGGATGGCATATAAGTCAGTTATCAATCTCATTATCAGGGGAGGGCATTTAAGGTAGCTTCTCCTCTGTTGCTTAGATTGTTAGTTGGTGTCCTCTTTGTAGATCCCCAGACATTTTCCTAGGGCCTGATTTCTCTTTGAACCTAAAATGTCTCCCTCTATTATGATATCTCTTATCTTGTTTTCTTCTTGTTAATACGATCATTTTATCTCGGACATGATTCTGTAATGGACATCACTACTAAATCATCTTGAAGCAGAGAAAAGATTTTATATCACCTCTAACACTTTGTTAGTGGAACAAAAGATAAGAAGAAAACAGATGAAATGATGGTGGAAGAAGCAAGATTAGGACAGAGTGCTGGGAAAGCAACTAAGGAAGACAAAACTAACCTTGAACCTTCCTCCCCTGAGGCTGAGAATTGGCAAGTCATTTTAATCCCTTTCTGAAATCCTGTAAAGAAATATTTACCTGCGTCTGGAGATCTTCAATGTGCAAACTTGCTAAGGTTTTTCCTTTTGGCTATTTCGTGACTATCACTTTAAAAGGAAAGATGTGCAAATGAACAAGGAGGGGTGGTTATGATTTGTACCCCTATTTTAAGGACTTGGTGCAACTGTCCCAACATTGCAGTAGGGAATCAGAGGCTCCCTGGGCTACGAAGGAGCCCTGTCCAGCTTCAGCTTGCCTGGGGGTGGGGGCCTGCTCCAAGTTTCTAATACAGTAGATCTTGGGTGGGCATTGGGTTGTGCTTTTCTAGCAAGCATTCAGGTGCTGTGGTCTGGGCATAGCTGAATGTCCCCCAAAGCTTCATGTATTATAGACTCGTATCCATTTTTTCGATGTCTGGGTACTGGACTCTTTAAAAGGTGACTTAGTGCAAGTTCCTGCTGGTGCTGCCTTCTAAGTGGGGGCTTCAGAGAAGGAATTGTCATTAGAGTCCATTGCTTTGCATCGCCCCATGTTATCTCTCCCTGTCATATGTCATGTTGCCTACGGTGATAGAATATATATGCAGCTTTTACATATAACTATATTTATAAGTCTCTTCATATATATATATATGCGTGTGTTTGTGTGTGTGTGTGTGTGTGTGTGTGTGTGTGTGTGTGTGTGTGTCTGTTCATGAGCACTCTTGCCAGAGGCTGAATTGATGGAGCCACTGAATCTTGGGACTTTCAGAGTCTTCAACTGAGAGACAATCATCTTTTCTTTATTAAGTATTCAGATTAGAGCATTTCCTTGTAGTAAATGAAAATGGACTAATAATAGATGTTGATTTTCTAGAAACCACAAAACAGGAAAATGACACTTTCTACATCCTGAGCTTGAGTGGCCAGTGTCCCAACTCCCCAGACGGTTTTTTTTTTTTTTTTTTTTTTTTTTTTTGGTGTGTGTGTGTGTGTGTGTGTGTGTTGTGTGTGTGTGTGTGTGTGTGTGTGTGTGTACCCTGGCTGTCCTAGAACTTGTATACCAGGCTAGTCTCAAACTCACAGAGATCCACATGCCTCTGCCTCCCAAGTGCTGGGGTTAAAGGTATGCGCCACCATCACCCAGCCCAGGGTCCTCTTTATTAGTACTCCAAACACTTTTGGCCGAGGCAGTGGACTACTTCAAGCATCATTGCCTCATGATTCTGTTTCCCTGCTTCCCAGTTCCACACAGCTCTTGGATACTAATGACAACACAGAATCTCTCTCCTTTTTCCACTCTGAGAAGTGTGGCTGTCTTTTTGGTTTCCACTTTCTTGTCTAGGTTGACTTTTGCTTAGACTGGAGTCTGTAGCAGGTCCAGCGGCTTCTAACCTCCAGCTTGGCTCTGAACCAAAAGCTCCATCATTTCCTGGCACATGGTGCTCTTTCTTTCTTGGCAGCTTTCTTATAATTCTTCATAGCCGGCTTGAGCTAATAGAATAAAACACCATGCTCTGGGTGTCTATATGGTCTATATGTTACACAATTTTCCTCTTCACAGTTCCAGTTCCAGAAGTCAGAAAGCCCAAGGGCAAGATGCTGGCAGATTCAAAGTCTGGCAAGAGCTTTGAAGACTATATATATATATATATATATATATATATATATATATATATATATATATTTCTCACCATAAGAATATTCCAGGGATCTCTCTGAGTTCTCTTCTATTTAAGGATATTGTTGTGGTTTGAATGTAAACACTGTAGTACTGTTCTGCCTGGAAAGTTACAGAACCTTTAGGAGGTAGATCCTTTTTGGCAGAAGTGGGTCATGGGGCACAGGCTTTACGTTTTATAGCCAGGACCCACTTCCTATTCTCTCTCTGCTTCCTGCCTAAAGCTATGATGTGCCCAGAAGCCTCCTGCTCCTGTACCTATGCTTCCCCCACCATGACAAACCCTTTTCTCTCTGTCATCCAGCCTAGGGGTGGAAATGTCAAAACATGGGATTTGGGGAGTCATGCATATTCGGGGCATAGCAAACCCATAAGGCAAGAGAAATACATAATGGTTCTGCTTATTCAGTATATGGGTCCCGCCGGTTTAATGGTATATTTTGTAGTGCCAGCATCCATAGCTGTGCTGAACTCACAAAAGTCATAAAAGTTTTGTGAGATCCCTGAGTACCACAGGGGACAGAGTTTGGGAGCTGTCTTACTTAGAGAGTTTATTGCTGTGAAGATATACTGCAGCCACAGCAACTCTTATAAGGTAACATATTTAATTGTGGTGGCAGCTTACAGTTCAGAGGTTCAGTTCATCATGGAGGGGGACATGATGGCATGCAGGCAGATGTGGTGCTGACTACATCTTGACCAGAAGGCATCAGGAAGTTGACTGACTAACTGGGTGGTATCTTGAGCATAGGAAACATCAAAGCCTGCTCTCACAGTAACACACTTCCTCCAACAAGGCCATACCCATCCCAACAAAGCCACGCCTCCTAATAGTGTCACTCCCTATGAGAATATGGGGGCCAATTACATTCAAACTACCCCAGAAATTACAGGTTGATACTCTGTTCCATTTCTTTGGGCTTTTCACTTTTTCTCAGTGGGACCCATATTCGTAATCTTCAGGCACACAAAGGTCAGCACAACATTCCGAAAGTGAGCACAGGTTAACGGCAATATATTTATTTTTGCAACTTCTTGGATAAAAACCATTTAAGGAATGTTTGGTAAGGTGTTATTCTCATAAAAACATCTTTTAAAACAAGTGGCTTTCTACTTTCCACGAGAGTCAAAATGACATGCAGAAGAAACAGGGTTAGTTCCTTGGCTAGCACAGTACAGTTTTAGAAGACATGTTGAGTAAGTAAGACCAGAGAATAAACTACATCATTAAACTCAAGTATACCACTAGAAAACTCACACAGTAGTAAAATATAAAAATCTACAATTATAAATATAAATTTGGTCCATGGAGACACCAGAGCAGTATTTACATAAGTTACTAGATCACTTCTACTTCAGATGAATACTGCAGTTGTAAGATGTTGAATATCATCAGGAGATAAAATGGTTTACTTACAATCTACTATATTAAAAGTTATATTTCTAGCAAACATGATGATACATGTTACAAATACAGCTAAAAATTTGACACTTAAAAACAAACATGTCCCAAGGATGGTGATTCCTATTATCTATAAATTGAGTTTTTCCGTTAAAATCAATATGGAAAAAAATACCACAATTAACTTCTTAGAAATCCTGTAAAATTCAATCATTTTAGTTCAAACATAACAAGTGAACTACAAGAAGTCTTTCAAAAAGGCACACGTTGTTAATGGTGTCAATTTGGCAGCAGAACGAGTTACTGTCATGTCATGGGAAGTAAACAGACAACAGAACTGACTCATTTTTCTAATTTTAGAAAGAGAAGAACAATGCTTAGACTGGGTTGTCCTTCACCCTTTCAGTGTTAAACTAGAGACTCCAGGCTTTCAGCTCTGTTTCCATCAGGCAAAGCTGCACCATTGCTATCCAGGGATGCGGACGGATTCTCTTCCTGCCTTGTGCTGACGAGGCTGAGGACCACTTTGTAGAGAAACTGATACTGTTCCTAGAAAACACAGACATAGAAAGGAAGCTCAGCAGAGCCATGAATTTGCATAAAGCAAGAATGGTTTCCGACACCTTTTGGCACTGTCCATGGAAGGGCACAGGGGTGTATTAAGGGCTTGTGCTCAACTGAGGTGCACAATGTACATTTGCTTTTATCCATTTTGATAAGCTGAAATTGCTTTGCAATGAGCAAATAGTCATTTAGAGAAGAAGCCCATACACATTGGACATTAACAAGCACTGGGTTCTTGTTCCGTTGTTTCCTGGCATTGGAAGATGATGCAAATAGACTCTGTCGGTGCTCAGTTTTTTTCAAAAGCAACATCTTTCTTTCCTTTTTCTTCCTCTTTCTTTCTTAGTCTCACATATCTCATACTGGTGTTGAACTCACTATGTAGCGGAGGATGGCCTGATCCTCTTGTCCCTAACTCCCAAGTGACAAGACTACAGATGTGTTCTATTCATCCAGTTTATGTGGAGGCCGGGATCAAAACTAGTTCCTTGGGCATGGTAGGGAACCATTCTACCAAGTGAGCTATATCCTCAACCTTCAGAACTAAGTGTTTTATTTTCCTTTGATTTCTGTCTAAACAAATGTTTCTGTGTACCAACAGAAAGGGCTCAACAATGACTGTGGTATCACCAAAGCACAACACTTTCATCAGACACTGTCATCAGTGTTCTTCACACTCTATCATTCTGCCTGGCTCGATGGTCTACCTTGAGAAAAGTTTCATGCTCCCTGGTGACCTTTCTTTAAGACCCTTAACTGTAATTAGCTAAGAAGCTCACAGTGACACTAGGACTTCAAAATCCACCTAAGACTCTCACCAGCCTTCTTATTATTTTGCCACAATAATAACTTTCAGGATATTTCTAAGTTAAACAATGGAACAAGAAGTGCTGTGCCTCTTACTTGACTGAACATGTCTCTTTTCTTTTAAAAGCACTCAAGAATTAGTTATTTGTTAACTTCTGAAACTGGATTTGACTAGAGAAAGGAGTTAATAGTTCTAACATTTAAGTCTTTAAGATATATCTCTGGATGTTCTGTGAAGCCCTTACTTGAACCCCATGAATGTAACTGCAGTTTGCTAAACAAATCAATTAGTTGGTAATTCCACTAAACATATTAAGACTCACAATGACTCCTGTAAAAAGGCTCAGAGTGACTTAGTTTTTTTTTTTTTTTTTTTAAATCTGCCAGTCTTCTGCAAGGTGCAGACTTGTAATGCAGCTTTAATGCTATCAACCACTGTGACCTTTCTTATATAGGATATAAACAACTTTAATACCATCTAGGAAGTGATATTTCAACAGTGAAAGATAAGGTTCATCACTTACAATGTCAGTGAAGACTCCCGGCCTCATTAAATTGATCATCTTGGCTACTTGATAAACATCCATGGAATTTTCTTTTTCTAGTTGGTGCATAAGGGTTGTCAGGGCACAGAAAGTTCCTGCCGTTACTCCTCCATGCCTTGCAGTAAAAGAGAAAGGGCAAAGACTCCATTCAGATGCAGTATAATACATTTGCAACTTAGAGCTCAGTCTGAGATGACGTGTCTTTCCTCCTTTTTATTGTGCAGTGTCTTTTTATTGAAGATAGTGCCCAGTGTAAAACAATATCCTTTAGAGAGGGTTTACTGTTTCCATATGCCTTATTATTTTTATTCTATGATGTAAATAGCCAAGACATATCCTGGGGTAGTTTCTATAAGATTCCAGTGCTGAAACAGTGTCTCATCTAAACAAACGCTCCCACTATAAAGCATAAGAACAGACTCTATGTTACCTTACCAGGAGCAACAAAAAAGCAGAAAGGTTCTGTGTGACCGTTAATGATAAGCATCAGGAAATCCACCCTGGCTGAGTTGGCACACAGACATAAAGCATCAGTCTGATCTGAGGACAAGAGAAGCATGCACGTATCCAGAGGCAAACAGCGATGGAGACTGAAACTTACTCATCGTGAACAATCATGGGCCCATCCCTGTTAGCAGCTTCTTCTTTGATAATACTTATGAGTTCAAATGTTTTACTAATGGGACTATCTGGGTTTGGCCATTTGGGGCACTGAAAATGCCTTACTTCCAGCACATAATCATCCTATGAGAAGAAAAAAGCAAATTAGTGTTTCAAAAAGAGGAATACGGGCTAGTGACAATTTATCATGATGGAATAACTGGGAGAAATTAGAAACTGACACTGGATGATAAAAATAGTGCATGCTATATTTGCAACACATCACTCATTGTGGAAGGAGAAAATCATTGCACTAAAAACATTAATCAAGAATAGACCTATTCACCAGGATAAAAAAAGCCATTATCTCCCTTTTAGTCCGTTTTGTGTGGGGAAGCTCATGTGTATACATGTGTGTGGGTGCACATGGACGTAAAGGGTTGACATTAAGAGTCTATATTTTTTCTCTACCTTATTCTTGGAGACAGGATCTTCCATCTGAGGCTTACTGATTTGGACTAGGTTGGTTGGCCTGCAAGCCCTCTATATCTTCCTATCTCTGCTTCCCCAGTGCTGGGATTACAGGCATGCAGCACTGTGCCTGGCTTTCACGCTACTGCTTGGAATTGAACTCAGGTTCTTAGGCTTCACTTGCAAGCTCTTTAGCAACTGGTCCATCTTCCCAACCCCTCCTTTTCAGTTCTAAAAAGAAATCTTCTTTGTGGGTGAATAATGTCAATGCTAATAAACCATGAAAGCATACCATCAAGATGTGTCTGTATTACTAAATTTTAAGATACTAAAGGAAATCTTCAGTGATGAAGTTTCTTAGGAAAAGACCATAGAGATCTTCAAACTACAGCATTACTCATCAGAATGAGATGAGATGACACAATGAGAAAACATCTGGGAAGTGGGGACGGGTCTACTCTGAACGCAGTCTCATTTACTTGTTGTGTGACTAACAACCACAATACTGAAAAGTCGAAAGTGGTGATTCTCAGTGACCCATACAGGATCCTCAGGTGTCCCCAAGAAAAATTTTCATGTGTGGAAACACATTCGATCAGGTACCACTTGAAAAATCTGAACAAAAGAAAATGAAGCAAAAAGAAAACAAAAGCAACTTCAAACAAATAGTGGCCCAAATACAAGATAGAGAGACCATACCTAATATATTAATAGTAGAAGCAAACAGGTGTGACTTATATTCAATTATGTGAATAAATGTCATGAGCATTATAATGAGGCAAAGTAGCAAAAGTTGAAGTATACATAATTCATGTAAAGGTCAAAATATAAAGTCAAAACAACACTATCTTAAAGAAAATGGAGATAAAAGGTGAAATGATGAAGTAAATCAAAAGAATTTGGGAAGAGGCTACTATATCTGAAGAGAGGGTAGCAGAAGAGGAAGAGCATGAGGTACATAAAGGTCAAAGTTATGTTCCTTTATTGAACTCAGTAGCCAGTGAATCATTTAGTGTATCACTTAAATATATTATACACAACTTATTAATCTAACTTTATTATATAACACTCTGTTTAAAACAGTCTATAAAAAATAACAGATTTTGACTTTAGTCATTTAACAAACTTTCTGGACGTTGAAGTGAGTCTGGTCCACACAGCATAAACTTTACCTCTTTGCCAACCTCAAGTGCTATGAAATTTATGAGACAGTGGCTATAAATGAAGTGAATGGAAATGCCTACTTTGTTTTGCCTTCCTGACCATTGCATTAAAACTACCTCTCATTCCTGGGCTGGATTTCTGGAGATTAGAGCATCAATGACATTTGATTTCCATACTTGAGATGCACTAACTGGACTCAATCATGAATGTTTATTATCTAGTGTGTTTTCTGTATAATACTAGGAAAAAAACCCTATTTCCTGAGGCTGAACTATGGTGATCAGAATAGTCAGTATGACAAGATAGCAGATCACTAAGGAGTACTTTCTTGAAATAAGCCTTCTTACTAACTTCGGAGAGCTATGAAAAAAAGGCATGGCAAAGTGCTGATTTTAAAACATAAGAATTAGAATTAGGACCTGGAGAGATGGGTCAGTAGTGAACAGCACTAACAGCTCTTCCAGAGGACAATTCCTAGCACCCACATGAAGGCTCACAACCATCTGCAGCTCCCATTATGGAGGATCTGATGCCCTCTCTTGGCCTCCATGGGCACTGCATGCATGTGGTGCACAGATATAAACAGACAAAACACCCATCTACAGAAAATAAAAATAAATCTCAAAGGAAAGAGAATTGGAATTAAATTTTTTTAAAAAAATTTTAACCTAAGTTCTGTCAGCAACAAATTTGCTTTTCCGGGTACACAGAAGTTAAGAATTGTGTAGTTTAGCAAAGATCAATACTTTGATGATTCTGTAAGATTTTGGGAGTAAAAACAGTAATTAAAGGAATATTGGTTAGTTCTGTCTCAGTTTGTAAGAAATAAGAATCCTTTCCATTTCTAAGAAAGATTCCCAGGTTAGCACATGCCTCCCAGATGAGCAGGGTAGACATTCATCCTTTAACCTGTTTCCATACCTGTGTTGCTTCTAAGATGAAGTCTTGAACTATGAGCTTTTCCTCATTTGATAGACATTTGTGTTCTTCAGACATAAGAGTGACTTTGAAGCTTTCACAGTTTATGGGATCATCTTTGTTTGGCCAATAAACAAATTCATCTTCTGCCTGAAAGCGACCAAGGAAGGATATAGATTTTCATAAACTAGCTCAATGGCCTGATGTGAAATAAGATGAATTGGCAGGCATAGACATTTCAAATCAAAATTTTCTTTGAATAACAAAATTTACCATTAAAATGTTCTTGATATCTTAATCCATTTTGGATTTGTGTGTAAAATAAAACATCACACAACCAAAACTATTGCCACGGCATTTTGTGCTCTTGATTCATCAGTAGTATTGGTAAGCCTGTTGCTTCTATAACTAACAACTAAATAGGACTGGGAAAGCAAGAGCTCATCAATTTCTAGCATGACTTGGGATGTCTGATTTTAGATACATGAACTGAGTATGAGGGTTAAGTATATATGCAAAGCCCTGGTCAAATATTAATGTTGAGTATCTCTTTAGGTTATACAAACATAGAAAGAAGAGTGGATGTATGGCTGATATCCTGGTTCTGAAGAGCTCCTTCCTTTATAAGTTTTTTTTTTTTAATAAAGCTTTCCAGCATGGACAGGAGAGGGGCTCATGGGGCACCAGACTAGCTGAGCAGTAATTGGAAGGTGAGCACAGGTGGGCAGGATGATTCATTCTTCTTTGGGGCTATGGCACTTGTAGGGTGCCCATGTACCAGTGGATATTGACATACCCATGCATACATATCAACAATAATTGTGGTGAGTTCTTAAAGACAAAGCAAAACATATCAAGTTGGGAGAGGGAAAATCCAGAAGGAGATGGGGGGTGGGTATGATCCTATTTTATTGTATAAATGCTGAAATTCTCAAAGAATAAATGTAAATGTTTCCTGAATCTCTGTCTTCTTCATAAAAAGACTCACACTACCAAATTTACATGGAACACCCTTGGCTGGTATTATGAAGATGACACAACTACTTCTTCAACTATGTATCTCATCAAATTGTAAACAAAATAACAAAACAAAAAATGAGATACTTAGATGGAATTTTCAACACAATGTTATGTATTTTGTCTTAAAATGCAAATAGAAGAGTATAGACTCCTGTCATTTGTGGTTGCACTCCTGGTGTGCTTAAGTGGTGTTAGAAATGCATCTTTAGCAACTTTAACCTACTTCATTTTGATCTCTCATTCATTACTTTGATCCAATGGAACTGTGTAATCAATTCAGTCCAGTGACATTAGTCTATTAGGTGGAAATAAGATCTGATGGGGGACGTCCTTCTGTGTTTATCTTATTGGTTGTTGAATAAAGCACTGTTTGACCAGTGAGGCAGTAAGTTAGGCAAGACTAGGAGTCAAGGAGGATTCTGGGAAATGTAGTAAAGTCTTGTGATCCAGGCAGGAAGTGACATAGCAGGCTGACTCAGAATATAAGCAGGGACAAGCAGGAAGTTGTTCTCTTCCTCCTCCTCTCTATGGAGTCACCATGTGAGCTGAGAAGATAGGACACGTGCTGCCGGCATCCTCAATAAGGTAAGTTTATAAAATATATAGTTTAATAGTTATGGTTGATAATAAGACTGAGCTAGCAGATAAGAAATTCTAGTCATTGACCAGCAGCATTATACCTAATATTAATCTCTGTGTGTTATTTTGGGCAACCACATGGCTCAGGCAGTTGGTGTAAAGATTTATTATTACAAAGATCACTTTTCTTGTGATAGCCTTATGGATATTACAATATTATGTTTTTCTTATAAAAAACAAACTCAAAGTGACCTACCATGTTTTGACCATCTGGAATCATAACCACAAGCTGGGCATTATGATCCCATATCATTCTCCAGAAGTCCTTAATGGTGTGCAGAAGGGGATGCTGGGTGATGATGAATTCATTGCTCTGGTAATAACCCTACAAAATCAAAGACAAGATAAAAAACCCTACAAAATCAAAGACAAGAAAAATAAATCCTGGCATAGGACTAGGCAGAGAAACATGTTTTATGTTAAAGTAGTGTATTTCAAGTGTTGAAATGATATTGTATTACAACCAGCATTTGTTGGGCACTGTCTATGTGCCAGGTACAGTTTCCTTCACATTAAGGGTTCTATGAAATAAAATCTATAATCCTCATTTTAAAGGTGATTAAACTGGGGTGAAATTAAGTGTTGTGGACAAGTGCCGTGACCTCTAGGAGTAGAAGTACCAAAATGGCTTGTGCACATGTCTCTTGCATTAGGTATAGTAGAAATCCATGGCATAGTTTATAATCCCTGTTGTCCACAAGCCCCTAGCTTCAGAATACGAAATATCACATCTTTTCACCCCTGGTTGCCTTCCATGTCCTGACCCCCTGGCTGCCTCCACTATGAGAGGGATTGGGAAGGCTCCTGAAAAGCGGTGTATCAAATGTTTTCCATGCTGTTTACTGAACTAAAAACCCTTCTCTTGCAGTGTGGTCTTTCATTACTCTCATGCGCTCATTTGAAATGGGGTGTGTTAGATGTGCAACACATCCCCTTGTTTCCTACATGCATATTCTTCAGTCATTTCTTTGCTGGCTCACTAGAACAACGGTTTGGAAATTAAGACTAGGACTCTCTCATTTGAAACCTAGCTGTGTGATTGACCATCCTGAGATGGTAATAAATGGCACACGAATTCAAGCACTCATCCATTCAGCAGACAGCCTAATTGTAGAAGGTCTCTAGAAATCCAATAGCTCAAGTGAACTCAGGGAAGAGCTGTGCTGAAAACCGGGGTGGGGGGGGGATGCTAATGTTAGTGAATTTGGGCTTTGTTGAAGCTGATGTGTCTTGTCTCTGCCCCAGATTTGTGCAGATTAATGGAAACATAGGATTTATGTTTGCTCACTAGCTCTTAATGGTGAATTTGAGACCTTGTGCTTTTTGGTTAATTTTGATGGCGATTTCTTCAGTCCCAGCACACATGACAACATCAAGGTATGGTATTCTCCTGGTCACTAATGACTGTGTGTTACAGTTATTATGTTGCACTGATGTCCTATTGGTGCTGTTGCTGCATCAGGGAGCCCCGTTTGCTGTTAATTCTGCTAACACAGGCTGGTGGTAGGCTCTCCCATGATGTCTCCCGGACTTACCATGATATAGGATGCATTGATGTAGTCTGTACCTTCTCCGCTCAGGGATGAAATGCCCACCCTTGATCTTTCCACTGGAACACAGAAAATTCCAAGTACACAAACATGCTCAGTGCAATTAACCATGCCCAACTCCATCAATTCCCAAATCAACTCGGCAAAGTACAGTTGCGTTTCTCAAGGAATGCCTTTGATGGTTAAACTAATTGTTTAATTGTTAAAGTCAAGTTTTTGCAATCATGATAAGACTTCAAGGATTTGAGTCATTTTAAATAATCACATACTGGGTATAATTAGAACAATATGACAACAGACATACTATAATTTGTGCACATAACTATTACTGATAGACATACAAGTCTTTTGTTATGGAAATAAAAACCCGAGTTGATTTCCCGAGATTCAGGGTGACTTACCAGGGATGATGGAGGACGTTCTGTTCTTCTCCCTGTTGCACTGCTTCAGGGCTGTAGAGTAGTCACTCTGAAGAATATTTGACTGACTCAGAAGCTGAGCAAGGGAGGCAAGGAAAAGTGCAGGTCATTTCACGCACTCACCCAGATACCCAAACACACACTAACATGCCTCAACAAAAGAGTGATAATGTAAACATGGTGAACTTCTTTCCCCAAGGCTCGAGTTAAGCCCCTTTTTAGTGAAGTCCCGGAGCCTCTAGGCTGTAGAGCTCTTGAAGAGCTTTGGTCTTGGGAAAATCTTCCTGAAGGCTTCCTTTGTGGCTCTGTGCCCCCCCATTTCCTCTACTTACTCTCATTGGTGTTAAATAGTTATTTAATTTTTGGAATGAATCCTACAAACTACTTCATCAGCATGCTAAAAGGTATACTGTTAGTTTTCAGTCTCTGAAATGGTAAACACTATTTTATTGACACTTCCCTACAAATGTTTTATACAAACACTATCTTGGTACCAAATATTTATGTGTTCCATAAAATAGATGCGTCGGTTTTCCACCTAGATTTTCTCCCACCTCTGTTTGGAAGTTTCTGTTTTCTAAAACTCTGGCAAAGTCTTACCCCACTCCCCACCACCTTACAGTATGTTTTCATTTAAATTTTGGAAATATTTCTAAATTATTAATAATGTTTTATCCCATCACCCCAGCCCACAAGCTCAAGGTTCAGTACTAAATTCTGAAGCCTTCCACCTAATAGATGTCTGGTAAATATTTATGGGATAGACATGCAGTTTGTTTCAAGGAAAATTTTCTTTGCATGAAATTGAAAGAATTCTGTTTTTTTTTATAATAAGATAGTATACCTTTACACCTGCATTTTCATGCTTATATTGTGAACAGGAACAAGAAAGTCAAATCTCTCTTTTGAATTGAATATCTAAGTTGTTGTATTTTTACTTCAATCCTGGAGTATTCATCTTAAGCCGCATCAATTCTCTTATGTGACTATGCAGTGGGTAAATCATATTTAAATAAGAGTTATATTGACATAGGTGACATAACCTTAAAATTAGGATAGTGAGATGGCTTTTCATCTATGCTTGCAAGTTAATTGTTGTGTTTTATGATCCTTTATTATTTCTAGAACCCAGACTGCACACTTTGTCCCAAGCATCCCTTCATGACCCCCATAGGATTGCTGAGCAAGGCATGGCACCTTTCTGAAAATAAGTTCTGAGATCAGCAGTCACACCAATCTTTCTTTTGCAATCCTGAAGCACAAAAGGGCAGTTCCTAGAAGGTAAAGGTTGGATCTGATAGTTAGCACTCTGTGTTGTAGGCTAGGCAAACAGCAAGGAGAAAAGATCTCAAGCTATTGCTTCTGAGCCTTTCCCAGGGCCTTTTCAATTCTTCCAAGATATTATTTCCTCAGAAATTAGCCCCATTTCTCCTGAAGCCTGACAAGTTTGAGGATAGCATAGGGTAAATTGCAGGGAAATTGCAGCCCTCTTTCCCAGGCTGAGCCTGTACCTTCTCTGGTACAACTTTAAAGATAGCATGGGGTTGTAGCAAGGAGATTGCAGTCCTCATTCTCAATCTGAGCCTGAACCTTCTCTGGTACAAGATTGAGGAGAGCATGGGGTTGTGTGCAGGGAAATCACAGCCCTCATATCCAGTCTGTGTCTGAACCTTCTCTGGTACAAGATGCAGGTCTGTGAACACTCACTTTCTGAACGCTTTGCAAAGTTATGTCTGAAAGCCAGACTGCTAGTGTTTTGGAACTATGGGAACAAACAAAGCATGTCCCTCTTCCTCACTGGTTTTCTGACAGGTGATGGGGAGAAACTGGGGTTGAGGAAGCTATTGTAGGCAGGTGACCTACTCTAGTCTGAGGGCTTCAAGTGAGACACAGGCTGTTTCAAAGAGTAGCAGGAACAGCCTGAGCCACTGCACTTGTGCTGAAGTGGTCTGATTTATTCACAGCAAAAAGAGCACTTATCCAGTTTGTATTTTACGTCCTGTCTGTTCATTCTGTTATGCTGTGTCCTTCTTCCCTGGGTCACATCTGCATTTATGAAAGTTAGTCCAGAGCTTCTGACAACTTTTCCTCTTGCTACTCAGAATTAAGCATCTCTTTGAAATCTACCTCATGGCCCTGTAAACTATCGTGAGGAACATGGGTGATTCAAACACAAAGCCATTATTCCAGCAACACTCTTTTCTAGTGTGACTTTTCTAGTCAAATGAGGTGCTACAGTAACATTCAGTTTTGTAGTGACACCCCGAGAGGCATGTAAGCAAGCAAACTCACCTGGAATTGTTTCTCTAATTTTGTCTTGCCTGTTGGTCCAGGTATGAGGAGTGTATTAACATAGGAATGGATGTGGCTATCCGGCACCTCTGTTTCTTTGCTGAGTATGGCCTCAACTAGTGTATCGTGAATGAAGACATACTGCTCCTGAGAAAACAAAGGCGATCGGAACACTGCTTTACACTCTCTGACAGATACCTAGTTGTAAGAGTAGAAACTTGCATTGACAGAAAGCTAGAGTTCAACGAAAATGGTTGTGAGAGGTCCTGGCAAAGATTGCTAATGAGGCCTGGCAGGAGAGCCAACTGGAGAGGAGGTGGCCCAGACAGAGACAACCTCTTCTTATTCCTCCTCTGTTTGTCTCATGTTGGTCTTGGTGGAGAGGAGGACAGAAGACTTGCAAGGGTAAAGCCAAGTCCTCTGCCTCCCCGTAGTCTTGAACCTCACTGTTTCCCATGAGGAGCACTCCTCTGACTCCAGAGCTCCTGGGGGATTTGCCTTAGTGGCTACCCTCCTGGTAGCCTGTCACATATGAGCAGAGTGGTTTCCTGGTTAGGTGTGCTGTCATTTCAACACAAACCCAGACATTCCCGGGAAAAGAAACTCTCAGTCAAGGAATTTCATCGCTCCCTTAGCCTGTTGGTGTGTCTATGGGAGCATTTTTTGGCTTGTTTGTGGATGTGGGAGGGCCCATCCCACTGTGGGTGATGCCATCCGAGGGCAGGTAGGTCTTGGCTGTATAAGAAAGGTAGCTGAGGAAGCCAGGGGAATCAAGAGTCAACATTTTTCCGGAGTCTCGGCTTCAGTTCCTGTCCTGTCTTCCAGGATGGTGGGCTGCAACCTGTAAGCCAAAATCAAACCTTTCTTCCCTAAGCTGGTTCTGGTCAGGGTTCTGTCACAGCAACAGAGAACAAACTGGAACAATTGGGTTCAAACTTGTCTAGTTTGTACTGAAATATTCTCTTATATTCCACTAATAAGACTTCCCTGGTCCTGTCTCACAGAAAGTTATCTCAGTGATGGAAATTGGTTTTGACTTTTTTTTTCTCAGACTAGCCACATATTTCTGCTTATTCTTAAGGTAGCATCATAGCTTTCAATCTACAACCATTTTTACTTGAAAACAGGACACAATAACACAGAGACCTATACACTCTGCCTTGGCTTATATGTGATCATGTATTTTAAATGGAAGAAACGGAATCCATTAATTGCATTGGTGAACAGCTTTAGGTGTTTGCTAGCATGGGTGGACGCTGACTGTCCTACCTATTCTGAAACTTTACCATACCTAGAATTGTCTGAAAGTCCTCATTTTGTCACAAAATGGGCAGAATTTAGCTGGCCTATCCAGACCTAGTATTATAGGTTGAGCTGCATTTCCCTGAAAGATAAATTGAAACTCAACACAGGAATACTTCTGAATATAGTCTTGTGTATAGAAAGGGGTACGACAGATAAAATTAATTTTTTCAGGTCACCGGGCATAGAGTGGTAACTGACATTCACATTAGTGGAGGGAAATTTAGACACAGAGGGAAGAGAGCCAATAAAAGATAGAGGGAGAGGTTAGAATAATGCTACAATGATCAAGGATACATGTAGCCATCAGAATCCAAAACAAGGCAAGAAAGGATACCCTCGCCAAGCTTCTGAAGGGCCAGCGCTTCATTGATGGGCTTTTTCTGATTTTAGACTGTAGCAAATGCATTTCTGTCATTTTTATCTTTCCTCCAAGTAGTCCCTCCTTATGGCCCTCCTCATAGACCAGACCTAGATTTATTTCAGTGGCACCTCCATACATTAGATCACTAAAGATATATTTTAAAAAAATCATACCTCCGTTTGCACCAAATAATTCCTTTGTGACCGAATGTGTTTTAAGAAGCCAAATATGTTGACAGTTCCTTCATGTTGAATCTGTTGCAACATACTGTCCAGCACAATGTATGTGCCCGTTCTGCCCACACCAGCACTGATCAGAGGAAGAGAAAGGAAAACCTTAATGTCAAGTACAAAAGGAGAGTGAATGTAGGGTCGCTGTTAGCTGTCAGGTTGAGAAAAACAGCTTCATTCCCCCAAGCAAATATGCCATATATGAACGTAGTGATGTAAAATTGTAAAGACTTTGCAGTTTGGAATAATGCTTTTAAAACAATAAATCTACTTTTGGGTTTGTTTCTGCTGTGGGTCAAACTGCTGGGCAACCTGGCTGCTTCTGTGGGATGTTTTAAAAATAGTTCCAGCAGTTATTGTTGGTGGTCTGTTATATGAGGAAATCATACGCATTGGGGAACAGTGATTAAAGTAGACATTTAGTTTGAGAGGAGTGAAAGCATCGGCTTCAGGAAATTCTGAAGGCAAAGGTCCCTGGGTCTGTGCTGCCAGTTAGATGTGTTTGCAAAGGTTTTGACACTAATGAGAAAAAGGAATTTGATGGGGCTTTCAGCTGAAAATTCATTTCGGCGAGACTGCAAGGAATAAAGCACAACTTCTGTCATTTGTAAAGGGCCATTGTCGCCCACTTTCTTCAAAGCCTCTGTCTGTGGGACAGAACTCAGACTTCTTTTCAAATGTCCCCACAAGTACTACAGTGAGAATTAGCGCCTGCTCTGCACAATAGTCAGGTCCTTGTCCCTTGGCTAAGAGACAATCCCTGACCTTCAGAGCGGTTTTCTTGCATTCTCTGGTTTTCCTCAGTTTATTGTCAAGCGACTAGATTAAAAACCTTCAGGATCAAGCTCTCCACCTCTATCTGAGAATAAGACCAAGTAGGTGATTAGAATGTCTTGGATGAGCTGTGTATCAAAGGCAAATAGTTGCTTCTGTGAAAACACAGCAACTCCCTCTACACAGATACTGCATGGAGAAGTGAAAGCGATTTTGGCAGTTATGAAGCTCTCCGCACTTGGTCAGTATTAGCTGCAATTATTTGAACTGTAATGGCATATCTGTTCTCTTTTCTTCTCTGCTCAATGGTGTTATTTCTATTCATCAGCCCCCTCTTGGAAATTCTAGTTCTTGGGCAACAACAAATTCCTAACAGAGTCAACGTGACTTTGAAGAAGATGGGGGGAACACGAGAGGGATTTGGGGGGGCAAAGTATTTATAAAACAAAGTCAGGTTTATTTTGTTAAATTTCTCCTAGTCTGAGTGCCTGGCTTCTCTAATACAAACCTGGCATGATAACTCTACCACAGATTAAGTCGGAACAGGGGTGATATTTTAAGCATTTTCATCCTATGGTGTTGTGTGTTGCTAATAGATGTTTAAGAACAAAACAGTGCTGTCCCTGCCTCACACAGTTAATAAGCTGAAATCCAATTCACATAGACCAACACCCGCTGCTCTGACATTTTCAGCCTTTCAGACTCCAATTGTGAGTCCAGCATACTTGCTCTTACTGGTCAATGCTTATGAAGATGGGAAAATAACTTCACTTCCCGTGTTGCATGAAATCACTTCTGGTTGGGCAAAACTTTCTCCTCCTCGAATCCCCGTGTGTCAGCATAAAGCACATTCCTGAGACTTACCTGCAATGGACGACAACTGGCCCCACGGCATGACGCTTGGCCTGGGCAGCCTTTCTCACAAAGGTCAGCACCGGCAGAGAGTACTCTGGAACACCCATGTCAGGCCACTGAGTGTAATGATACTGTGTGACTAGGCGCCCACTGGATCTTCCTTTCTGAGAGCCCTGGAAGAGTTCAGACAGCTGATAGCAGCAAATAAGAATTATGTGTATTTATGGTGTACAGCATGTACATATTCTGAAGCATGGTTACATCGTGAGGTGGCTAAATGAAGCTAATTATCATACATACTCTCACATACTTAGTTTTTGGTGAGAACATATGCACATGTATTTACACACACATACATTTATGTTATTTATGATATCAACTTTACATGCCCACTTAGCTAGGCTATATAGTAGGCAGTTGCCGTCCATATGACAGATACTGTGGAAGTCTCTGATTATCATAGATGTGGCTAAAGTTTAAATTCACAGATTGGGTTAAGAAGCTCATCTTCCCTGGCATGAGTGAGATTGACCTAGTAAATTGAGAATTTAAAAGCAAAGCCATGTTTCCTGAAGAGGAGATGCTTCTCAAGCCTGCAACATGAAGACCCAACTGGATTATTGGCCTGATGGGCTCTAGCCTGGACAACCTTTATCTGAATTTGCAGATTCTCAATCTACCCCACAGGTTTTACACTTAGACATTTCCAAAATCACATAAGTCAATCCAAAACCAAAAATCTAACTAGCCATATTCATCCATCATGACCCCACATATCTTTAACCATCCATTCATCCATCCATCCATCCATCCATCCATCCATCCATCCATCCATCCATCCATATCTATATTTATTTAAATCTAAATCTATCTATCTATCTATCTATCTATCTATCTATCTATCTATCTATCCATCCTTTGAGTACCTGTCTGTCTATTCATTGTTCCTATATTTCCTGTTTCTTGTGAAAATCAAAAGTAACGTATTGTTTCTTGGGGAACTTTTTGTTTCATGTTTTAATTTCTACCCATTTTAGGTTGGTAGTGGGATTATATCAGGGCTATACTATGGAAGTGTCTACATAGGACAGGAAATACTTTTCACCTACCAGTCTACTGCAACCAGTGGTACCATGGCTGTTAGGTTCTAAAAGAATAGCTGATGCTTAGCTATGTGGACGAAATCATTGGGATTAAGATGCCATTGTGTTAAGAGCTCTTTGTACCTTTAATTATTGAGATTTAACTCTAATTTGGTTTTATCACTGTGATGGCTAATCTTGGTTGTCAACTTGGCACAACTGAGAAGAAAGAACTCCAACTGAGGAACTGCCTCTACCAGATTGTCCTGTGGACATGTCTGTGGGGGCATTTTCTTGCTTGCTAATTGAAGCAGGCGAGTAGAAGGGTCAAACTACTGTAGGCAGTGCACCATGGGCAGGTGGACCTGGTCTATATAGGAAAGCAGGCTGAGCAAGCAATGGAGAGTAAGCTAGTAAGCAGTATTCCTCCATGGTTTCTGCTTTCGTTCCTGCCTTCACTTCACTTGATGGCAAGCAGTAAGCAGACTAAATCCTTTCCTTTCCAAGTTGATTTTGGTCAGTGTTTTATCACAACAACAAGAGTCCAGCAAGGACAATCACACATTTATTCAAATAAAGATCAAATACATCTAACAACTGATGATACATAATACACCATTTATTTTACTTTATCTATTTTAATGGACAGATAGGAATGTGAATATTGATGATGTATGGCATAAGCATATTTTAAATTTGGATACATGTGGATCACTAAATGAAGCCAATTAACACATGCATTATTTCACAGACTTTTTGGTGAGAATACTTAAATTGGCACCACAATATTTTCAGTCTGTAAAACATCATTTTAAATTATAGTCCCCATATTATACAGTAGATCTCTTGACTTCTCTCTTCTTGCAACCTTTGGTCAACACCACTCTAGTTCTCTATATTCATCTTGGCAGCTACCATTCTACTTTCTACTTCTATAAATCTAACTTTCCTGGAGTCCACATATAAATAAGATCACACCACATTTGTCTTTCTGTTCTGCCTTATGTCACTTAACATACTGTCTACAAGGTTCATAAAAATTGTTCAAAATTACAATTACCATTATTTATTGTGGCTGATTAATATTGCATTGTGAACATATGCTCCAAGTTTTATCAGTTCATCTGTTGGTGTAATATGCCCACAACTTACTAGAGAATTTTTATGTCAACTCTATACAAGCTAGAGTCACTTTGGAAGAGGGAACATTGATTGAGAAAATGCCCCCATCCCATTGGTCTATGGGCAAGAACTGTGGTTCATTTTCCTTACTGATGATGACGAGGGAGAACCCAGCTCACTGTGGCTGGTGGTCCTAGGTGATATAGGAAAACAGGTCAAGGAAGCCATGAGGAGCAAGATAGTATGCAGCTTTCCTCCATGGCCTCTGCATCAGGCTTCTGTCATGAGTCCCTGCTCTGCCTTTTCTCAGTGATGGACTGTTGCCTGGAGTCATAAGCTGAAATAAACCCTTTCTTCACCAAGTTGCTTTTGGTCATGGTGTTTTATCACAGCAATAGAAACTCTAAAACCCTTACCTTCTTTATCTTTGTGTTTCTTAGAGTGAAATTCCTCACAGTATAATAAGCAAGCACCTGGACATTCTTCTGGTTGACTAGGAAGCTTCCATATTCTTCACTACCATCAGTAGGCCAGTACTGGTCACATTTTCTCTGTAAAAGGAAAACATAAATATGTAATTTACATCTTTCAATCATCCAGTGTTCATATCACTTTTGAAATAAGTAAAGGTTTGGGACAGTGACATGAATGGACTCTTTATTGTTACTATTGTATATTCTTTCATGTGCATGGGTGTTTTTCCATGTGTAGCTATGCACCACTTGTGTGTACTGTGCCCACCCACAGAGGCCAGAAAACAGCAGTGGATGCCCTGGAACTGAAATTATAGACCTTTGTGAGCTGCTATGTGGGATCGAGACTCAAACCTGGGTCCTCTGGAAAAACAGCCAGCACATTCATTTCTCCTGCCCCATTAATGAACATTTATACTTTTAAACTATTGCTTCTTTTTTCCTAAGTAATGGTAAATCAGTTGTAGATGACCCAGAGATAGAATCATAGGTCTGAAAGAAATCTCAGGCAATCTAGTCCTATTTCCCCCCTTTTAAGACAAAGGTAGCAAATCAGTGAGCACTGAGTTACCACAGACTCAGAAGTCAAAGCTAGGATCCCTTGAATTGAAACCTACTTTGCTCTTCATTGGTTTCCATGAGTTCAATTTACTTTTCCCTACATTATGAAAAAATGCATTGAAGAAGTAGATAACTTGATTCCTAATGAGAAGGCATTTTGAGTGATAATGTCAACAGCTTCCTTTGAGTTGTTATGATAGTAGGATGAATACTATGAGGCTGGAGAGCTGGTTCAGCAGTTAAGAGCAACTGTTGTTCTTCCAGAGGACGTGGGTTCAATTACTAGCAACCATACAGCAACTCAGAAACTGCAATTCCTATAACTTGTGATCCTCAGGCACCAGACATGTGTGTATAGATATATACACAGGCAAAATACCCATAAAAGATAAACATAATTAAGAAGAATGCCAATTATCTTTCATAATTTTTGCTGGTCTCTATATTGACCGTATCAGAAAGTAGAAGCATCTGGGAATGATTTTATAGCCCTGTCATTCCAGCATGTGGAGGTAGAGGGGATTAGGAAATCAAGATCAACTTTGTAGAGAGTTTGCAGTTAGCCTGGGTTAAATGAAACTCTGTCGTAGAAAACAAAACAAAATAAAATTATCTAATTAAAAACACCCATAACTAATGTGGGGGTTGTCCTGATAGATGACTACATACTCTTCCTTTCTCCACAAGGTTTGTTATCATAACAATGACTTCCACATTATGCTCCCATATCATTCTCCAGAAGTCTTCTGCTGTGGACTTGAGTGGACCCTGGGCAGCAATGTAAGCCTTTGGTCTGTTGTAGCCCTGAAGAAACAAATCACAAGTATGTCCTGTTACCTGAATCACATGCTTGTTTTAAACTGTGGAATCTAAGGTCAGCAACCCCTTTTCAACATCAGAAAACTCCACAAAGAACCTGAAAAACTATATACCATTAGCTTTCAATATACCATTGAGCACTAGTAAAGACAGGATTTGCCTTCAACTTCAACTTTTGTAAAAAATAATGAGTTCTCTTGAGACAAACACAGACTTGTATCTCTGCTCTAGAGGCATTTGGTCCAAAACTATCTACTGTGCTTAAAGTCTGGTCCTTAATTGTGTTATTTTGAAATATTTTTCAGGCAATATGTCTCAGTTGTCTATAGCTAAAGTGCTAGAATTATGACCTCTTGTAATGATAAGTCTTTCTGCCAAGCCACCTGAGTTCTGCCTGCCACATTAGGGCCTCAAATAACACACAGAGACTTATTTTAGGTATAATGCTGGCCAGTGATTAGGATTTATTATCTACTAGCTAGCTCAGTCTTAATTTTTAACCATAATCATAAGACCAATGGAGGATGCTGGCGGAATCTGTCCTGTCTTCCTGGGATCACATGGCGGCTCCAGAGCAAAGAGCATGAGGAAGAGGAATAGCATGACTTCCTGTTTGTCCCTGCTTATATTCTGAGTCTGCCTGCTATATCACTTCCTGCCTGGATCACAAGACTTCTTTATTACATTTCCCAGAATCCTCCTTGACTCCAAGGAGTCTGGCCTAACTTGCTTCTTCATTGGCCAACAATACTTTATTCATTAACCAATAAGAGAGACATATACACACAAGGACTTCCCCCATCAACCTCTTTCTTCTCCTTGGGGACACTGAGGCCAGCTAATCATTACTAGATATCTCCGAAGAAGCAAGCAGTGTGGTATTGATGCTTTGCAAATGCTGCTCTAATCTATCATCTGTACAAAATGAAATCATCAGCCCTGACTTGGTGATGAGGAAACTGAAGATCAGAGGAGTGAAATGACTGTCCAATATCACTGCTAGCCAGTGGTGGAGCTGGAATTCCAAGTACTTATATTATACTCCCCAACCCCACATTCTTTTGACACGCAAATTGCCTCCCCTGGAAGCAGGAAGTAGATGCTTATAATGAATACACTCTATAGGTAGGGACTCACTTCTCTGAACTCAGTGTTGAATGTAGCATTAACATGAAGACAGCTAGACTGTGAGACCAGGGCCAGGGAAATGACAGAGGTCTGCTGACATCCAATTAACCACACTGGGGAAATGAAGTAAGTTCTAGCGTTATCTACCATTATGAAGAACACAGCAAAATGATGTCATGAGGTTGCCTAAAGCCATAGAGGATGAATACTGACTTCATAATATCATTTACCTATCGTTTAGTACTACCATGGGGAATTTTCAGTTCATATTTATTTATCATCTGTGATATACATAACAGTGTGCCCAGGAACTGAGAAAATTCAAACTAAGTACTACACCTATAGCCTCACATTTATGGAGTTATCAATCTATCTGAATATACATATTCTACCTGGAGCATACATTTTAGCCTGAATTCCCTCTCTCTCTTACAAAATAACAGAAGGACAGTACTATTTAATCTAAAGTCCTATAACCACAGGCTCTCCTACAAGTTATTCAATTTGTTTGCATTTTTGTTACATCAGATAACACTTATTATATAATAGTATACATACATCATTGTGGCATATGAAATTCAGAGCTTTACAAACATTCCATAAGATTTTAAGTCAAATATGCTTACATCAACATAATTGGCATTAATGTAGTCAGTCAGTTTTCCATCTTTTTCAGCAAGTTGTGTGAGCTTAACTCTGCTATGATCATCTGGAAACAAAAAGAACATTATTTCACTAAAGTACAGACTTTATACTTATATCATAATTTTATTGTAAAATTACACTTAACAGAAAAGAATATAGTTCAGCAAATATGGGGCGTCCTGATTAGACAAATGTAACAAAGACAAATGGACAAAGATCTTAGATTTAAGAGGCTAGAAAACTCAGTGAGGCTAGAATACTCAGAAAAAGACTCACAGGTGCCCAAAGGTAGGCACACAGTGCCAAGGAAAATGTGAGGTAAAGCTGTATTACTCTAAGAAAGCGGTTTTCAGCCTGTGGGTCACAACTCTAATAGGATCACACAGTATACATGCACATTATGATTCATAACAATAGCAAAACCACAGTTATGAGGTAGCAATGGAATGACTATATGGTGGGAGGGGTCACCACAACAAGAGGAACTCTATTGAAGGGTCTCAGCATTAGGAAGATTGAGAACCATTGGCATAAGGCAGTAACCAAAGTTTTCAGAGAGGCTTGGATCTGAAGGTGGCATCTTAGATGGATTTTAAAAGTGGTCCAGGGACTAGGAACAGTGGAGTGCCACTGGAGAGAAAAGTGATGGGAACTTCACAAAGCTGGGGAAGGATGGCAGCAGATACTGAATGGGAAGCCGGAAGAGGAAGAGGCAGCAGTGAGGGAAACAGAGGGACCCTTGGGAGTTTATGGCAAGGGTTTCAAACAAGACAAGGAAGTATACACCGATCAAATGGTAGCAATTCCATTATGACACCTGACACTAATGCCTCTGACAATAGACACATGTAAATAGATTTGTGGCTCCTGAAAAATGGGTCTGGATGCCAGGCTGACCTGTTTGTATATTCTGATGCTAATGCATTTTCTTAAAATTGGGGTTGTTTTTCTTCATTTCTAACATAGAGTTTTAGTACCTGTTGTTGCAGGTTGTTTAGGCAGGAAATAAAATAGTTCTATTTACAATGCTAAGAAAATTGAAGGTGTTCAACAAATGTCAATCTCTGTTCTTTCTTAACTTAACCAGATTAATTTCTCAGGGGAAGAAACAAATCCCCAGTAGAGCCCTCTGCTAAAAAGTAAATACTTGTGAGAACCCCTCTGTCAGGAAGGCAGCATCTATGCAAACTACTGAATAGAACATGGTAATTAAAGAGAGGAGCATGCAGTCCTATAGGCTAGACGAGAACCAGAATTTGAGACCTTTTGGTAATGCATGTGGTTAGGAAGCCATCCAACCATTGCAGGAGAGAGGATAGAAGTGTTTACATTTTCCCCCTTAGATGGAGAAAGGAACAGGAAGTGAGATTTCAAGACACGGAAAGGATACTCTGCAGGCTACCAAAAGAGAAACATATATGCCAACCCAGCCATAAAACCTTCAATCTACATGCTGTCCTCCCTTTCAAAATACACTAGGGTAATGCTGGCACAAAGCATGTGGAAGTAACCAATCAATGTCTGAATTGACCTTGAGGCCCATTCCACTGCTTTGATGACCAAAAATCAGAGACTAAATAGCCCAGTAAAGCCAAATACTACAGGTCTTTAAAAAAGTGATAAAATGATTCCTAATGACTTTCAGCTGTACTCACAAATCAGTGTCTTATTCAGCCATCATCAGAGAAACTTCCTCCTGCAGCAGATGGGAACAAATACAGAGACTCTGATCCCCAGGGCCAGATATTACACACATAGGAAGGGAGAGAGAGAGAGAGAGAGAGAGAGAGAGAGAGAGAGAGAGAGAGAGGAGAGAGAGAGAGAGAGAGAGACCTAGGGACACACAGCTCTAAGTGGGATATCTCCATCAAATCCCTCCCTTCAGAGCTCAGCGAATCCTATGGAAGAGGAGGCAAAACCATAAGAGCCAGAAGAGTTGGAGGACACCAAGAGAACAAGTCCCTCTGAATCAACTGAGCTAGACTCGGCCACAGAAGCAAGCACAGAGCTTTCACAGATTTGCACCAGGTCCCCTGAGTATATATTATGGCTTTCAGTTTAGTGCTTTTATGGGACTCATGAGTATGAATGAATGGGTTCCTGACTTTTGTGCCTTCTTGGGTTCTTTTCCCTCTGTTGGTTTGCCTTCTCCAACTTTGATGTGAAGGTTTTTTCTTTGCTTTATTTTATTCTATTTTGTTTGGTCACATTGGTTGTTACCTCTTAGAAGCTCCTTCTTTTCTAATGAGAGTGTGGATCCAGATGGGAGGACCAAGTGCTCATTAGAAAGTGAAGAGAGATGGAGATAGAAGGAAGACAGAAATAAAACCACATTAGGGATGGAAGCACCAATGCTGCTTAAGGATGAGGGAAAATGCAGCTAAGAGAGCATGGAGGGAGGAATGAAAAGAGTATCTTTAGCAGATCCTTTGCAAATCCCAGGAAGAAAGGGTGAAAGCAAGTACAGGTAGAGCAGAAAGAGGAAGCCAAGAAGAGCTCAGCAGGTTAGTAACATCACTAAGAGCAAGTGGATCCTAAGACGTTGGACTGTGAATTATGAACAATGGCTGGGACCTCACAGAAACACAGTCTGTCTATGGGGGTGAGGAAAGGGATAGATTAAAACTGAAATCCCTTCTGTATAAAGGAAACCCATGCCATTGATGGCAGCATGTGCTGAAGTGGTCTTAGTATCATGCCAGTATTAGCAGGCAGAAAATCCTTTCCCTGATCACCCAAGCCTTGTAAAGACCCTAATGAGAGGTCCATTGTTGAATGATGTGAGGACACTGGTCAACAGGACAGCACCGATGATGTCGCAGTCAGCTGGGTAAAGAACATACTTACAGGCTACAATATTGACGTATCTGTTCTTGTGCTTGTTGTCTGGATGATTGGAGCTGTCTGCTGTAATACCTAAGTCAACAGTACAGCTCTGCACCTCCTGGAAAAAAGTGGCATGCATAACATTTTAACATAAATTCTTTCACAACAAGTGCCTCTAAATATATGGGAGACAAAACAAATAATATAGTCTAGCAAAAAATGTATACATATGTATATACATATACATATTTATATGTTACAACTACTTCTTGGCTAAAAGAAAATGCAGTGAAATAATGCCTTACCTGGTAAAACTCTTTCAGTGTCTAATGAGGAAATGAATGCCAAAAAAGTAAAGAAATCAAATTCCACAGCACACGACAAATGAGAAAAGAAAGTGTTCATATTAGGTTTACAATGGAAAACTATGATCATGCAATAAATACATTTGTCACATACCAACACAACAGAATGTTTCAAACAGTTGCATGCAAATCAAAATTCCTAATAATTTGGACCTTAATTATGTAAATGAAAACAAAACAACACGTTTAAATGGGGATGCTGGTATAATATGATGAATATTTAAAATACAAATAAGAACCACATATCCCATGACCCATTTTGTCATAGTAATTGGATTTGATAATGTAAGAATATAGTTTGAATTGACCTCAACAGCACTATTTGAAACTCTGAATTAGTGATATATTTTTTAGTTATTTTATGGAATAAATAGCTTCCTATTAGGTGGTTTATAACAGATTTAGGGTTGTCAAAACAATAAATGCTCCTAGAAGGTTTTTAAACACAGACACTGTCATTTTGAAACAAAATTTAAAAGTCATTACTTTGTATAGATTTAACTAGTAGAACAGTTAGGAAAAAAAAAACTTCAGTGGGTACAGAAAAACCGTTTGGCTAACTTTCCATTAAAATGGATTATAGACTTTTCCAGAAGTGTTTCCGACCTAAACATATCAGTTTAGAATTTGTAAATATATAACTGAGATAAAGAAATGAAAGTCTCCTAGTTTCTGAGAAAATATAACCCAAATATGAATCTCCAACCCCACTGTAAAAGCACTCAAGGCCTCTTTGGCAAGACGTTCTGAATGACTAAAAGCAATCTAATATAAGAACCACTTAAAAGGTGTAGCATTATTAGTTATTAAGCTGATTACTAAGTTAGTTACAAGTTTTATTAAATCAGATCGAGTGAAAAACAATGGGATTAAGAGAAAATTTTGAGTAGAAGTGTGGTTGTTATATAAATTTAATTATTGTGGACTGTTTAATAATTTCAGGATGACTTGACAGGTGTGAACCAATGACTATCCTATAGACAACACTGTCATCAACTTCAACTACAAATTATTATTATTATTATTATTATTATTATTATTATTTGCTTAGGATTTGCTTCTGTATATGTGGAAATTCAGAGTCATTTCTCCTCCATTTTTCCCTGATGAATTATAGGTCTGTTTGATGGTTTCCATCAGTTAATGGAGCAGGTAACTTTAACACCACAGTTAGCACAGAAGCAATCCTGTACTCCCAGTAACCTTGAGCTGATAGTAAGAAAGCAAATTTGATGCTTTAAACATGAGCGTCTTTATACTCTACCACATTTCCATTCTAGCCTTTTGAAAGCTTTCTAATCTGTTGCCCTTCCCTTCCCTACTTAGGTCTTGACTGACAGGACACCTAGGAAGTTTTGTTGGGTGTGAGAAGTTGTTGCTTATGCAGATCAAAGGACAAGGAATCCTGTTACCAGGACCAGAGATCCATACCTTTAAAGAGAGTGAGTTCTATCGAGTATTGGGGAGTGAGGAAGAGATACACAGACAATACAGAGTGTGGTGTTTCTGAACTGGGGTGACTGGGTGGCAGGAGGCGAGGCTGCCAGCTGCTTGCTTGGTGTTAAGTTTAATAGAAAGGATATGAGATTTCAAATCACAAACCTGAATCCCAGCTTTGCTATTTATCAGTTGTTAATTAATTTCTGTGACGTTTGATTGCATGATCCCATGTCATAAAACACAACTCCTGGATTTGAATGTAGGTTGCCTATGAAGCCCTTGGTTAGTAACCTGTAACCTCGGAAATGACAACTCCTCGTATTTGTGGTCCTTATTGTTTAAACCAGGGCTTGTGACTCCTTATTTTGAGAAATATGATTGAGTGGTATGTCAGTGGGCATGATAAAATTGCAGTGAATTTTTCCATCTCTTCTAAGAATATTTAACAGTGTCATTAGACAATTTTCATTGATTGCAAAGTTCAAATGATTTTAGAAATATATGTTTTCTTGGAGAGTGGGTGTGATTTCACTTTGCATAGTGAAAGTTTCTAGATGGTTCTGAGTTTGTGTTGAGTTGTCATACTTAGAGTTAAGGATTTATATTCAGTTTTGCTAAGAATCATCAAGTTTAGTAGTTTAGTATAACTTATGTAATTTGGAAGATGAAAATGAGTCACTGTTACTAATTTAGATTTAAGAAAAGAATGTTAGCAATCTGTACTTAGCTGGAATGGATTCACACTTATGCTTGTTTTTTCTACTAGCCCACACTTGCTTTTAAAACAGAAAGCCGATTTTCTAAGTGATTTAGTAACTAAAACAAATCTCCTAAGCACATATACAATTATGGAAACAATATCACATTTTTCTAAAATTAAAAGTGATTTCAATGTCTTTTCATCATGAAGTAGCTTCCTGCTGAAACTTTGAAATTTTCTACATTTCATATTATTAAAACAGACATATTTAAATCATACCTCAAACTCCTCAGTGAACCCATTGCTTGCATGTAAGTCTGCAACATGCTTTGGAAAGTGCTTTATTGGAATTGCTCCAATATCATCTAAGTGAATAAAAAGAAAAAAAAAACAAACACATTAGAAAGGATAACAGGAGAAATTATCGTTTCTTCCATTTAAAAGGGATCATCTAAAATAACTTCAAAATTCAACCATAATAATCCTAACTAAATTGCAAGCTCCAACTTTACATATATTTATTTCAGATTTGGATTTGATTATAGATTTCTTTTCCCTATATACTCTAAATAGAAACTAATTTCTTTTCATTGTTAGATTTCCAAATAGTAGTAAAACCATACTTCTTACCAATGCATTCATCTTACTTTGAACAATTTTGTTTAATATGAATAAATACTGCATATAAGTTCTGGGAAAGAGATGTGGAAATAATATATTAATTTACTTATTTATTTTTATTTATGAACTCAGTAAAAATATAATACATAAAAATTCATAAAATATATAAAAACTAGCCTTAAGTTTGTTATATTGTGCTGGCTAGATTTGAATTTGCCATTGTTCCATCTCAGCATCCCAAATGTGAGATTGAGATGTTGTATCATAACCCTCAGCTATATTTTCAATCTATCATTGTACAATTACACTTGTATAAAGTTACATAGTTCAATATCTTATAATATGTAACTATATGTATATACTTGAAAATATTTCTTCTTTCCCTTTATATGTAACAAAAAACATTTATATGACGCATATTCATTAATCATAATGAAAAAATCTTTGGAATTTTAATCTATAAAGTTTCAAGATTTTAACTTGAAAATAAGCCATGTAAACAAAGCCATGGATCTGTTAACTTATTTGTGAAGGAGCCAAAGTTATTTTAAGGAGCCTGGTGTTTTCCTTTTCTTTTCTGGGAAAGATTTTCTGAGATTAAACATAGAAATTCACAGTATATGATTCTTTTTTCTCTAACAAGGAAACATCAAACACATTTTGATAGAAATGGTTATTTACATTAACAGATGTTCAATATTTAGGCCTTCTAAAAATTTTAAGCTTCAGTTACTAAGAATTTCTTCATTAACAAAATCAGACTCCATCTGTTCTCCCTCTTAGACGAGTGGACCTGAATACTAACACTGAATTAGCCAGTGAAGCTTGAGACGTACCTAGATATCTTTCACCTTCACACCTACAGAAGGATCTTGCCTGCAAGTAGCATGTATAATTAGGTAAGAAAACAAATGATTTGTCACACCTACAACATTAGTTCCTAAAAATGTCTTTCAGACCCATAGGTCCCCCACGGCCAGCCAGCCCGGCCCTACAGGAACACCCAAGTATTTTGTTCTGTAGTGAGAGGAGGATATTTTCATTTTCTGATTTCCCACTAAGAATAAATACTCCGGTGATCAAGAGCAAATGTTCCAGACCCGAGTAAGTGAGAGGAGCTGCCTCTGGATTCAGCTCTTCTGACACCCACAAGGTGGGGTTTGGGGATTCTTTGAATCACTGTGTCTTATGGAAGGTAACACACTGTGCAGAACTTTAGCTGACACTAGAGCTAATCTGAACTCCCATGATGATGAGGACATGTTTGGAAGCGAAGGAAATCACAATTCCACAGACAACTGAGAACTTTCATTCTCAAGACGCTAAAAGTGTTACATTGGAATTAATGCTGTGCTGAGGTAAAGTTGGTCTTAATAATTCTTTTTTTATATTTTGTTAACAGGTTTCAGAAGATAACAACATGTAGAATCTGTATCTCTGATAACAATTTGTGAATATCTAAACAGTTTAAAACAGGACTTGTAGCTGGGCAGTGGTGGTGCTTGGGAGGCAGGGGCAGGAGGATCTCTGTGAGTTCAAGGCCAGCCTGTTCTACAGAGCAAGTTCCAGGACAGCCAGAGATACACAGAGAAACCCTGTCTTGAAAAACCAAGCCAAACCAATCAAACAAACAAATAAGAAAACAAAACCAAAAATCAACTGCAGGGGGAAATGCTGACCATGCCAGCTTGAGGGCTGGCACAGGTGACACTGACCACGCACACTTGGGCGTGGTCAGAGTGACATAGCAAGGCTTTAAATATGAGGGTAGCATGTGACTCTCTCTGTTCCCTCTCCTGCCTGGTTGTACAGGACTGGCTCCATCTCGTGAGTACTTCCTAATAAACCACCTGTTTTTCAAACTAGTTCTGACTCCATTTTAATCTGCATTAATTGCATTCCACATTAATCAACCAACCAAACTAAAAAAAAAATCCCAAATAATAAGAAAAACAAGACTTCTATAAAATGACCACATTGAGGACAGGCCTCTTTTCTTGCTCTGGTTTAAACCTTGTCATTGTCTTGTCCTCTCTCTTCTTACACTTCTCCCTCAGTACACATACTTCTTAATAACATTGCCTTTTTCTTTTTTAAAAAACAATTTTAGTTTTTGAGATAATATAATGACATAATTTCTCCCTTCCCTTTGCTTTATCTAGACCTGCCCATGTACACTTCCCTTTCAAATTCATGATCTGTTTTTCTTTAATTGTTGTTGTTGTGTGTGTTTATATTCTTAAATACATAAATACAACTTGTTCCTAATGTATAGTGTTATAACGTTTTTCAGGGATGACCACTGGTAGGATAAATGTCCACTTCCCAAGGGAAGGCAATTTTCCAGGTTTCAGCAGTTCTTAGTTGCCTGCAGTTCTCTCTCTCTCTTTCTCTCTCTCTCTCTCTCTCTCTCTCTCTCTCTCTCTCTCTCTCTCTCTCTCTCGTTTTTCAAGACAGTTTCTCTGTTGTAGCCTTGGCTGTCCTAGAACTTGCTTTATAGACCAGACTGGCCTTGAACTCACAGAGATCCACTTGCTTCTGCCTTCTGAGTGCTGGGATTAAAGATGTGCGTGCCACCTCTGCCCCAGCATGCAGTTCTTTTTGTAGGGCTGAGGCTCCACGAGCCTCTGGGCTGTCCCTCATCCATGTTAACATGTCTATTGTTGTTGCCCTTGTTCGATCACACTTAGGCAGTTATGTTGGTGAGACTCTTGGGTGCAGTTGCTGATATTTCTTTGAGACACAATCTCACAACAAACTTGTTGTACCTCTGGCTCTTACAATCTTTCTACTATCTCTTCCACAATGATCCTGAGCCTTCTATGCCAGAATTGTACTGTTGACCTATCAGTTGGAACTGGGCTCACAACTCTGCATTGTGATCATCTGTGGTTTTCTTTAATTGTCTCCATCTGTTCCAAAGAGAAGTTTTCTTGATGGGGGTGAAGATTACACTCATCTGGCTAGACTCTGGAGAAAGATGTGTCCCTTTTAAAAATCCCTTTGTCTTCTGAGGAGTTATAGTATATAATATAATTACATAAATGGCTGTTATTTTGCCTACAGGGAAAACTCTAGGGTCAGGAAGTATTTGCATCAAAATGATCCTGCATTTTGAATGTTGTTGTCCATGTAAATGGTGATAAAATAGACAATGCTTTTTTAAAAATATTCAATCATTCAATGTCTGGAAACCAAGCAACTATACAGTCTAGGTATTTCCACCCCACCCCTAATACTACCACCACTGTTTTGGGGGTTTGTCTTGTTTGTTTTTTGGTGTTGGGGAGTGTGTGTACCCCAATATTGAGAAATCCTTTCTCACATAAACACATATGATCAGGGAGGATCTGTCCTGGTAAGTTTTATGACAACTAGACACAACCTAGAGTCATTGGGAAGAGGGACTCCTGAGCACTGGGAAAATGTTTCCATATCATTGGCCTATAGACAAGTTTGTTGGCGCATTTTCTTGATTAATGATGGATATGAGAGATCTCAGCTCACTGTGGATGGTGCCACCCCTGGGCTGGTGGTCTGAGTTGTGTAAGAAAACAGGTTGAATAAGCCATAAGGAGCAACCCAGTAAGTAATATTCCTCCATGGCGACTTCTTTAGTTCCTGCCTACAGATTCCTGCCTTGAGTTCCTGCCCTGACTTTACTTATGATGAATGACAATTACCTGCAAGTGTAAGATGAGATTTAGATATTTGTTTTGTTTTTCTAGACAGGGTTTCTCAGTGTAGCCCTGGCTGCCCTGGAACTAGCTCTGTAAACCAGGGTGGCCTGGAACTCAGAGATCCACCTGCCTCTGCCTCCCAACTGCTGGGGTTAAGGGCATGTGCCACCACCACCCAGTTTGGAAGTATAAGGTGAAATAAACCCTTTCTTTTACAAGCTGCTTTTGGTCATGGGGTTTCATCACTGCAATAGAAACCCCAACTAAAAAAGAAATTGTTACCAGGTTCATGAAATTTCTGTGACAGATGTGAGCATGTTTTGGGAAGGTTTGGGAAGAGCTTTGGAACTTTGGGTTAGAAAAGCTATTGAGTGTTTCAAGTTTAATGAGGTATTGTGGGAACTTGAGTGATCATGGTGAGAGCAGTATAGATGACAGAAGCCTAGCATGTGAAGTTTCAGAGAGAAATTTGAGAGTCCCTTAAAGAATGTTTATTATTTTTAACTAACAATCTGTAGTTCTGGTCATCTCAGGCTGGAACTTCGGCTGTGATTAAGAAGAGACTAGTATCACTAAGGCGAAAACCATGTGGGAAATGTTTCCTTGGGTCAACAAACAGAAGTTGTAGTTCAGAATAGGCCTAGGATATATCTTGTCTGGCATCCCAACTTGGTAATATGTAAGAGTTTCCCAGGTTGTACTGGTTTTGAAGAAATGAAGTAAGCGTGAAGAGAATATGAGGCTCGGCACTGTGAAGGTCCAGGTGCAGGTGTAGCCTCAGATGCAATGAAATCCTAAGGATTGAGTAAACCATGAGGAGCAAGCCTCTAAGTGATGTTTCATGGCATCTGGTTCAATTCTTGCCTTTACACTGCTGCCTTGAGTTCTTGTCCTGACTTTCCTCAGTGATAGAGCATGACCTGAGCATTGTAAGATGAAATTAAAGCTTTCCTTCCCATCACAGCAATAGAAACCCTAACTACTACAGGAACTAAATCTTAGCCTTATTTTCTTTCTGCTGTCTACTTTTATTGCTTTGAGTTAGTCTGACCGTTTTTGCTTAGGTTTCCTCTACAGAAATGGAAATGAGTAAATGCATTATTGTTCTGGTTAGTTTCTTGTCTACTTGGCACAAATAAGTCACCTGGGATGAGAGAGACTGTTCTTTGGGCATGTCTTTTGGGGCATTTTCTAAACTAATTATTGATCTGAGAGAGTCCACCTACTATGGGGAGTACCACCCCTAGGCAGATGGCCTTGGGTTATATAAAGAAAGCAAAATGGGCAAGCCATGGAGAGCAAGTCAGTAAGTGACATTCTTTCATGTTCTCTGTTTCAATTCCTGCCTCCAGCTTGCTGAGTTGGATAATGTCCTGACTTCCCTCACCGATAGTTGTTTTCTGTCATGGTTTTTTGAAACCCAACTAGGATCATTATTTTCAACTAATATTAATTGGTAATAATGTTTTCTAAATATTATACTAGAACAATTATAAATTATTTTGAAATATAATCTATTTGAAACTCATGAGAACAGTATATAAGACTGGAGGCCCGATACATGATGTAACACTTATTTTAATAACACAAACATTTACTCCTGTGAATTATAGATATTTGAAAACTATTCCAATAAAGGCAAATGGTCCCACGTCATTCTTTCCACTCAGTTTAAGCCAGATACTCATACTCACTCTCTAAGTCATTACCTGAAATTGGGAAGATGGGTGTTGGTGGTGTAGATATTACTCGAGGGGATGTATTGTCTTCTAAATAAAAGTGCGCAGTCTGGAAGCATTTTCTGGAAAGAAAGAAAGAAAGAAAGAACACATAAGAGGATGATATCTAGGCTTCTTGAAAATTATGATGGAAGTTTCCAGATTACAACAAAAGTTGGGGCATGGCCAGAAGAATGATTACTGGATCTACATCTGTTTTCATAAAGCAGTCGTGCTAAAGAATTTCAGGTCATCCACATTTATCTCACTTTTACTGGATCCAAAAGAGCGAGCGGATACCAGACAATCTGGAAGTGGAGGTATTGTTTGAAGGGGCAGTTGGTACCAAATGGCACTTGGCAGATTCAGGAAATGTCAATGTCTTAGGTACTCTCCTATATGCACATATACAGAGGTATCTTGCCAACTTGGCGGGACATGGGTTGAAAGTAAAGAAAACCCCCTACAGAACATTTTTAAACCATACCCTCTGGAGCATATTCAGCTGGTAGGAAAAGCTATGTCTATATAGAAATGAAATTCCATGGTGGCATCATTTTGAGGAAAAAAGAAGGCAGCTTTTACTGTACAGTAATGCAGCAGTGATGTAACTTAAGTGAGGATAATGAGCACAGAAGCAAAACCAGAGTGAGGTTTCTGACAGATGCTAGTCTTGTTGATGAGCATTTGGAGAATGAATATATTTAGAACCAATGACAATTGTGACCTACAATGTCACCTGCATCTATTTTCATTCAGATAATAAGAGTAACATCTGGTGAGAGCATACTACAAAGTACCAAGCAGAGCAAATACGCAACTGCTTCTCTACAATAAAGTAAGCCATCCCTTGATTTAAGAAATTTAGGTAATTAAAACTGCTAATGACTCTCTTTTGATGTGTGTTATTTTATTTAACGTATTCACTAATGGTTGAGTTCCAACAGAAATATCTCTCTAAAAGAAAACGTTAATCTTATTTTCCATTTTAAAGCTTCAGGTTACATGTTATCTATCCTAATGAGCTTTAACGTGACATTTGTTCTTATTCAGTGTCCTCCTAAATCTCAGGATTGTTCTAGTAATCAGTTCCCTGGATACAGTTCTTAAATGGCTTTCCACTGTTATTAGAATCATATTGTTTTCTTAGCAAGGTTGGTAAGTCCCTTGCTTCCACCAATCTTTATCACTTCACTGCCGATGACCCCTTCACCAAGCAGGCTTCAGCGCTCCCTGCTCTCTTTTTCTCTCTTAGACAAGTCCACTTGTACCACTTTAGCCTCTTGGGTATTGCTATCCCTCTGCTTACAATCCTCCTTCTCATTCTTTCACATCATCTTAAATGCTACATCCCCTGAGGACCCCAGACATCTCTGTCACTATTCTTCTCCCTTTGTTTGCTCTGTGGCACATGCCACTATGAAAAATGCAAATCCTCCTCTACTTAGGATGAGGCTATTTCTGGATAAACTGGAGCTGAAAGTGCATTAAGTTTACCCCCAACCCACCACATGCCATAATTTAGGAACATAGTACAAGGTAAAGTGTTGGTTATTTGTTTCTGTGATAATGTGACTGGAAATTTTTAGTTATTGTCACTGCTCAGGAACTCAAGAGAATGGTGAACTTCATATGGCAGATCCCACAGAATAAATTTAAAATACAGTTTCTACTGAACATGAACTCCTTCGGTAGTATGGTAAAGACAAAATAGGTTGAGTCATCTCAGCTAGGAACCTTCTATTACTTATGCATTTGTTTTTACATTCATAGTAAGTCTCATCCACCAAAATATAAGCCAATCATGCAAAATGGTTAATTACTGCAATGTTATTCATAAATACCATCATATTATAGGTACCCAAACATACTTTTCAATGAATATACTATAAAATTGTGTATTGATACTTATGTTGTAACTTTATCTGTCAAGAGAAAAAAAACATAAAGCACCAATGTTCATAGCATGACTTGGCTCTGAGAGTATAAGAACTTGAAAGTCACACCTGAGAGAACAGTAGAGTATTTTGCAGAGACAGCAGTAGTATAAGAAGATGAGTGGATAAAGATTCAAGTGTCAAAGGGACCCTTACACCAATTGCATCTTGGAAAGCAGTCTGCAGTCAGATGAGGAATGGGAAAGTTGAAAACAACCAGGCTCACACTAAAGAACTGTGTTAATGATAGTACACATGAACCACCCTGAATCCACACTGAAGCAAACACCTCAGGTAACATTTGTTGTCTATGCATCCACAGCAAGCATGTTCTGACTCTGACATGGAGGTGATGGACTTGGAACATGCCTCCTGGGACTTCCTGCACTTCACAGCTGGCACACGAATCATTTAGCACCAACCCTCTGGTATTTAGTTAATTTGGGATTTTCAGTAACAAGGAGTTCAGTGTCATGAATCATATTTAGTTGCTAAATATTGCTTTCTTCTATTAACTTAAAGCTCATCTCCCATAAATATTGCCAAATGTCTAGGTCTACTTAACATTAATGCTGTGCATACCTTTCTATTGGTATTCATCTTTTTGATACATTTATCAACAGGATCTAGCTAATATTTTATATAGTTTCTAGATTCTGAAATCCACAATGTTTTAAAACTTAAATCTACTTATCTGTGCTCCTTTCTTTTTCCGATTTTTTATTTAACATTTATAGTCTATAAATCTGTATACATAGCAGATGATTTAGCCTGCCTTGTTCTTGCCAATTAGTAATTCTTTTGTTTGCTTTAATCAGGATTCTCCTTGGGACCCAAAATGTCTTACTTATCAACAGGCCAGGCAAGCAATACTTCCTTCAGGACAGCTTACAGGTATTCACTCTGTGAAATAGCTTTCACCTCCTAAGCAGATTCTAGAAACACAGTCTCTCTATGCACTGTATCTGCCACACACTTTCATTTTTATGTATCTACAGTAGACTGCTTTGAAAAAATAGCTATTGAGCCCAGAAGTGGTCTTGAGTTTCTGAGCATTGAAATATGCTATTTTAGTTACTTTGAGCAATTGGTTTTTAGGATAGTTATTTTGTGATATGCTTGTTCTTTGCTATATCCGTACTCCAGTTTTAAAAATATAGGTCTATGTCTGATTTTACAGAAATCCAACTCTTAATACAGTGACAAGAATATAATGGTACTCAGTGATTGCCATGTTGCTAATGTGTGCTAGAGCAATTGGATTAATATCAATTCTGCTAGCTTCAAATACATAATGAAATCACTAGTTTTTAAAGACAGGCATCCCAGTGATGCTACTTGGCACTAATTTCCCCAAGACTCTTATAAATCATACAAAAAAATCTTGTATGAGAAAGAATTAAAATTGTTTAGTCATTTAGGTACGTTTTTACAAGGCAGTCTTACATGAAAAGTGACATTCTACCTGAAGGTAGTATTGTACTGGAAAGAGTACATTCAGTATTATTAGTTTTCCCCAAGAACCCACAAATATGAATTTGAGGTCAGGAGAGAATCTATATTTCCTAGCCCCATTTTCCCAATGGAAAACAACTGTATCTATGGAATCTTTTTCTATTTTTGATGATGTGCTCTTTTGCCAAACATAATATTGGTATTTTTCATGGTCTCCTTTTAAATGCTCTAAATTTTTTGTAGTGTTTTTTTTTTCTCTAAGAAAGGCTATTTACAAACCTTCCCTGTGGAAGCAGTTTTGCATCTTAAAAACTTATGGTGTGGCTCATGTAAATTATACCTTAAAACATCTGGAAAACAATTTCAAGACATATTACTTAATGTATGACAAGCCTAAGTCTCTATATTCCATCTGTTCTGAAGAAGCAGTGAGTGTCTTCACGTCTATATGCTAAGTGTTGATAACTGTGTCTCCTGCTAATTATCACTCTACTATGCAGAAAAAAGTGATGACTGTTTTAAACTTGTAGACACAGGTCCCATCAATCAATGGTAATCTGATTATTTAATTTACACCTTTCTTTCACAGTATTTAGAATTAAAAGCTGGAAATGTGTAATTATATCCCTTTTCAGAGTCTTCATACAAATACAAAACAATGTTCAGAAGGTTTGTTCATTCACAGACCACCTAAAGAAAGTCTCACAACACACTTAAAGATGATCTTACAGGTACCACCCAGTGAAAAGCAGAAGAAACACATTCATAGGTCAGAAGTGGAGTAACCACAGCCATCTAATAAATTAGAGGTGAGCCTGGGAAGGGACTCAGTTTTTGCCATCTACAATTTGTTCTGACTTTCTGCTAAACTGTTTTCTCTTGATGTCTCTACAAAAGCACAGGGAAACACTTAGGTAAATTAGACAAAGTATAGGACTCATGATTCCATGTTGAGGTTAATATTCTACTAAAAATTATATTAGAAAAATATTTTTAAAAATCTTACCACTTTACTTCCCACATTTATGTCTATGATCTTTTCATTATTTTTTCACTCATTATTTTCTTATTTTTCATGTGTATACAGGGGGCACATGTGTGTGGAGGTCAGAGGACAAACTATGGGAATCTGTTCTCGTTCCACTGATGTCAATCCCAGGGATTGACTTAAGTGAACCATCTTGCTGGACTCCATGATCTTCTTTGAGCTCGTGTGTGTGTGTGTGTGTGTGTGTGTGTGTGTGTGTGTGTGTGTGTGTGTGTGTGTGTGTATTATGAGGAAAAGTTACAACTTGCGGATCTGCTATTCCCTCATAGCATTTGTTAAAATGATATTCTCTGTTCACAAGAAGGAATTGGGACTCTTGTGAAAAATTTGTTGATCACAAGCATAAGAAACTATATTTGGGCTCTCAGTTCTACTTCATGGAAACATATGTTTATTTTTAGTGCCAGAATTTAGTGCCTTAATTACTTTAGCTTTGGAACAAACATTGAAGTCAGTGAGTATGAGCCATTCATCTTTCCAAAATTCATAGAAGAAAATTTACAAGAAAGTTCTTACAACTCCAGGTTAGGAGCTGCCTTCTTGGACATAATAGCAAGTCATAAGCAATGACAGAAAAGAAATGAATGAAATGGACTTCATCAAAATACAAATGTAAATATGTTAAAAGATATTATTACGCAAATAAGAAGTCTACACACAAAATAGAAAAAAATTATGAATTGAATAATGGTGAAGGACATGTATGTAGAACATATAAAAATGCTTGCATTTCAGATAATGAACTGTGGACCAGAGAGATGGAGTTTATATATCTAAAATATACAGAAAACCTGGGTAGGCATGGAAGTCTGTATGTCATCCTAGAACACTGGAAGGCAGAGACTTGGAAATCCCCAAAGCATGTTGACCAGTCGGACCAGCAGAAAGAGGGATATCTGGGTTCAACTCTGTCTCCACATTTGAGGGAGAGAGATTGAGGAAGATACCCAAAAAGACACTTGGATATCTCCACACATGCATAGACACCTGCACGTACACATACATGCACCCACACACATGTAAATGCAAATATGCATGCACTCATGCCGGCATAGCTCTCTCCCTCCCTCCCTCCCTCCCTCCCTCCCTCCCTCTTCTCTCTCTCTCTCTCTCTCTCTCTCTCTCTCTCTCTCTCACACACACACACACACACACACACAAACACACACACACACTCACAAAAACATACTCAGAAAAATAAAACAATAAACAAATAACCGAATTAGAAATAAGTTGCAAAGGATTTGAGCACACAGGTCTCTAACTGTATGAAATCGCTGAATAAGCACAAGGCAAAAAAAGTACCCAGCACTATTAGTCACAGGGGATGTCTGACTAATGCGTTGCACTGCCCATTTTAAACAGATGGCTTTTATGATCTATCAGAATTATCTCATGAAAGTGCCAGCTTTCTTTTTAGGTTTAAACATAAAATCTTGGAAAAACTCACAAGGACTGTGAATACTACACATTTTTTTTTGCCTTAGATTTTCTTCTTTTTCCTAAGTAACAACTTTGCTTCTTCAACTTGAAATCAATTCTAGAAGAACTTTCTTTTCCTAAGAAGGAAGTGCCTAAGACACTGAAGAGAAGCAGTTGAGTAGATGTGGGCTTCCCTGCACCTGCTTGTGCTCTCCTGCTTCACTGAGTAAATTTCCTCTAGAATGGTTTTTTTTGGTGCTCTCCTCCACCACCACTGCTGCCTCTGTTAGTGTTTGCTCCCTTCCCATGGGCTGTGGATTTCACAATGCCTAAAATGCACCTCTCTTTGCTGATAAATTCACATTACTAATAAATATGCCCATACTGGAATTTGAATAATTCACACAAACCTTAAGCAAGAGATTATTGTGATTGGGCACAATTCACCACACCCCCAGTGCGTTCCAACCAATCAAGAAGTTATTTTTTGTAGTGTGTTCATTTTATGCAGACACAAGTAAGATATCTAACAATTTTTAGTGGATTTTGAAGGGAGGTAGCAGGGAGTGACATTATTTTTTACGAGCATATTTAACAGACAAAATATATAAAGCCACCCAAGTGTTCATCTTTTAACTACATCCTTATTCAAGGTCCATGAAATAGTGTTTGTGAGGAAAAGAGAAACATCTTAGTGGTGAGGAGGAAATGGTCTCAACAATTTAATCTGGTTTTCTTGACAATAGACATAGGATAATCCTTACTAACGATGGTTTAAAACACTCGGATTTTAGTTTCTCATGAAATATCAGACCATATTAAACACACCAAATTTTAAATTTGCACAAGATAGCTTAGAATAAATAATAGAAATTATGAGACTTACTCTATTTTTTATTTATGTATAAATCACCTGTCATCTTATTAGAGTTTAACATTATCACCATTAAATATGAAATATAACTTGCCATATCTTCCAACTTTTGTTAAATTTATTGAAAACAAATTCTCATTTATCCAAATACTTCATCTTGTAGGGAAAGTCAGATTAGACAAAAATGAATAAAGTGAAAACACTGAACATAAAACACATGTTCAAAAGTTTGAGCAACAAGTCTAGTGGTGGGGGGAAGAAAATTCAAACAAATGGTGGCTGACTAACATTTACAGACTGCGTGCGATGTTCAGGGACTTTGTTAACCATGGCATCTTCTATACTGTAGAATCTATAGAAAGAGACAGTAGTCACCGGAGCACAGACAGAAGAAAGCTGCTTTGCATCTTGATATTGACTAAATGGGCTCCTAACAAAAACGTAACCTGTTGGCATATCCTGGTCTATTCTTTTGCATAAAGGAAGTCGGATATGAGACACAATTGGTGTTAGGAGTGTTCCATAGTCCAATGATTGAGCTACACACAATGACAAGCTTGAATCCTGACAGACTGGGGCACAACCAGTTTAGTTCATTCAGCTTCCTGGAATGCCTTTGCTTTCATCACTAATTTCTGAATCACAAGCAAGTCCATCTCAACATTTTGTTTTACACTTAACTCTGCTCATACTGGCTTCTTGAGGTCTTGTGTTCTCTGATCACTTTACATTAGACTTCGGCCACTATGCATATATGTTTGTGTAATATTAAAAAAAGTTTTTCATAGAAAAGTATTTTTTCTCAGTAAGCATGAGTTCCTTAAAAGCAACAATTCTTATTCAAAATTTACTCTTGTTATATTTCCTAACAGCAGTTGGCACAGTTACTAACTGGATACATGGGAAACAGTTAACAAACGGACAGAGAAAAAACATATGCGGATAACAATTACAGAGCAGTGATTTGAACTTATAGATTGCTGTTGCTTAACAGAAAGAAGTTAGTTACAGGCCTCCTGAACACAATTCTCCTTCATGAGAAAGCATAAATTACTAAGTGAAGTCTTTTCTTGGCTTATAGACAGGAAGTTTCCTGTCTCATCATAGAGTTCCTGTTTTCTGAGAAACAGTTTTACTGACTTGTGTTGTTTCCATGAATTAGTTGTCTGCTCTGATTGGTACAAGGGAGGGAGCTTATTATCCAGGCAACAGTCCTGGTCCTTTAAAGGTTTTGAAGGCTTAGTGAAGAGCAAGAAGGCATATTTCAACCTCAAAGCCAACTATAAAAAGTTTTCAGTGTCTTTCTTTGCATCTTAACGTAGTCATTTCCCCTATCTTCATCTTTCAAAAGCTTCATCTTTACTTTTGTATATAGACTATCATCTTTCCATTACTATACACAGTTCATATACATTTTATTAAGACTGATTAAATGTTTTTCATATAAAATTGTTTTCCTAAATAGTAACTTTTGTATTTATAGCAACTGATAAAAAGCTTATTATTAAAGTAAACGCTATGATGATGCTAGAATGTTAATTTGCTTAATATGAAAGTACAGGAGTCAAGACACCTTAGTAAACATTAACAAACATCAAAGTTCTTCCGTTTACCTTCAGTTCTTTAAATACAGAAAACAATAACCTTTAGATTTATAAGTTTACCTTCTTCATAGGTGAATACACTAATAACAGCTTTAATGCAAAGGTAAATTTTGAATATGATTTGGAGATCTTTCAGATTAAATATAGGCAGAAATCTGAGCTTTAATAATGTAAATTTTCAAAACACTCAACTTACCTCCAGTAGATGAGAATACCAACAAGAACCACTAGACAGATAAAAGTCAGTGCTGATACGACCACAAGGGGGACAACGGCCTTCTTCTCAGATTCCAACCCCTCAGCTAGACCAATACGAGACTCATGGCTACTATTACTGGCCTCTGTAGTCGGAGAAAATTGAGAGAGTTGAGATTTAAGATGGAAACATAATGGCATTTTCTGGCTGACTAAGTGCAACCTGCATTGTTTCTACTTACCTTTAAAATTCTGACTTTATGATGCAAAGGTTACCTATACATCAGTTTAGATAAAATAAAGTTTAAAAATTAAGGCAAGATATTTGAGCTTTTTTAAAAAAAGCAAAACAGAAATCGTCAGAGGTGGGGATGTTATAGCAGGACCTGGAACCAATACTGGTTGGAAAAAGTTGTTCAAAGGAAAGTGTCAACACTAGAAAATTACTGTTAATAATGAAGGCTAGGAAACCACAGTGTTACCAAACCATTATGTGTAACCCTGATGCTCTAAAACCAATGTTACATATTTATTTTAACGTTGTAATTTGATAAACAATTAGGAAAAATTGATAATTACTTTTCAATCAAGCAAACTTTCAATTTTAAATATAGGCTGACTTTAAGTGTTATTTCCAAATTTCTTTTAAATTTTTCATTACTTGAGAATTTCATGCATCCATATTATGTATTTTTATCAAGTTTGTTTTCAAATTCTCTATCAAAAATGAAAATTCTCTATTTCATGTGAACTTAAAAAACAAGTATCTAAGAAATTCTGTTCAAATACACTTGTGGACTAGACACATCTGAAGACAAACGCTGAGTCAATCTAGAAGTTGGTGAGCTGCTATTTTTTATGTCCAATTAGGTACTTTATTGTACAAAAATCTTTGAAAAAATCAATGTAATTATGTTACTTTCTAGGTTGTGAAAAACAATTCCAGAACAGTGAATGCTGGTAAACAGTCTTGATTCTTCTCCTCTGCTTGAAGGGTGTTCAGTGGAAAGCTAAGACAATTATTCTTGAGAGCTGTTCCCACTCTACCTAACCCTGATAGTTGTCCTGTACAGGTTCTGAGAGAGCTAAATTGAAGATCCCATCAAAGTCTTCAAACTTCTAGCATTTGATACAATTATTCATGTTTTATACCAAATGTTTTACTGGCAAGAAACACCAAATATGTGATACTCTTTAAAATTTGGCAACATTGAAGCTCTTATGAATTCACATCTATGACATTATTATGTATCTACCTGTGGAGAACTTCCAGTTTAACACAACAGCTTCCTTCTGTACCTTGAGTTGAAAGCATAGGATTAAGAACTTGGATCCATTCATTTGAAAAATGTACCAAAGGAATATAAATGATACCCATATTTCCCAGAATCTAATAACCATTTAGATAATCTATCTTTGCTAGAAAAGATGTGGAATTCAAAGGTGTGCCTAAGAAAATCATAAAACCATATATATATATATATATATATATATATATATATATATATATATCACAAACCAACCAATATTTGTATTGTGATTAATATGCCTGTGAGAAATCCAAAGTTTTGACCATTTTAATTAGCTCATCCATATGCTCTGGCCATTACATTCTCTGTGAAGACTCATGTAAACCCATAAATAATCTGATGATCAGTATATTGAAATGTGCTTTTAACATTTAAAATGGCATCTTGCTTTTTCCATGGCTATCTTCACATTTTTCCTATTCCAACTATTACCTAAATGGAGAGATTTGTGGGGAATAAATGAAACAACCTTTGTAATCTTTGGTATCCAGTGATTACAAATGATGGTTAATATTTTTATGTACATCATCATCTCTAAATGGCAACCTCCAGAATAGAAGTGACAGTATCACCTGTAATGTTTTAAGATTGCAAATTTGGGGCCCCACTGAAACCCTACCAGATTAGGGTGAATAGATTCCATGTTCAAGTTTAAGATAGAAAAGTGTGAGTTAATGAAGCTTACATAAATTTTATGACCACACAGATCCATCATAATATATAGATTATATGCACACAACCATATACACAATATATATGTATATGGTTGTATATATATATGTAATATGTATATATACATATACATATATACAATATATATGTATATAGGTTGTGCATATAATATATAGCTTAAGCATATGTACATACTCACATGGATTATGTCAGGTCATATATATGTAATAAATGTAGAAAATATATGTAGAAAATTTCACCTTGAAAATACATAACACAAATGCAATTACATTTATATGCATGTATTATAAGCACATCTATCTACCTATCATTTATATATCCATATATCATCTCTCTGTTATCTATCTGTCTGTCTGTCTATTTATCCATCTCTCTTTCTTCTTTCTTTCTTTCTTTCTTTCTTTCTTTCTTTCTTTCTTTCTTTTTTTCTTTCTTTCTCTCTCTCTTTCTCCATAGACTTTTCTCATAAGTTCTCAGGAGATGTGATCTTCAACTGTGTAAATGACGGTTTAGAATGAGTCCATGGCATTTACTTATTGAAACCTAGGCATTTTATACAGGATGGCAACCTTATGAAAAAGTCTGCTAGCAGATTTGGATGCTATTGAGAGTAATAATTCATTGTCATTTTCATTTATTTGAGACTAAAAAGTGTGCTTTGATAGACCTTAGTGGACAGCTTATTTAAATGACAGTAATTCAGTTAATCAATAAAGAATAAGATTGACATTATAAAGGGCTGAGAATAAAACAGCATAGCTTTTGTGTTAAAATTTAAGCATAATATATATTTTATTGTTCTCAATCATGTAAGCATGTTCTAAGAGACCGACACTAATAATACATTCCCAGGGTTAGTTTTGTATTGACTCCTTATGTGATATGAATCAAGTATCTTTTAGTCTGTGTAAACACACACATACACACACACACACACACACACACACACACACACACACGCACGCACGCACGCACGCACGCATGCATGTGCTTGTGCACAGTGCTGTATTTATATTATTTTAAGAAATATCATGTAAGTTTTTCTACATCTTAACTACCATAAATGATAAGTTTCAGATTAGGGAATATTCAATAATTGGATAAAACAAACTCTATTAGTTTTACAGATAAAGTTTTAAAAACACAAAGATTTTCCCTAGTCTCATTTGATCTTAGTTCCTTCATTAATTATGTTATTTCATGAAGATGGATCATATTGCTTTGTCTTCGTTAGAGGGGGAGCCTATTCTTAACAGTAAATCAGTCTTATTAATGCATCTAAAAGCAATGGTTTCCTTCAATGATTCTAGATGTAGTGCTTTATTATGTATGTGTATATGTGGCCTTTCCATAAGAATATAATCTTGCAAGAAACAAAAATAGATTGACTCATGATATTTCTCTTTAAAATAAATCTAAAGATGTAAAAAGTAAAACAAGTACTGTAATTGAGGAGAGACAACAATTTGCATATGTAGTCTACTGATTACAGTGACCCATGGACTCACTATTCCTTCTCACACACCAGTTCATACATTGAAGTTGAAATGCAATGTTAAATGGATATGGAGTCAGAATGCAGAAAAAAGAAACTTCCCTATCTAAAAATATAGATTCTTAATTGCTGCCATACTAAAGAATAAGCAACTAATTTGAATGATGAAAATAACCAAGAGAAAATATGTTTTAATGACTTTGGTTCTATACTCTGAATTTTGAACATTAAATTCTGTGCAATTACTACCCAATATCATATTAGATTATCTTTTGGCTTACTAAGATTTAAATACTTTTATTGTTAATTAAAAATACTTTATCATTTAGTCAAAGCAATTATATCTTTATGCCATGCATTCTGTGGAATTACCGAGTTATTCATATATTTAATGGAATTAAACTTGAGTTTTGTTACCATTGACACTTAAAGCACACATCTGTATTGTATATCTCAATCTGCTCCAAGAAACATCTGGCTAACAAACCAATTTGCATAAAATATATTAACAATGAAATGCATTGCTACAGAAAGTGCTCTAGGCTTTGTTTTTTTTTAACATCTTGTCACACAATACCTATATGTACTATGCATATTCATGTCGATTCTTTAAGTAGGAATGACAAATATTTTAACAAACACAAAGTAGAATTATTTCGCTGGTTTATACTGCCCTCTTTAGGCAACATAAAGAAGCTCAAAGAAAGATAGTTTTCAAACAATATTACGTTTATAAAAATCTTCCTTAGCTGTTAATTCTTAACCCTGTGATTGTTTTTAGAAGCTCTCCCAGCTACTGTGGACATGGTGACGTGTCTGCTTGCTTTCCATTGGTGAACAGATGCTTATAGCATATTACTAAGATTTGAAATCCAACAGGATTAGTTTACAACTTAAGATACAAGTGTGAACATTTAAATTGTCTCAACACAGCATACTGCGTTATAATATACCAATGATGTATTATGCATACATAATTGATTCTACATACAATAGGAATCCTGTAGGATGAGAATTAGTAACAACACACAAAAAATGTATTTTTGAAGATAATTAAATCAAGGAATAAAATATGTTGCATACTCATTTGAAATCATATATAAAATAATGTTTTAAAGAGACAAAAATTGATTTGTTGAGTGCTTTGATTAAAACGTGAAGATCTGCTGGTGTACCAGAATTCTTTTCTTCCATGATTCTTCTATTTTACTTTCATAGTAAGAAAATTAGCACAACTTATTCTATCCCTTTGCTCATAACTAACCTGCCTCTGAACTGTTGGATACTTCTGAGTGCCCACTATTAACAGATGGTGTAGAGGACCGTGGCGATCCAGGAGCTATGCCTGTGTCATCTGCTTCCAGGACACCATCAGCATCTTTTTCATTAACATCTGGAAAACTGAAATCTGTGGAAGTCTCATTATCATTAAGGCTATCTGAGGTGCCTTGCCCTGACCCACTCTCTTCATCACTTGTCAAAACTGTCCAGGCTTTAGATTCTGGGGTGAGAGGAAGGACCGCACTGCCCATAGGAATGTCACTGTCCTCTTTCCCCTCATTGTTCTTCTGGGGTAGCGTATTTGTTGGTTCTGATTTATTGGGGCTTTTTTCCACACTAGTTACACCTGTGCCTCCATTTTCTTCTTCTGGATTCTCAAATAGCAAATGTGAAATTGGGTCACTCTGATCCACAAGACTATTTTCCTGAGTGTCTGAGTCATTCATTACCTTTTCTTGTGATTCTCTATAGGGTGAGCACGACATACATTTATTTATGGGAAAATGATCACCATCTATGTCATCATAATCATCATCATAGTCATCACCATCTTCACCTCCCACTAAATCAGCATCAGATCTGGCACTATGAGTCAATTTAGAAGTAGCTTTAGAAGGAAGAAGCAACTTGGCTGTGGTCACAGCATCATCTCTGTTGGGAGAAACAGTTGAAACGGAAATGGAACCACTTCCTAACGGAACAGAATGGTCGGTCGATACAAGTACATCAGAAACAACTGTTGGAAGACCAGCAAGTACCTTATCAGTAATAGAACTTTCAGTGAGCGTGGAAACTTCCTCAGAATACACAAGATTGTTTATAAGCGTATTTTGTGGTTCATCAATTGAAATAACAGGAGTCGCAAATGCATGCCCCACTTTGGGAGGATAGGCCTGGCTACTGTCCAGATGTGTGGTCTGGAACAACTCATCGTTACTGTACAAAGACGGCAGCACTTGCTGGGGACCTTTGCTCTTAAGCAAACCTTGTTCAGAATATTTCTCACTTGTGTAAGGAATTGTTAAACCCTGAGGTAAAGTGGAGTGTGTATTAGAAGGTGATGCATGGAGAGCCAGTAGAGACGCAAAGGGCCGCGCGTTTTCACTTGAAGCAGACTCTGATGCCATGGGATGCAATATGGAAGAGCTACTTGGTTCAACCTTGGGGGTTTCAGTCAACACTGGATCACTAGGCAGTGATGGAAAAGCAGTTTTAAGCAAGGTGTCAACATCAGAAGCCTGAAAGGAAGGTTGCAGCAATACTTCAGTATTAAAAGGAGACGCGGCCTCAGAGAGCAAGGTCTGTGTTGAAGGATGTAATACTTCACTAGAAGCAGGGTCAGAGAACGCTGGCTCTGAGTTTGTGCTAAGCACAGGGCTAAGCCAACTGCCACCAAATACTTGCGATACAGTGTGTGTAGGCTGAACTGGGAAGTTACTTTCTGGAACTTGACTAATCTCATGATCAAAAACCTTAGTGATCGGATAAGCAAGAGACTCTGGAAGCATGCCATTTGTGCTAGAAATAGAAACAGAGGTTTCTTGTAAAGATGTATTCCACTCCTTTACAACATCAGCCATCTTTGGCATGACTGTGCTTTCAGAATGGTACACCAGCTCACTGAAAGAAGACATTTTCAGTTCAGTCTCATTTTCAGACATTATTTCACCTTTAGAAAGTGGCTTAACATCATCACCAAACACAGATGTTGTATACGTAAATTCAGCTACAGAAACAGGTGAGGAAATGTTAAGAGTTCTCAGCCCATCTGTGTCAGGTAAAAGCAATTCACTATCAGAGGAGGCTCCAGACCACTCCCCATCACCAGAGAGGGCAGGAGGAGGCTGCGGTAATGATGCAGTTGCAGTAATAAATGAGGACTCAGGCATTGATATATGGCTAGGACTGATAAGTAAGGGCACCTGATCAGACACATCGACAGAATCATGCACAGGGATTGCAGAACTGTAAGAAACAGTGAGCGTGTGGCGGGAGCCCTCAGAGGCATAAGAAGGTTCAGGCCCTGAAGAACGTGCATGCATAATGGTATCACTGCCGGGTGATTCAATCTGAGAAACCATAGATGTTTTATAAAGGACAGCAGATTCACTACCAAATTCCAACGTCTCTGAAGCAGCGTGAGTAGTGGCCTGATGTGACACCACATCAGAATACTGAACAAGGCTGGGCTCTAACAGCACATCACCCCCAGCCACCAGCAGAGAAGCATGCAAGGACAGCTCATCCCTCTCAGCAGCTGAAGTAACTTGTGGAGGGGGTTGCGAAACCGTATGCAGATGGCGAAACAATTCACTACTGAAGGAAGCAGAGGAAAATGGAAGCAAAGGTGCCCCATCAGAGGAAGACAGGATGGATTCAAATGACACACCGACACTGGGAAATACAGGCGTAGCATGCAAGGCCGAATCACTACTTGAAGCAGCAGGGGTAGTGTTGAGGGTCTGATTGTCAAGCAACAAAGGGGTGACTAGAGGAAACACTTCACTACTGTAGGAAGGTTGAAGAGGAGTCTCACCATTGTATACTGGTTGAGTGGTCTGTGGATGGAGAACGTTGAGAGTGGGAGCCAAGTCAAGCGGTCTGGAGGACGGAGTGAAAGCATGTGGCGTTACTTCAGTTGGGAGATAGGCAAAGGTAGAGTAATGTGGCATTTCCATGTCTGTGACCGAAGGGCCCTGTGATACCATGACATCTGGAGAAAATGACTCAGTTGTCTCCCCAGATTCATCAGTTTGTAGGTCTGTGGAGTTCACCTGGGGAAGGCTCTCTCTGCCGGATCCCATCTCAGACTGTGTTGTTAGATCTGTGGGTTCAGGAAACCACACACTCCCATCAGGAGAAAGACCATTTACTGATTCTTCTGAACCTGATGAAGCTGAATCATCTGAAGTATTTCTTGTAGACCCTGGCTTAAGGACATCATATGTGATAGCCTCAGGCATTTCTGAGGATGATATATATCCATGGGATATATTATCTGAGAAAAAAGGGACAGTAGAGGTTGCAGGGCTGGAGCCTGAAGAATCATCAGCCCCTTTATCAAGCTTGAAATCAGTCAGTAAGTTTTCTTCCTCACCAATATCAGTAGACACCTCTTGGTACTCTGTTATGGAAACCATGTTTAAGGATTCTGCAGTCCCGGACAAGTTTGTCTGTGGAAAGACAAAGAGAGTTTTAGATCCATCATTTAAGGAGGCTGAAGTACCTTCCACACTCTGTGGCGGCAGCTTAGTTCCAGTGTGAGAATGCAAGGTCATTTCTTCTTCTGAATCCAGTTCAGCAACTTGTTGGGAAGTAGAATTCAGAGATGTGTTGAGAACATCACTCTTTCCAGATAATTCACTTCCTCTTGTTGGAGATCTGTTAGTCTTGGCTTCATTATACTTAGTACCCATGTAATTATAGTGAGTTGTGGTAGAAACCTGGGGTTCCTTTTTCCTTATTTGATTTGTGGCACTGTCTCTATTGGGATTCAAGCCAGTATTTCCTTCATTGTCTTTTCCATATTCCTCCTCCTGTGAAAGGCAAATAAAATTTAAAGGAGCATAAAGAAATTAGAGAAAAATATCTAAATATCTAAATAACACAGCATTATACTATGAAGCTTCACTTGTAGGACCTTCGTGACTTCTGACCCTCATTGGATGCAATTCTCCTATTCTATTCTATTCTATTCTATTCTATTCTATTCTATTCTATTCTATTCTATTCCATTCATCTTTTGTATTTATTCAACACATGTCTATCATATACCTTTTATTTTATATTCACTAGAAAAAGCAATTAAACTAAATGAAGTCACCTTAGTTATAACTGCCTTCATTTTAATGCTACATAATAAGGGAATCAAAATAACACCACTAAAATATTTGCTTCACCATCTGACCCAGTTTGCAGAGCACCAGTTTAGTGGAATGGAATTTCTACCCTCTCCTTCAATACTAAAAGTCTAAGAATCTGCCTAGCTCTCTGATGACCCTCCACACTAAGCCCCAATGCCGAGCACTGCTCAAGTCTTCCATTTCCTGTTCTTTCTCTTATTCTCAGCAGATGACACTCTTGTTCACTTTCCAAGGAAAACAGAAGCCAAGAGGCAAAAGTCACATATGTTCCCAATATTGAAAACACTGCTTAACAAAGTCACCCCTGCCCCTCCTGTCCTATTGTCTCTAAGTACTTGTTAACCTTTCCTCCAAAGGTCTATTCCTACATCTGTGTAGGAATCTATTTCTATTGTCTCCTTACAAATTGAACACAGTTGAGTATTCTGCATGTTCTCAGATCCTCAGATTATTGTAAACAGTTTAAGTGAATTAAGGTCTAGAAAAGAAAATCCCAAATTTAATCTCAATTATCACTTCGCCTTTCTTTCCTCCTCTTCTGAGCTGGATCTCCCCAAAGATATATCATGTGTTGCAATGTGTGATCTAATAATTTCTATGGGCCCCACACTGATATTCATCTTTACTGATGTTCCCCACTAACACACTGTATCATCCCCTATCATAAACCATGTAGATTTCCATAACAATTTATTAAGAGCCTGGTGGTACTCACCTATTTTGGGGAAAAAGCTATACACCCTTCGTGCACATATTCTTTAAGTGGTTTCTTTCCTAGCAGATTTTAAATTTAATGACATTCAAATGAAATCTCTTGGAATCTGAGGGAGGTAATCGACTGTTCTCCATGCTTTGCTAGATTCTGTGACCTCATACTACCTTCTGCCACCATTTCAAGAATATATTGTTCATGCTCTATGATTCATATGTACATATATACATATGATTGCAAATATTTTAATAAATACTCTTCCTTATAAGTTCTTGCAGAATTGTCATTTCTCTTCTCTTTCTTCAGTGTCACCACACCTGCTTTGTCAACTGTTTTTCTCTTTTTAAATGGAAAGCTTTAAAGCTAGGACCATGGGGAGATGTTTACTTTTCATAGTGATGCTTTTCTACCTGGAGAGGACCTACTTTTCTTTCATTTAAATACGCAGGACTTAAAAACCATCATGGATGCAATCCATGCACTTCTCAGCCTGTCTCATTCACCCTGTACAAAGATTAGAAAGCGTTAGAAATTAAACGGTGGGAGGATTGAGCAGTGTTTTCAACCCATCTCAAAGTCACACTGGAGGAAAACACACCATTAAATGTATCTGTTCTGACCTGACCATATACTTAGATATTTAGTTTCAGTAAGGTGAAATGTATTGATTTGTAAAGCTAAATTGGCTCACAACAGTACCTGAACCTATTGTTTTAAGGCTCACATATGTGGTGGCAGCTGACTCCTTTCCCACAGCAGTGCAAACTGTGTTATGTTTTTATATTATAAAATGGCCTGGAAGGCCTCACCCTCCCCAGGAAACAGAAAGGGGATGGGATAGGGGGTTAGTGAGGGGCGGGGGAGGAGGGGAGGGAGAGGAAACTGGGATTGAAATGTAAGACAAACTTGTTTCTAATTTAAATTAAAAAATCTGAAAAAATGGGATTGCTGCTTCTCTGGATGCTATTGACATGGGAAATCCCACAAATACTGTAGTTCTTCATAAATCCTTCCATTTTCTTCCAGGTCATAAATCTTCCTGACAAGGAAATGATGTTTGTTTTTTTTTTTTTTTTTTTTTTTTTTTTTTTTTTTTTTTGGTTCTATTGAGCCTTCTCACATATCTGCCCTCTCTTTGAGCAATGCATTCTCTCCCTTTATGTCCTGATTCTCACAATTTCTGTTGTGCTAGGAAGTGGGAAGTGGGGCAGTGAGAATATTGTCTGGCAGCTCTATCACCTATGTTTTTATCATAGGATGGTCCTATCGTTCTACAGAGGTCACAGCATCTGCTGGGAGACAGGCTCTATAACTTCTCCCCTCCCTTTGAGTGCAGGTACAGCAAACAGTCTCTGATAGCTCTAGGCCCAAGTGTACAAGCCACCTCTTGACATCCATTGACTTTCTCACACACCTTTGAATAGGGTTTTTATTAAATCAACCTCAGTGAGCACACTAGCCTGTGATATCTGTTTCTTACTGGAACTTTGACAGATATGCTGGGGTTTTTTCTCTCTTCCTGTTGAGGAACCTTTTTAACATGATGGGCTGTGGAGATGTAACTTGCCAACAATGCAGCATTCATATCAGATGAGAAGAACTGCTTGTTTGTAATACATGTAGCTGATGAGACTTAAATAACATGCCATATATATAATCTCATTTTCTCTAATCTTACACTGCTTGAATTTATAGCCTATTCATGCAACTAAAAGCTATAATAAACACAACAGTGTAGATTTATACAGAAATTTGCTAATAATTAACATTGGGAAATTTCAAACAACTTTTGTAAGCTTCTCCTGGGGCCTCTTTAGTGTCAATATTAATTAATGATAAAAATAAACAGTGAATTGTAATCATGGCATTTATAATGAAAAGTAATTACATACTGCATTTCATAAGAGCTAGAACATAAACAATACCATTTGCTAAATTACTAGAACAAGGACTTGCTTCAGCTTATCAGATAAAAGGAGTTAATTTGGCAGCATAGTAAAAAAAAGTATTTTTCTTTCTTTTGACTTGATTCTGTTATTAATTCTAGGCATTATTTGTACATATTTGAAAATGAATTCATGGCTACACACAAAAAAACTATACCCAGATGAATTTTGTGAAGTCTTGTTATAAAGTAGAATAAATATTTGGGTAAGTTAATCCATGGTAAGAAATTTCAATGATAGATATATAAATCATTGAGGTAATTCTTTCTGTAAAATGATAGCCTGATTTCAATTTATTACTAGGTAATAATAATAATGGCATTATTATTTTTCTTGGCTCCTACACAATTTGTACATATGCATATGTTTATATCATTTGGAGTACCTGGTTTGAAAATATAGTTTCAATTATGATGATTAATACATTTGTGGTTAGTTTGAAATATACTCACCAATTTTTTTCTCTCATGTCGAACATTAAGAATGTTAAAATTTTTGATATTCTCAAATGTTTATTTATTCAGAGGACATTGTGATAAAAACATACAATTTTTATATGAATAGCTCAAATACAAAAATGCTCTATTAATAATCTGGTTCTTATTTACTATGTGTCTGTCATTGGCTATTTATAAACTGTAGCAATTTTAAAAACTATGGAAATATTATTAGAAAAAATAGGACGCTACAAAGTTCCAACATAGGTGTAGCCTACAGCTACAAGTATTTGCAGGACTGATTATTTTTTGGGTGTTATACTAATCAAAATCTCTTCCAGATTTGTCATAAACCACATATACCAATGTCTGACATTAGCATATAGCAATTAGCCCAACAGTGAATCATACAACAGTATTTAAAATCCAAACAATAATTCTAGATAGGCTTTTAAACTTTAAAACATTTGAATATAAAAATGGCTATGATACCTTGATGATTTCTTCAGATCCAATTAATTCAGGAAATAGGTCAAGTTCTACAAAGTTAAAAACAATATTATTATCAGTTTTAATTTAACTCGCAGCCTTATAGGCTTATCTTTGGGTAGAAAAAGAGAAAGTTAAAAGAAAAGTGAAAAATCACTAGCTTTGAAAATGACTCAAAAAAAAAAAAAAAACCCTGCCAAATTTTAGTTTTCAACACTATCAACCAACCCATGAAGCAGCACTAAAACTGACATGTGACATTTACATTGATTGCTATCTTACACTGGACTTGCCTTCCTCAATCCCAGCCAACTCCCACCAAAG